>NC_090929.1:550583743-550893476 GCF_040938575.1 Ambystoma mexicanum
TTGGCAGTAAGAAAATACCGCTAGGTCCCAAATCTACACAAAATACCCAACAGTTATCCCTTTAAGGGAAGTTTCCACAGCTCTCTTTCAGCTTTTTGTGTGCAATGGTTTGCCAATTTAAAGAGTAGTTGAAATTCAACTGCAGTTACTCAGCAACTAGGGTATTTGGTACCAATCAAGTTGTCAAAGTAGTATGAGTATTCATTCATCACATTTGCCATCCAATATATCCTGTTGCCCACATTATTGACTCTGGTTTGCCACCTCATAATCTCCTTTCTGCCACCAAAATAGGCAAAATGAGTTTTCTTATTACATGGTCACTGAGTATAGTAGGTATTATCATAAGTGCACCCATTATGGGAACATTGAAATAGGAAATAAGATCCAAGATTTACCCCCCCCCAACCATGTGTATGGGCTAAACCCCAAGTCACCCTACTTGAGATATAATTGATATTGGCCATTTCCATCAATAAAAGACGGCCATGCTACATATTGTATGCTATCCTCATCAACTCCATTGCTAATCAAACCTCAGCTCCAAACCTCATTTGTGGACCAATAAAATGTAGATAGGTCAGTAGTTGTATTCAAGTAACCCATTACCAAAAAGGGTGCTTCTGGCTTATCCTCAATCCATATCTCATTTATTTTTTCTAGCCTCTCAATAACTCCTTGCGTAGCTATATTATTAAGTGGATTATAGACATTTATTACAAGTATGTCCATTTAACATATGAAACTAGATCCCTTAGTTTTAGAAAATTCCTTGCACCCAAAATCAAACACCCTTATGGTCTCCCTGTCAAATGCTGTCTGGAATTTTTGGGGATAATGCAATACCCATCCAAAATAATTTCTTTCATCAAGCAAGTCTCTTGTGATGCATAAATATCTACACATGTTCTAAGCCATCTGAGTTAGATAGGAAAGTGTGGTAACCAAACATATTCCAGAACAAAATGTCGATTTTATTCTTGTTACCAATTTTTTGTCAATCGACATCATAACTACCATTCTCCCGAGGGCATACATGAGATATATCTAAATAGATCACATATTTTCCAATTTCATCAACAAGACGTTTAACCAAACTGTCAATATCCAATGTATCATTGCCTTCCCTATTTTTGTGAATTATCTTGTTCTCCTTTTGCAAAATCATTTCCCAGATCTAAAAAAATCCTTTGTATATGATAAAATGAGTTCCACAACAATAGTCAAAACCAAATGCACAATAGCCCAATTAAATTCTTGTGCGTTCGCAGCATCTCCACTCTGGTAATGTCTTTAGTTGTTATGATCCTTAAGTCAGGGATTTGGCGCATTAATTCCAATGTGTGCTTCATGTTTGAGAATGGGCCACATGAAGTGGCAACACTTGTTGCAGATCATAATAATAGAAGTATTCACTTCCACGTATGTAGTGATCTCCTTCAAAGGCTGTTTTATTCTACTGTTATTATCATGTAAATTTTTTCCCTGATCACCCATTCTTGTACTCCTGATCTCATTCCAATCCCCATCCTCATAAATCTCTGTGTCACTCACTTCTTCCACTACCTCCTCCTTCAGGATGGTTAAATCTCTAGTCATGTTGTTTTGCGGGTGCTGAGGTTTCTTAGTTAACCAGGATTTCTAAGCACCCTGTCATGTACTCTTCTGACCTCTCTGTTTATGTCTAGGCTTATTATTCTCAAATTCCTTATCATTTTTACTAATATGAATGAGTTCTTTGCTTCCATACTTCTTATTCTTTTAGTTGATATATCAGCCATAGACATCAATTTTTTGGACTTTATCTTATTTCTGTTATCTATTTTCAGATGCTTCTATTTTTCTTACATTTACACGGGCTACAAGGAGGTAGCTCCTCATCACTCTCTTAACCCGGGAGGTCCCCCAGCCCACCCCTATTTGTATCCATAGATTGCAGGATAGTCTCATCTATATACTGTACGGTTAATATTGAGTCATCCGCATCACATACAACCTCCCTTTGAATCACCATATGTTGACGTACAGCCCCTTGGCCTTGCAGATTTGTATCGCCCATAAACTAAGCTGTTTTATCTCAACATTAATGCCCAGTACCATATCCATAAGCATAATCAACCCTTCTTGTAAAACCTTTTGTTTTTTATACATAATATTTAACACTGTAAACAATGCCTTTAATATTTGAAGGTGTTCTGGCTCTTATACAATCTCCTCTTCAGAGTCGAAGGACAACAATCATCTATTATCAATAGGCGATACAGCATATGCCATGTTGGTAATTCGGAGATCTCTCTAAGATAGTAAGCGGGCTCCTCTCTATCATATTACATTCCACATATTCTCTGTTGCTCTGACCTAGGCCTTCCATAGATTTCTCTCTCAGATATAAGACCATATTCAAGAGAGAGTTATTGTCGATAGGCTCGGCTTCCAAGGGTTCATCATTTTCTGGGGGTGTTGGTCATACTAGTTCCCAAAGAGTGACTTGTAGGAGGGATAGATTTATTTACTGGCTTTATGAAAGATGTTATTTTTTTCTGCCCATTTTTGGGCTTCCTCCTTTATCCCATGCTGTTTCAATCACTCCTAACTCCATCCCCCTTAGATGTGAATTTCATTATCAATTCACCTTTTTTTATTGGTCTTCTACTTTTATTCCTAGACGAGACACAGTGCCACAGGAAGGTCAGCAGGCTGCTTTAACCATGCTTCTTAGTTGGTACTTCTTCCTACAAATCGTTGGCATGTTTTTTTTCGCTTTCGAGGCAACTAGCGTAAGTGTGTTACTAATTTATTATTATCACAGGCTCCACACACCAAAGCCACTTGCAATTAGCAAGAACCAATCACATAAATCTATTAGTTACCACACTCTGCTTCATCGAATATCAGATCAGCAAAAGAGGGCAACTATTGATGGGACCCTACCAACTTTGCCACTAGCCATTCAGCCAAACGGCAAACACCACTTGTCTGTGCACTCAGCGTGTACACATGCGCTGATGCATGCACACGACTGTATTTCAAACTGGCAGACGAAAAGGGAGCATGGCCTCAATTTAAAGTTCAAAATCAAACAGAATAGGAGCCAACATTATCTGTAAGGATGATATAAATACTGACCGTTTAACTTATAAGTCCATTTCCATAAGGAAGCCAAGCCTGTTGTATTCCTTCTACTTCGTAACTTTAGAGTTAAAGTAAACACTTAGCACAGTCCGTAGGCAGGAGATAAGTACCCACAGCAAACAGCACACATCTGTGCACTCAGCAGGTGTGCATGCACGGCTGTGTTTCAAATGCGCTGATGCAAAGGGGTTTGGCCTCAATTTTAAGTTAGAAATCAAACAGACTAGCAGCCAATATTATCTTTAAAGTTCAGGGAAGCATGTAGCACAGTACATTGGCAGGAGATAAGGACCCACAGCAAACAGCACTTGTCTATGCGCTCAGCTTGTGCCAATTAGCATGTCTATTAGTATATAATCAATTAGGGTCTGATCCTAAAATTGAATAAATGAGGGTCTGCAGGACCATCCAGTCTAAGTCTCTTAATTCTTAATTAAGGTTCAAAGACAGAGCTTACACATACATTCTAGGAGATATTGCCCACCTCTGCCCCATGCTTTGAAGGTGATGAACATGGTAGGCAACAGCCCACTTTGTCTAGAAGGTAATCTTCTATAGCCAGAGGCAGTACATCTAATTTTGTGTTGACATTGATCATTGATATTATCTAAGATATTTAAAATCAATATTTTTATTATTTATTATTTGTAATAACACCATACTCCCATGGCCCCAGAGCGCTAAAGAGGGAAATAAGATAGAGCAGGAGAGGTGTCATCACCAGAACATAGCAAATGTCATCAAGAAAGATCAGGCCAGGAAGCAGAGAGAAGTCTACTCAGGAGCAATTACGTAGGTCTTAATGGCTTTTTTCAAGCATGAGCTGGAAGGAATGAGGCAGAGGGAAAGAGGCAGACTGTTTTAGAGAGTAGGGGAGCAAAATCAAACATGGAATTGCCGGCATGCTGCAGCTTGAAGCGACCGACATCCAAGTCATTGGAGCGAACACATTCCTTTAAATATAAGTTTTGATGCAACTGGAGAGATAGACAGTGCCAGAGCCTTGGAGGCACTTAAGTGTCAATGTGAGAATCTTGTGTTAACACATGCCTGGACTGGAAGCCAGTTTAGAGACTGCCTAGCAGGAGTGACGTGCTCCCAACGAGCAGGATTACATACAATATGAACCGCGCTGTTCTGAATAACTTGAAAGTTGGCTTGTGGAGTGCCTATGAGAAGGCTCTTTCAGTAATCCCACTTAAAACCACAAGTGCCTTAGATAGAAGAGAGCAGTTGGTCTCAGAGAAGTAAGGACTGACATGCATGAGTAATCTTAGATACTATGCACAAGAGGATATACACTGTTAATATGAGGAGTCATAGAGAGATCAGAGTCCAAGATGAATCCTAGTGTCTTAATTTTGTCAGCTATTTCAATATTTGAATGGTGCAACTGGAACTTAAGATGGAGCATTAGCAGGCATCTATCTTTTTGAAACATTGATTAGTAGCAAGGATAAGCAACTCAGAGTTCACCTCATTCAGAGCAAGATAAATGGTTGCCATCCAGGCCTGAATACCAGAATATACCTGATTGATAGCAAGAGGGTCTTTGTCGTGATCACCAGATAGTTGTAACAGTATCTGGGTGTCATCAGTGTGATTAATGTAGCTCACATGCATCTGGTCAAGAAGATAAAACAGGGGCCTGGGTATAGGTGTTGTTGAGGGTGGGAGCTAAACAAGATCCCTGAGGGATGCTGCAATCAAAAGAAGTAGGAAATGCAGAGGCATCACAGCAAAGACTTTGGCTTGTCTATTGGAATGACATGGGTTGACCTAAGCAGAGGCAGATGGGCAGAAATTAGCAACAGCAGCAAGGCAATCAACCAGGATGAAATGATCAACCAAGACAAACGCTGCCAATAATTCCAGGAGCATAATGACTGCCATGCGATCATGATCAATAATGTTGAAGATGTTAGCGTTAAGTTCGATCAAAGCAGTTTCATTACCATGGCGTGATCGGAAACCGGAATGCCAAGTGCTCAGGTTGTTGTACGTTTCCAGAAAGTGCTAAACCTGCAAATAGGCAACCCTATCGAGAATCTTCAGCAGAAAAAGGATGCAGGTAATTGGCCTTTATTTGGAGGGGATTAGTGTGCCAAGAGATTCAGCGTGTTCAAGGGCGTGGGGTGTCCAGCAGCAGTAGCAGCCTTCTTTTGGCCCAGGAGGGCCTCCATACCTTGAAAATCAGCACTAGGCCACGCCCCATTTTCTTCACCTGAAGCAGCATTCCCCACCAGGGCCGAAGCCTGCCTGCGGTACAAGGGCGTGGGGTGTCCAGCAGCAGTAGCAGCTTTCCTTTGGCCCATGGGGACCTCCATAACTTGAGGATTGGTGTTAGGCCAGACATCCTTTTCATCAGGGGAAAAAGCATTCCCCGCCAGGGCTGAAGCCCAACGGGGGTCCAAGGACACAGGGTTTTGAGCTCAGCGTGGGTGTTAAGAGTCTGTAGGGGTGTAACCTACAATTATAACCCATTCACCCACAGGAAGCTGGAGCTTCGCCTCAAGGAATTGAATGCAGGTGAGGAGTGCTGTGAGTGTAAAGAGTGGAGGTGGCTAATTGATTAATGGAACTGACTCCCCGCCTCTGTTTGTTGTTGCCTGCTGATCGGGATATGCTTCTTCTGTTGTCCACACCCTGCCTGCATCAACATGTCAATGATAGCTGTGGCGACAGATGTGGTTGTCTCCTCTCCCCTAGCCCTGTCTCACCTGCCCCCTCACAATCGCCAACAAGGAAAGTGCCCTGGGTTATCAAGAGGGAAATTCTAACCATAAAGCAGAGTCTAGTGGACTTGCCCACCTTAGACTGCGAGATAGGTGACAACAAGCCTAGACCCAATTGCCCCACAATGATATCAAGTGACGGGTACAATTTAATGAAGGAAATCAACACATTACTGGGAAGTGCCATGACCTTCCTGGGGAAAAATACAGACACTGTTGTCTCCGAGGATAACCACTATCAGTATGCCAAAGGACACCATGGTGGGGTGATGTTCGGCAACTCCATCAACTTGGGTGGCCAGCTTGTCCCACACCAGGAGAAATGTACTATAGCTGGAAACCTAGGCATATTTGAAAGTCAAACTGATGGCAATTCAGTTTGTACAGACACTGCCAAAGTCGAAGATCCTGACAGCACAATAGATAATTCATCCATAATTTCAATTGAAATCTCTCCAGTTGGTGCCCTTTCTGTTTCTTCATTGCCCCCTGTCATGGCTACTCCATATTGTTCATCTGACTTGACAAGCTTCGGGATGGAGAAATTATCAGCAACAGGGGTGGACAATACCTTCACAGCCTCGCTATTACAGCCTGCTGGCTGTTCCCCCTTTAGCACCCAGGTGAGGGGTCATCATTCAAGGTCCCCGCTGTGAATTCCTGTTTCGTCTCTGATTGTATGCCTGTATTTTATCCTAACCAGACCCATTCCCTGCCCACCTCCATACAACATCATTTTAACTCAATGGATACTGAGTCTGATGAAACAACCAGAGCCAAGTCCTTTTCCAGCCTTACAAATAGCACCTGAAGGGAGATCACACCGTCAGTGCACTCAGGGTCCAGCTCCTACCTCCGATAATCTTCACTCTGGGTTGCCAAGCCGCCTATTCAAGGCACCCAACCCATCTTGGTGCCACCTGTTAAAGAGGTGCTCACTATGAGGGGATGCAGTTGTGACCAGGTGCTCCTGGAGATAGAAGTTATGACAAATTTGCTCCAAGTTCTGCCCGAGGCCAGGGGGAAGGGAGGAGGGGCTCTTTGAGAGGAGCCCTGTCATGCCCAACTTGCTGCCATGAAACCCGTTATCCCATCATTGAAATGACCAACCAGGACAGTGAAGGATTGCTGCCCCCTGATGAAACTGCCAAAAGCTTTAATCTTGACTATGCAAGATTCTCCAAACCACTGCCCCTTGTGAGCCCAATGCTTATGCTCACTCCCAGATGACGATGAGGCTGTACAGCCAGAGAACTCAAAGCAGCCCATTATGCCTGGCAAAACCCCTGATCCCCACATGATGCCCACCACATTGGTGGCATGTGAGCAATGTATAATGGGAATTCAACACCACAGTACGAAGGAGGCGACGTGTAAACACACAATCAATTATGTCCCTAATTGTGTTTTCAGAGACTTGGTTAAAAAGGAAATGGGGAACAGTACATTCAGGCATCATCCTTAACAGTGCAATTGTCCTGAACATGTTTTCCCTCAGGTTCCTTGAGCATGGTCCTTGAGCATGATATATAGCTCAATGGTATCAGATTTGGCTGAGTTAATACATATGTCGAAGGCAGTTTTTTAGCCTCAATAACCACATTTGTATGATGCTCTGCAGCAATAGCGTACTGGGATTTATTCTCAGGAGATGGTTGCTTTCACCAGCGCCTCTCAGCTATCTTGATTTGCCTATGCAGGTAGATGTTATCAGAAAACCAAAGTAGTATTAATGTTCTGTTTAATTGATTTTGATTAAGATGTATCAAGAGAGTCAATGGTGATGGTAACAGCAGAGTTATAAGGAGGCACAAGGTCAGGGACATTGGAAAGACCATCCACGTGATTAAGTTTGGATTGAATAACAGAGGCAGATGCCTCTTGAGTAATTCTCTTAAGTTTTAAGAGGCCCAGGGAAGTTCCCAATTACTCAGAGGACGTGGAGTCAATCCAAACCAGACTCAAAGATAAAGTAGACAAAGTTCAAAACAGAATCTAGCTTTATTATCATCCAAATAAAACAGGGAGAGCACGCAAGCATTAAAATCCTGTTATCAGTTTACAAAAACCTACATGGAATGACGATTGGTTAGTGGTGGTGACTACATATACACTGTATATAGTTCAAACATGTAATTGGGTTAGACTTGTCTGATGGCTCCTCCTGAGACTACCCTTACATTGAGTTAAACTATGTCATCTCTACAACAGGTAATTGGTTGGCACCTTACTTCATGGGTGACATAACATTGGGGTTTGTAATTGGTTGGTTCTTGTTGACCAACGTTGGATACTTGAAAGGCCATCAAGACATGAGTTAAAATTCCTCATATATAAATAGGAATGCACTTGTTACTTTTAAAACAGTAGTTTGACTGCTTTTGCCATTTGTAGGCTAACTCGTCTCTGTCCTGGTTTACCTGGCTGGGATAAGGACAGTACGGTTGCCTCAGGGAGTAATGTTCCTCACCTGTGCAGTATTGGACCAGGGGAGGGGCAGAAGCTACAGATGGCGTATTTACCTGCCTCTCAACATAAGGTTACACGCAAGTTATCGTTTTTTAGGGAGATAAGCAGTAATAAAACAAAATGTAATATAAATTTTGAAAACCACATAAAAGTCATCGGACCAAAGGCCAGCAGTAGTTGAAAGGTCAGTAATAGACATATTCCGGGTAAGGACCCTGTTGAGTGTATTACCCTGTTTATGAGTGGGAGAGAGGGTTTTTTAGGAAGAGGCCAATGGCATTAAGCACGGTCTAAAGAAGACCAGCACATTAGTCAATGGGATCCTTAGCCTAATAATTGAAGCCACCTAGCAGTAACATGCACATACTGGATTCCAACAAATCGGAGAATCCTGCCTAAAGTCGATTTTCAAAGGCAGGCATGAGTTGAGAAGGTAAAAACAAAGAGGTGATGGCTGGAAGGCTTAAAATGTATCTTAACCACTGGGATTGCTCTGGGCAACCCTCCAGACCGTTGTTCTTTGAATTAATCTTTATTAAGATTAATTCTATACCTTCCAACCATCACCTCTTCGTTTTGCTATGAGTTGAGAGGGTAAAAAAGGGTAGGGAAATTATAGGTGAGTTTGTCATTTACCTTGAACTTAGCATGAAGCAGCTCACACTCAGCCAATGGGCGGCAGGCTAGTTCATGAAAATCGAGAGAGTCTCTATATTTTAGGGCACCACCCTTGGAGGAGGTATGGACGACTCATAATATTGTATATCCCAGAGAAGTGGCTAGATATACAGCATGGGCAGCAGCAGGATGTAACCATGTTTCAGTGATAGCTAAAATGGATATATCATTATCTGTAGTGTAATCAGCAATTTCACTACAATGATTCACAAGACGCCAAGTATTGATTAACACAGTTTTTAAAGGATCATGGTGTGAAGGAATGATGAGTCAAGGGATAAAGATATTGATACTACTTGAGCGGTCTTATAGATGGATTCCTGCAGTGAAGGTGATGGTATGTCAGAGGAGTTGGTTTGAACTTGGTTAACACCATGGCTAGACATGATAGTATCTGAAACATGCAGAGAGTTAAGAGTGTTAGAGGAAGCAGTAGAATTCATAGTGGGGACAGAACACAGATTAAGGCAAGGCAAAATTAGCTGGCAAGGGATTGGCACAGCATGTCTAGACACGGTATCACCATGCCTATGAGCGGAATCATCCTTATGAGAAGGAAGCACAGTGGAGTCCATGCAAAAAGAACAGTCAGAGTCATGTAAATGCTCGGACTTTGTGGGGACTGAAAGCAGAGCCACGTCAGGGGCCACTGTGCAAAATGTGGTATTAGGCAGATACTTCAAAGTCGAAGTATCTGGGTTGTATCAGCTGCAAGGTATTTTTTTTATAATACTATTGAAGACAGGGATTTAACATATGCATGTGTAGCAGAAGATACACAAAGGCTGGTAGAAATTTTAGAAATCAAAGAGTCAATTAATGCCAGTGGGTTGGTGATGTCTGTATTCAACATGGTGTTGAAAAGGTTGGTATAAAAATTGTAAAACAAAGAGTGGTACTTTAGAGAATATAAAGGCACTACAACATGCTGCAACAGGTTGCAGTGCACAGACGGATGGCCATACTGTCACTCCTGGAAATGAACCAGCGTAAACCAGTATGCAGGTGCCAGCTAACACGCTGGTCAGAAGAGAAATAGAAAAAAATAAAAAATCCTCACCCCACTGGAAGGATGCGGGAATGCTAGTCCTGCAGCTCCTTGCAGACAGCTAAGGGCTGTGAAGATCAAATCAAGCTAAAAAAGGACACAAGATGAAACAGATATGGGGAGATAAGTCCTTGCTTCTCACATCAAAGTCATAGGCAGAAAAGTGAAACATACAGAAATAAGAGAAAAAACAAAGATGCACAAATGTTTTAAGCTAAGATCAAATCAAGCACAGACAAAACACACAAATGAAAGAAATTGCGGGGTGCTAAGATCCTGCTTCTCAAATCATGGCCTAATCAGATAATGGAGAAACACGCAGAAATAAACAAAAGGGAAAATGAACAGCAGTTGGGGGGCTACATTGTGCACAGCACATCTAGTAGCCTACAGGAGAATGCCACAGAAGTATAGTAAACTACAATGGGTGCAGCCAGCGCCACTACACCGGGCAGAACCCTGAATCAAGGAGGCCGCACATCCCATGGCCCTGGATGGCTGCAAGCCAAAGCAGGAGAGACAGCCTGCTTAGATTGTCGGCAGAGGTCGAGCCGTACCTGCAGGGCCATTCGAGTAGCCTCCAGCAGGACACTGGCACAGGGTCATACCGGCAGCCCAGTAGTTGCTGGAGAGAATGTGGAGCTGCAGGTTGTACTTCGTATGATGCGAAGGAGATGGAAAGCAGAAACAAAACCACAGATGGGCAGAGGACATTCCTGGCATTGTTCATAGTTGGAAGATATTTGAAAAAAAGCAGAAGTAGTTGGAAATAAAAAAAGTCACATACATCCCTATGGTTACCGCAGAAACAGAATATTATAATGAACAATTGGAAATTTTTAAAAATTCCAAGTTAACAATAAATAATTTCAGATAGTCAGGCTCCAGTATGCCTAATTTTCTAAACTTTTCTTAATTAAAAAACGAGAAGCCTTCAACTACCTGTTCAGAAAACTACCAAGCCTCTCAGAACCCACTCAACCAACTACTTTCATTGAGTCTGGATTTAAGACTTTAGATAGTCCAAGAAAAGCAGTTCAAGTAGATGTCAACAGTATTCATGTCAGAATGTATGGTCAGGCTGGATAACTACCTATTACATCATTGGCATCTAGAGATGAAATCTTGGAGTGCCATTATTCAAGTCGTCAATCAAAGCCTTTCCCCTCAGCAACTTTACCTCATCTAATGAAGGCAGCCCCTCAACTCTGGTCATGGTGAGGTGGTACTTGTTTAGATCCATTCATTCCAACAGATCTTTCTACATCGATAAGGGCGTATTTCCTTGATTTCGATTGTCCTTGGGTTCTCATAACCCACCACCAGTGGTAGATGTGTCTTATTGCAATACATGAGTTGTTAATAATGTTCCCAAGAACATTGTGCTAGATTAGTAGCCATCCTCTTATCCTTGATAGATATTACATTAATAGCCTTCATAAGTAGATCAACCACCACCAAAATGTCTTCCTGGTCCTGAGGCAAATCAGAGATAAAATCCATTAACACCGAATGCCAGAGCATGGGAGGAATATTTAACGGTTGTAATGAGCTTGCTTTCGTTCATCTACCTTATCATGCATAGACACCGAACATTTTCTGACATAATTGATTGTGTGTTTACACATGGACTCTTCCAACAGTTCCTCTGTAAAGGGTACATAGTACTGCAAATTCTTGGATATCCTGCTAAAGTCCTATGCTGATTCATGCAAGACATTTACCCACGGTTTCTTTTTGGGTAAATATATGTTATTTTCTAAATATGGTAGACCATGCAAAACATTCCTCTAGTCATCCATTTTCTCCCAGTCTACATTGCACTCTCAACCATATTCCAGTGAATCAACTGTTCTCTGACCTAAATTACTACACCTGCCATGAAATGCTGTTGGAGTAGGACAAACTTGGGGCCACATCTTCTAAGTCAGCACTGATTGAGAGAGCATCAGCTTTAAAATCTGCCTTCTAGTTTAAAATGTTATTGAGAAGTAATAGTCTGCAAAAACACACTGAACAACCCAGTTGTCTATTTATCAAAGCCCTTGAAGACCACATAAATTGAAGATGCCCATGGTTCTTTAGGACTGTGACCAAATAGACTGCCCCAAAAAGGTATTGTTGCAACTTTTGAAAAGCCATTTCAATGGCCAGCTATTGCTTGTCAGAAATTGTCTAGTTGATCTCGGATGGAGGTGGTTACCTTCCATAATAGGCTACTGGATACTGGTGTCCCATTTCAGGATGCTAGTGCAAAAATGCCCCTACAACCACCATATGTGAGGCATCCCCTTTTAAGAAGACTGCTGCATATTTGGGCTTAAAATCAGAGGCCCCTCAGTGAATCATTACTTCAACACCTCAAACAGCATGTTAACTTCCGATGATCAATACAATGGAACCCCCTTCCTCAACAGGCACATAATATCACCACTTGAGAAAAGCTGGCAAACTCCAGATAACTCTGGACACCCTTTACGCTTTCAGGGGCAACCAATCCATGACTACCTTTACCTATTGCTGGTCTATCTGGTGTACTAATGTATTCCAAAATTTCCACCTGTCCTCTCAAGGACTGCATTAAAATGTTCCTGATGTTGATCCATTCTTCGTTGATCCAAGTGTTGCTAAATAATCAGGGTACTATATGCATAAACCAATGCTGACACATCCAAGGATTCTTGCAGCCCATCATTGATTAAAATATGAAAAGGTGCCAGAGCAATAAAGACACCAATATGCATAACCTTGTCCCATATAACCTAATTTGGTGCAAAAGCCATTTTCCACCCATCCTCAGCGTGTTCTCAAACCAAATGATAACACCTTTTGAAATCTAGTTTGGAACACAGCTTAGTTCCCAGAATTCTAGCTAGCAAAACCGAAATCAAAGGTATGGAGTATTTGTTATTAATGGTGACCTCATGGAGGGCTCTATAGGCAATGCAATCTCTACGTTCACTCCTTTCTTGTATTCAAAGATAAGTGGAGAAGAGGACTAGGACCTAGATTGAACAATGTATCTTTAATTGTTGATTTTCTTTTTTAGTAAGAGAACACATCGTACTATATGGTTTTGGGGAATCATCCTCTAAATGTACAGTCATAATTCCTATTAGGAGGAAGCTCAAACATCTCCTGTTCACACAATACATCCGTAAATTCCTGATCGCAACTTGGCAAGATTCCCACCACTGCCACTTCAACATTATCAAATTCCTTGATGAATGCTGAATTCTTCACCACAGATGCCTCTCTCCTCTCTTCCCCAGGTCAAGCATTTTTTTTAATGTATTAGTGTTACAGAACCTGATTGACATTTCACAGTTCTTTTTTCATAGGCCACCTTTGTTGAATCAAACAATTAATTGTTAAGATCAACCTCAATTGCGGGGCATCTATTAAATCCAAACCTAGCACCTCTCAATGATTGCCAAATGTCATCATATATCTTTGGTTTGGTGTGTAATCAAAAATTAAAACTGACTGCCATCCACAGCTTATACTGTTGCTTCCTTCTCTTCATGACTTGAAAGGTTAGACTGTTTTTTAAATTTCATGTGACTAGGCTCCTTCTATCTTCTCTTGTCTTTTCTCATTTCTTCTTTTGCTCAAGTCTTCATCCTGGCCTTCCAGCTATTTATCTGACACCTGTTGGGTCATCCTACAACTCTTCTATTTGTCTTCTCATCTCTTGATCTTCTCATGACTCTATCTCTCCAGCTCTGACGTTTCTGTCTTGCTCCCTTTCCACTCCTGCTTGCTCTTCAATTTTATTTCCATTGTATTCAAATCTCTCTATAATCTTGGCACTCTGTATCTTTCTTCACTTATATCATTCTATTCCCCTCCATGCTCCTTATGTTATGTTCTGAATTGTTGTTTCTTCTTAGTGTTCCTCGACTTCCCTTTCCCTCATTTCGCTTCCAGTCTTTCTCTCATTTCGCTTCCAGTCTTTCACTATTATGTGTTTATACGACTGGAACCACAGTTATCAAGCTACCCAGTGCATGTCACAAGCTGAGCTTCAACCCATCTCGAGATAAGTCTTGTTTTTCTCGGGTGATCAAAGTGAATGAGAAGACAATCAATTTGACCCCATTTACAGCCATTGCAGGAACTCTGTGCATGGTGAGTAACCAAGATAGTTGGGGGATATACTTTTCTTATTCTGAGGACAATATGCGTAAATTACACTGTAGATGTATTCCCAAGACTACTACACTGCTGGGATTTTTATCCATTTAGGTTATGATGCAAGATTGCAGTTTGTTGAGTGATCTATTCTTACAATGTTATTGGCACCTATCAACATTCTCAGACCCTGACATACCTACCTGCGGGCCTCAGCTAATCCATTTTTAGTCATTAAAAGATGGCCAGCAGTTTATCTGCATGTTTTACATTGTTGGCTGCTGCTTCTTGTTACCATGACCACCATTGGAGTGAGATGCTTTACATCGATTGGTTGCAGCGTCTGGTTACCATGACCATGCTTGAGAACTAACACACCAAGAATTGTGGTGTGTTACACAGAACGAACATAGCAGTAGTGATACAAACGCTCCCACTGAAGTAATCGTGATCGAGGGAACCTCCCCTATTTTCGACCAACGAGCACATAACAACAGTGTACCCGACGCACGATGCATGCTAGTGTTTCCACGGGATTACACTGTGATACGGCTCAGAAACTAGCCAATCCCCATGAAGTGTATCACATGGATTTGCTGTGCCGGGTGATAATGTTGTATAATACCCTCTCAGCTATGGCAGATTGCAGGACTCATAAGCATTCCCCATGACTTACAGGTCAAGTTTGGACATTGGCAGTACAATGCCATCAAATTAATTTTTTGGGTTATAAGGGATCCCCAATGACCATGCAACGGGCCACAAGGGCCCCATTTTCCTAGATTCACATGCACTTTTCTTAATTTTACTGGGCTGTTTCTTTTATGAGGGGACTGCAACTACATTGGACCAGACTCTACGCGCTGCCTGAGGGCGCATACTTCATGTGCAACTCCCAGTAAAGCACAGTAAGTGTTTCCTTCCCCAGAGGGGATCTGACTAGTCATTGTTTTGATAAGCCCTGTAACGATGGACTTTTTACACCTTTTGTGCATTCATAGTGGACAGTGCATGCGTTGCACTCCACTACATTATTCATTGTGATGGCACTGGGCCCTAGCAGGTCATGCTCCATGCGCTACCTGAATGCGCTGATTCCATGTGCAACATTGATTCAAGCACAGTAAGTTTCCCCATTGGGGATACTGTTCTAGCTACTTTCTGATCTTATTGAAATAATTATCCTGGAAACAGACAATTATTTAGTAATCCCATTTGTTTTGTAGATCATCATCACAGGACAATCTTGCCGGAGCACCACCCACAATTCCCCTTCCTGGTGAAGGCTGTCACATTCACAGCTTGCTGAAAGGCCGAAACACAGTTGTGTCAACTGTTTATACCGCACAGTGTCTATTATGTACACTGGGCACCAAGTTTATGTTTCTAAACCTACATCAATATAATTCCCTTTTAAAATTGAAAGGAACTTTACTGTTGATATGCATTTTTTCTTTGTATGTATAGCAATTGGTGCTATTGTTTAATTATCACTGTTTGTTTTTTGTTTGGGAATGTTTTGCGTTCACTTACCTGTGACAATTATTAACCTGTATCTAATGAAACATATGTTTGTTCTTTGTTCCAATAATCATTAAATATTTGGGTCTTTTTGTACTTCCCGGTTCGCCCTGGTCATTTGCTCGATAAATACAAAAGTGTTTACAACCTGGAGAGATCAGGGAATAACCAGGGGACCTGTAATTTGCTCATATAGAAGATGCAGCAAGACTTGAAGGTGATTCGTGATGCAGTGGGCGCCAGTGAATGTTGTTGAGGGCTAGGGTGATGTGGAATTATATAGAGTCTTCATCTGCATATTATCTCAGACTTTTGAGTAAGATCTATCCCCTCATCTCTGCTGAAAATTGTAACGTGCTTGTGACATAATTGGGGCAAGAATAGATTACTGTGGTAGCCTTCTAGTAGGCATCTAACAATGTAATCTTTCTTTTGCAAGCTCACACAGCAAAGAGTGTGTGGCTGTTGATAGCTGCAGGACTCAGGGAGCACCTACAAGGCGTTTGCTTTCTTCTACCATGCACCCAAAGTTGATAAGCCTCATCAAACACACTTGCCGGCAAAGCCCATGTGGCAAAGGTTGTACAGCTGTTGAGAGCCACAGGCTGTTCAGAGCCTGGAGGCTGTGCGGGCATCAGCAGCATCATCCAAAGATCACTGTTTGATTGGTGAACCAGCAAACTTGCATTGGGCTCCATGCATTTCTACTGCAGAAGCCAGCGTCCTCCACCAGAAAGTGGAAAGTGTGTCGGGAAGACTTCTGCATGCCAGAATAGGTGAGTGGACTGGAAGGGGGAGAGTTGCATTCTTGCTCTGTTTCTGGCAGCCATATGTTCACATGTTTTGGCTTTACTCAACCACCCATTAAACATCTTGCTGCCCCACCTGCCAGTTTGGCCGTTATGTCCTACCTTTCACTTAAAAGGAACATCCTAACTGTGAGGAGGAAACTACTCACTTCCTCCCCTTGCTCTTCATAAGATGCAGAGAAGAACAGGCTAAATAGTTCTCCACAAGCAGTGGGGAGTACCATATTCTTATTAGTGAAATCCACATGTTTCTGGGCACTGCTAATATTCCTCTAAGCCTGGACCCATGAGGGGGTAAAGTTACTGAGCAGACTACCAAGGCCAGTAAACTTGATAAAGTACCCAATAATGGGGGCACAGATGTTCCAGGCAAACTGGCACATCGACATATCAATATCTCTGTAAAACCTGTGGCTAACCAAACAATACCTAGGGGTTAGTGGGATAAAATTCGCCCAGATCTGGAGAGACCTTGGCCACAGAAATCCCAAAACTCCAGGCGTTCAGCACCTTAGCTCCCCCTATGACTAGCTCAACCACTACTGGGTCCATCGCGCCACCCGCCAGACTACTCCCTAGCCAGCCCTTACTTGTCAATTTTGATGCCACTGACACTTCTGACATTATGGGATGTGCACTTAATGGCTGGGCTGGGGGACACATTACACTGATGGCAAGCAGCAAAACCAAAACCTTCATGAATGCTATGCAATCCAGTGATTCCATTCATTAGGTTACTGTGTATTCACTTTCTTTGTATACATTATGAGTATGGTTTTGGCAAACGTAGAGACTAGCCATTGTGCAGCTCATATTTGCAAACAGAAAAAAAAACAGAAATATGCCACTATTATGTGTATATACGACTGGAACCACAGTTATCAAGCTACCCAGTGCATGTCACAAGCTGAGCTTCAACTCACATGTTTGCAACGTGAGGGTCAAAGGTGGCACCCATGCTCACACGTTTGATTTGCTTGAACATTTTTTTCTTGAATAAAAATAAATGGTCTGTCATGACGAGCTTGATGCATTCTAGGATGAAGGTGGTGGGCCCTGCCCTGGTATAGTCCCTTTTATCCAAAAAACCCTGCAACACCTTGAAGGATTCTCTCTGGGGATTCAAGCTGTAGAGAGTTTCTACATCCACAGTGGCCAGAAAGCAGGGTCCACCCACCAGAGCCCTGACCACAATTCCCTGTCCTAATGAAGGCCATCACATTCACAGCTATTCAAATTTGGGAAAGGCCAAAACACAGTTGTGTCAACTTTTTATACCACAGTGTCTATTGTGTACACTTGCACCAAGATTATGTTTCTAAACCTACATTAATATAATTTGCTTTTAAATTGAAAGGGGCTGTACTGATGAGATGCGTTTTGCTTTGTATGTTTAGAAATTGGTACTATTGTTTAATTATGTCTGTATGTTTTTTGTGTGGGAAGTTTTTGCGTTTACTTAACTGTTACATTTATTAACCTGTATCTAATGAAGCATATCTTTGTGTTTATGGCAGTCGCCTCAAGTCACACAGCTAAGTCACAAAGAAACTCATCATCTCTGGTGCACAGTGCACTACCAGAAGCCAGGACGCAGGCAGATTTGAAATCGGCTGCTGCAAACAAGGAAAGGACCTGAAAACAAGCCTTCTCTGCCACCGCCCAAGCCTATCGAACCTTCTACCCATCAGCATCAGACTTGCCCACACACTCCTACAGTTCAGAAAATAACTCAAGAACCACCTCTTCAAGGAGTCTCTCCTCCTCAACACCTAGTTCATCACATCACCCCCCCCGTGTCACCTGGGTCGCTAGATGCTGCCAACCTGTACAGCTGTACCCCTCCTCTGTGCCCCTCTGTATCCCACCCCCCACTTTATATCTTTTCTGTTGTTACCACTCAAAACCACTCTGTTATGCGTCTGTACAGTTGTATACCCCTGTAACTACTAAATTGTGTATCTGTATTGTTGTATACCTCTGTAAAGCTATCTGTTGCTTCTCAAAGCTAGGTCTGCGCTCAATAAATATTATAATAATAATAATAATAATAATAATAATAATAATAATAATAATAATAATAATAAAAATAATAATACTATAATTAACATGGTTTTCCATAGTTAGGAGTGATTCAAAATAACCCCCCAGAGTTTAAACTTTGGATGCAACCTCAATATCAGAATCAGCAATATTAGATTTTTTATAAGACACCAAGAGACTGCTCAATCTATGTTGAGAACCGACCATCAACAACTCAGTCTTGGCCTTGTTGAGAGCAAGACCATTATGGGACATCCAACTCTGTATATTATTAAAACAAAATTGCTCCTCAAAACATCATTGTTATCGATGCCAGACAGTTTGAGCATTTATTGTATGTCATCAGCACAATTTATGTACTGGACACCATTCTTGTCAAGTAAATCAAACGTTTGCTTTATAAAATGTATTAAAAAGAGTAGGTGAAAGGCACAACCCTTGAGGCAGACCACATAATAAAGGAACAAGAGCAGCTGTCACATTATCATAAAATATTCTAGCCTCTCAGATAAAAAAGATAAAATCCACAAGGCAGCACAGTCTCATAAAAAGGCCTGAGAACTATGTTTAAAAGTAAGTTAAAATCCCCCAAATCAAGGGCCGAAGACCAATACAATAAAATCAAAAGGTAATACACATCATATCTGTATTGGCAAGAAAATTGGCGTTTAAGTCTAATAGAGCTGACTCTGTGCTATGAAAAGCACAGAAAACAGCTTGTTTAGATGCAAGTAGATTGTGTGCATCCAAATGGGCTCAAATTTGAAGATAGGCTACCCGGGACAGTATATTCAAAAGAAAAGGATAATTATTTACAGATCTAAAATTAGAGGGGACATCCAGATCAAAAGTGGGTTTCTTAATTAAAGGAGTAATCCATTCCCCCTTTATATTTACCGGAACTTGGGCTAAACGAAAAGACAAGTTGACAAAGGTAGTGATAGCCAA
This sequence comes from Ambystoma mexicanum, assembly GCF_040938575.1. NCBI lineage: Eukaryota > Metazoa > Chordata > Amphibia > Caudata > Ambystomatidae > Ambystoma > Ambystoma mexicanum. The sequence continues at coordinate 550,603,261 of NC_090929.1, forward strand.
AGCAACAGAGGTTGTACATTTGTTAACACCAGAGGGACAGACATCACTGGGACAACTTGTAGGCTTTAAGCTTCAGAGAACTTCCATAAAATGTTCCTCAGACACCTCTCTAAACTCAAAGAGAGATACAATGGTAGAAGAGGGGGAAACAATCTCCACAGCAGGGAGTACATAGGCTTTGTTAAGTGCTAAGCGTCTAAGTTTGTCAACCTTTACAAACATTGCCTTTTGAATGTTAGTATACCATTGTTTATCCTTCACAACAGTTACTACAGGAGACATGTCAGGTGTTTCCAATTCCTGAAGGATCGTAAATCATTCTTTGGTATTGGAAGACATGTTTTTGAGGCGACCATCCCAAAACACCTCTTAGCATTTAAGACAGCCTTCCTATAAACTGATGAGGCTGCACTGTAAGGACATGTATAGCCAGCATATAGTATATAGAATTTTTGCTAGCATGCAAAGTACAGGATTTAAAACAGAGCCATGCCCCATTTTGAAATTGCAGGCATTCAGAGCAACCATAGAAAAACAAAGTGTGCTGCAAGGTTACATTGATGAGGTGGACAATGTATATTGGATACCTCCTCTGTGAAGACTACATTAGAATACATAACTGACTAACATTACTAACATAAATGAAATACTAAATGCTATTTTTTAACATGATAATGTAGTCTTCTATGCAAAATGAGCTACAGTATATGTGTTGGGTGCACTATTTTGAATTCATTTTACATGAGAAAATGAACACAAGCATTTTCTTCAGCTTTTGGAGAACAGAAAATATGCAAGATGCAGGAAGCAAAATTAAACAGTTACTCTGGACATGAAGCTTTCATTGTTTTGAAAATGAAGGTTGGCACAGGATACATTCTTTTTACCATGATTGGTAGAAAATGTAGGCAGACAACCACGTCAATAAAGGGCTGAGTCCAAAGTTTTCCTAAGTAAAAGAAATGAAGAGAGCAGTTAGTTCATGCTGGACTCAGGAGTGTAAGGATATTTGGCGTGTTACAGCACAGAGTACAGCACTACTGCACAGGTAGCATTTTATTTTTTGATGCAGCACCACCACATGGGTGTGGTGCATTGCTATATGTGTTGCCAGAGTAACATGGACATATAAGTAAAGACAGGCTATTTAGTCAAAAACGATTTTTACATATAAGATGCACATCTATTTTTACAGTTAAAAGCACACATGTGCACATTCAAAATGCACACTATTTTTCACCTGAAATGCCTATGTTGCAAGAGACACATTTGGAAATTAATAACTAACCTTATTAATAACTAACATGACTAATAAAACTTCATTTAACATAACCCACTAATAAAAATGTGTCTCCACTGCAGAATTAGGCCTACTCTGAAAGTGAACTTTTAAACGCACATTCATTTTTTTTCTCTGCTGCTCTGTCCACATAACTACAGGAAGCAAAGAGCTCGAAGGAACAGGAAATCAGTTTGTTACAATTGCCACTGTATAAGCGAGCCATTGTGTAGTGAGGGAGGAGATGACATGATTGATTCTGATTGAAGCAGCGTCATAGCAAGTATCATGCTAGAGGCTGTGATTAGAACTTTGCTGGAGAAGCTTGAGGGGAGGGGGAGGACAATCGAGATCTTGCAGAGCTGGGAGAAGGACCTGTTTCCTGGCTGAGGCATTCCTGCTGCAAAAGCTGAGAGTTCCAGGCAATATCCCCGGTTTGAGAACGGCAGACGCTTGTTTTCACTGGGGTTAATCTTCAAGGGAGCCAAATTCAGAAAGAGAATAGCCGGAGAAAACGCATGCTGAACAGATAAGGTAATTACAGAAGCGTGTGGGAGCTGTGCGAAACTGTTCAGTCAGTGTATTCGAGGGAGTCCCAGTCCCTTATCAGCATATTTAATGTTACCAATTGAATATATTCTCGCAGCTCTCAGTTCATTTTATCACAAATAATGTTGTACCATTTCATTTATTTCTGTAAAAAAAGTTAAACTGTGTTTAAAAGAAATTTCTATAATACAAAAATATTTGAAAACAGATAGCTAGTGTGTATTATTTCTCTCTTTCATTTTGCATGGGAAAAGGTTTAAACGTGGGTAGATTTTTAAACAGTGCAATTGTCATTTTAATACAGATGTGTGCATGATTCTATTCAGTATGGACAGTTGTGAGTGACTGTTTGTAGCATAGCCTGTTGGAGGTACATGAGCCAACGGGAAGAGAGACTCTCTGGACATAGTTCCATACCGTATATAAGGTAGTGGAAATTACCACAAAAATACCACAATAGCCCATGGTGGCACACAACACTAACACTGAAAATGTGGTATCCCTAAAATGTAGGCCTGAGGTCTCTCTAGTGATCAAGAACAATCTAGATAAAAAACAAGGGATGTTGGATATTGGGGCCACAAATAAACCAACCACTATACCAACCAACCACGCAAATTACCGCGCACATCATCTAAATAGGTCTGAATTCTGAAATAATGCAATGTATTATTGTTATGTGTGACCCAATATGAATACAGAGAGTGATTATTGCTAAAGGTATTTTGGCGGTAAGAAAATACCGCAAAGCCCCAAATATCCACAAAATACCCAACATATTTATGGTGCGTTGCAGGCCCGGAAAGTGATCATAGAGTACCTACTGGGCGTGGCAAGCGTGTCTCACACTGCCATTTGAACATTAAAGGGAACCCATTTTATAATAGCAGTGTGCCACTAAAAACGAATTTCAGAATGTCACAAAGGGAAACCACATTTTCAGACCTAGTGCAATATTTAGAGGCAAAGTTGTTTGCACATGGGACATGGTCGTCGAACAGCTCCTTAGAATGGCGTTACCGCATTCAGGGTGAGGTGCAGAAAGAAAAACTAGACAATATTTTTGCAGAAGGCAGCATAATTCAGGTCTGCCTTACAAGATTATTGAATGCAGCCGATAAAAGTGCAGAGAAAGACTGTTTAATACGGCTATGCGGCAAAATATGGTTTATTGTGAATAAGTCCCTGTGAATGCAGGAAAATGATACCCAGCTAATTAACAGGTTAAAGACTGAATTAGATGGGGCAAGTAAAAATCAGGAAGTATTAAGAGCAGAATTGGATGTATGCCAAAAAGACATGCAATTAAAATGCCGAGACTTTGATGCTCAGCTATCCAAAAGCAAGAAACAATTTGAGGATAGTGATCAAGAATTGGTACACTTAAAAGCCTTAGTGGACCACATTAGACAGGATAAAGATGAGGTTGTTTTAGAAATGCAGATTTTACAAAAAGAACATTGTGAAAAAGAATGTGATCTCCAGAGTGCAGAACAAGAAATGATTAAAATGACTCAAGAAAGAGACAAGAGAAATAAAGAGTTCAATGAATGTCAAATGCAAATGTGCGACATGCAGGAGGTGATTAATAAGATGAGTGATGAAAACAACTATTTGCAAAATGAAGCAAACAGACTCCTTAAAAAGTGTAAGGACTTAGAACAGCAAATGGGCATTCCCAGGTCCCAGGAGAGGCGGCAGGGTGCCACATTCAATGGAGTGGAGGTGAATTCTAGGTCTACCCAAAGAGCTAGTGCTCCAGTGACTGGGCCGGTGACTGAACTTGGTTGCAGAGCCCTTAGGGGATTTGATACTCCCATTGGGGGCAGCCACCAATCTCATACACCTGAAAACAGGATTGAATCACAAAATAGTGCAATTCCATGCATTGCAACAAGTAGCCCCATAAAAATAATGAAATCCATTAAAGCCCTGATCAAACCATTTAAAAAGGGAGGTGAATGCTGCATTGAGGATCACTTAGAAGCGGTGCATGATATTTTTAAAGCACTCCAGATACCTAAGGAACAGTACAGACAATATTTTAATTTAACTTTAGATGCCCCGACGGCCAGCATCATAAGGGGATTAAATGAACAGCAGAATATGACCTGCGTGGAGTTTGAAAAAGAAATTAGGCGTCATTTTTCTTCTTTTCAGTCATTGCAGGAGGCAAAGAAAGTCGCTTACACAATTACTGCTGGACCTAATACATCCCCTCGCCAATTTTTACAAGACTTAAAAAGAGCATTTTCTCGCTTTGATGTATCTTTTGACCCAAATTCCAATGAGTTTAAAACTGCATACTTCTATGGGCTACAGAAAGACATCATATCCCAATTGGTCCGTGAATTTGACCGTGACAAGTCCCTTGAATGGATTGTACATCAAAGCACAAAACTATATGAGGTACTCTATTGTCAGGGTAGAGAAAGTGATAAAATGAAAGATACTAGACCTAAATCTAAAGAACCCTCAGCCACAGTAATGGAAATCAGGTCAGCCAAAATGTCCCTTGAGTCTGCTCAAAGCCAAGGTAAAAATAATGTGACACCTGAACAAAGGGGTAATCAACAAAGATCGCCATTTCCTGTACCAATGTTCCAATCACATGATCCTCGTAATAGGGAGAGCTACATCAGCCCTAGGTATTTAGGGGACAGACCCCGGGTAGGATATCGGCCTGATATGGCAGGTATGAACAATAACCAGAGACAAAATCAAGATCAAAGAAATGATGGTCCCTACCAGTCATTGGGGACACAGAGCAGATTTGATCCCAACACCATGATATATGGTAATCAGGATAGACCCCGATATGTGGATCGATTTACTGATAATGGAAATCAACATAGGGGCCAGTACCCACAATCTGAGAGACAGGACATGAGGCAAAACATGAACTACAATCCACGTCAGTACAATGATTCCCCACCAGGGGACTATAATCAAAGGATGGGTGCACCCCGCTGCCCGGCACAAATGAATCAAGAGTTCAAAAAGCATCCCAACCGACATCAATCACCTGAGAGGTATCAGAATAGATCTAATCAGGGGGAAAACAACCAATATCGACCTAGGCTACAGAACGAGGATTCTAGAGAGATGGAAAGGTTCCAGTGCCTTGAGGCCCAAGTGAAAATGTTAGCTGAGCAAATAGGAAAGCTCTATACAGCGCAAAAACAACCTTCCAAAGAGTGGGCTGATGGCCATAGCAATGACCGGGGGGCTTCCGAAAAGTGACTAAGTACTCATGATAACTGCAGTGCCAAAATGACAGATTGCTCTGCTATAATTTTGCATAACGACTCTGAGATCCCTAATGAATTAAAAGTGAAAGTGCCAGTAAATGAACATGTGACAGAAAGTGCAAATACTTCTAAAAAAGAGGTACGGTTTAACCTAGAGCTAAATAAAACAGTAAAGATTTGCACAAATGAAAAAGAAACATTAGGAATTCCAAAAGAACAAAGGAACAGATTTAAGAAAAATGACTCATGCATGGGGAATACCAGTGAACAGGGAGTAAGTGGGGATGCTATAGCTCTTTCCCTGGGCAAGCAAAACAATGACCAAACACAGGCAGAAAAAGGGAATACTCAAAAGGAGGGTACAAGTCAATCACCTGAAGAATTCTTTGAGCCACATATTTTTGAAGAGGCTGAAAGGGCTGGTATCACACTAAATGATCACAAATGCACAGAATCAAAAAATGACAAATTGCTGAATGATGTTGTTACACATGTTCAGTTGGAAGGGTGTAATGTGGTCACTGATGTTACCCAGATGGATGGGCGAACAGTGGCCACACTCCAAAAAACCTCTGATCATGGAGAAATGAATAAAGTCTCTCGCGCAGAAATGGGTAAAAAGGAGGGAAACATGTCTTTCCATTTACCAATGTGCTTAGCCAAAAGTGAAAAAGGCCTGAGAAAGGTGAGCCCTGAAATCAGTAAGAATTCACACTTCTTATGTGTATTAGAGGAAGTTGGGGACAGATATTATGCACCCATCACTGTAGAAGAAAAATGCCACACCTTTGCTATGATTGACACTGGCGCACAGGCCACAATTATGTCCAAGGAGCTGGTAAAGAGTATCAATGAAGGGAGACCCCCACAGAGTCAGATCACAGTGAAGGAAAATCAAGGTCCAGTGCATAACTTTAATGGGGAGGAGGTGCCCATCATAGGTGTAACTGAGGTTGACATAAAAATAGGAAAGCACAGAATGAAACAAGAGGTATTGATCACATCTATTTGTGAAATTCCATTTCTGATGGGGACAGATTGCCTGAAAAGATTGTCTCCTCTCATAGATGGGGTGAATGGAGTGCTGTGGTCCTTAACCAAAAAACCATTGAGGCCTAAGAAACTAAAATCACAAAACAGCAACATAAATGAATATCACACCGTTGCCAAAACAAATGATGCTGTGGAGGTATATCTCCATAATAGTTGCATACCTAGTGTCACTGTTATATTAATGTGTCAAGACAAAATGCAGAGCGACAATGAAAAACTACCTGTACAAATATACTTGGACCCAAGGAAAAATTGGCAGACTGCCATAGATGAGCACAAATTACGTTTTTATTTAAAAGAGAAAACATGCAAACAGAATATTGCTCCTAAAACAGATTCAGAAAAACACATTACCACTCTGGCAGAAATACACATGGAAGATGAGCAACCATGGGTTCATGTTGGTATAAATGACTATTTTAAAACAATAAAAGCCACTTTAGCGCTTGCACATGAAAGGAGTTTCATTAATGAGAAATTGTTGCAAAAAATAATGGAGAGGGAAGAAATCCCGAAATTTAGGATTAAAAACCAATATGTTTCTGGGTTGGACAGTTCAGACTTTGAAAACCGAATTGCAGGCAGATGCATGCTTAAAATTAGCATTGGGCAGAAAACAATTTACCATAATGTATGGATAGTGAGTGGAGCACAAAATGAATTTTACATGGGCAATGACATCATGCACAGAATGTGTATGGTGTTAGATTTCCTTAATCAAAAAATATGGTCACGCCTAGGTGGTCCGGCACCTGAATTTGAAGACAAAAGAAGGGCTTATCATTGTGCACAACTGGTTCCTTATGCAATCGAATTACAAATGAGGAAAGATACTATTATTCCTGCATTTACAAAACAGTTTGCAATAACACTGAAATGCAAAAATGGACAGCAGATGAAAGGCTCTGATGCATTTGTATGCCTGAATGAATCCATAAAACAGCCAGGCCTGTATTATGAATACATTCCATTGGTAGATGTTGGTGAAGGATCTGTAAAAATTATGGTAAATAATAAAGGTTGTCAGGATGTTCATTTAGAGGAAAACTCCCCATTAGGAATGGCCATACAAAAATCACATTATACGGCAAATTTAAATAACATGGTGATTGGAAATATCACTGAAAAGTATGTAGATGCCAAGGGTTAGTTGCCAGAACACCTGGACTCTCAGACCAAAGGAATATTTAAAATTCATTCTGTGTATCCTTATGATTCAAATGAGACAGTGTGCTGCCATCAAGAGGATTGCATAATATTTAATTTAAATGAAAATGAAACAGAAAATCAGCCCATTGAAGTGGACGCTGGTATGCCAAAATATTTAAAAGTGGCAGCTTTACAAAGAGACACAGCCACACAGTTAGAGGAAAGCGCCGAGATTCCCTTACCAGAAGATTTTCCAGAATTTTCCAAAATGGTAGAAGAGCAGATCTCCTTAGCGGATGCATGTGAAAGCAATGAAGAGAGGGACAATCTGAGGGAGATATTTATGGAGTTTAAGGATGTATTTGCAAAAGATGCTTATGATTGTGGTTTAACTGATTTACATGTGGCCACACTACCAGAAGGGTGTAACAGAGGTCCAGTGTTTGTACGCCAGTATAGACTACCGCTGGCATGTTTAGAATCATTGGCAGAGATTATTAAAAATTTGGAATCGCGGGGAATTATCAGGCCCATTCATAGCACATCCAATACATCTATTTTAGGTGTGTGAAAGCCAAATGGGCAATGGCGGCTATGTGCAGACTTGAGAGAGTTAAATAAAAGAGTACCAGTATCTAGATGGCCACTGCCATTCATTGATCAGGGCCTAGCTCAGGTACATGGTTCAAAAGTATTTACCACATTAGATCTCACCTCTGGATATTGGTGCGTGCCATTGGCAGAGGAGATACAACATTTATTTTCCTTTACATTTGACAGGACTCAATACGCCTGGCTTAGAGCTCCGTTCGGGTACATCAATAGTGGGAGTGAATTTGGCATATTTTTGAGAAAAGGCCATGCCGGATGCAGTGGAAAGAGGAACAATAGTTTACGTGGACGATGTCCTGATAAAAAATGAAAGCCTGAAAAGCCATTTTGATGAAATAAGACATGTGCTTGGCCAATTGCAGAAAGCAGGCGCCAAAGTATCTTTGCAAAAAAGCACAATGGTGCAAGAAAAAAGTGAACTTTCTAGGGCATGAAGTGACTGAACATGGGCTAAATCCACAAAAGAAGAAAATAGAGGCCATACAAAGATTAAAAGATATTAAAAATGTGAAAGGAGTAAAAAGTTTATTAGGGATGACAGGCTATAACAGAAAGTTCATTGAAAATTATGCAGAAATCACTTAACCATTGACTAAACTGCTTAAACTGAATACTCCCTGTAAATGGGAAAAAGAGCAGTCTGAGGCAGTGGCTAAATTAAAGGAATGTCTTGTGAAGGCACCATGTTTAGCATATCCCATAAAGGACAGGGATTTCTTTATAGAAATAGGTTTTTCTGAACATTGTATGTCAGCAGTGTTAACACAAAAACACGATTTGAATCACAAAACCATTGCCTATGCAAGTAAGGCATTTTCTCAAGTTGAAATGAAATTTAATGAATGTGAAAAAGCCCTAATAACCACTGTGTGGGTGCTACAACATTTCCACCCCATTGTTCAGGGAGAAAAGGTGATTGTGATTGAAAGATTACTGGCCTTGGTAAGAGACTTGTGCCAAATGAGGAACAGATTGTATGCCGTACGTGTTTGTGGCTAAGATTTATTGCAGTGTAGAGAGGTTAGGGATATTATAGGTGTATTTTTCTCTATATTCAAAGTCTGGGAACATTAATTCATGTTTGCAAAATACCTGCTTGTTATGTTTGTTCTTTTATATTGCAGATGATGCAGTAAATAACACATGGTAAGACCTGGGGGACTTATAAATGATATGTAATACAAGGCATATATAAAAACAATTGAGACTTTTGTGTCATTCATGCATCTGTGAATTATTTACATAAGTGAAATGCAAAGGGGAGGTTCATATCAGTGCAATAGTGCATTTACCAATTTACCACTGTGTCTAAAATAGCAAACAAGAGAAAGTTAATAATAAACAGCTACAAAGTAGAGGGTTGGGTGTTTTTTGATGATTGAGTCCTTCCTTGCATGCTGATGGGAAGGGGGTGTCTAGGTTACTGGATGTACATAAGCCAGTAATATCAGCCACAAACTACAGTTGGAGCTATGAATAAACTCATTGGGTTCTATGAGCTGTGCTAAATCTGGGGCTAACTATAGGCAACTAGAAAATATTCTAATAGAAAAGAAAGGTTTGTTTTATGATGGGGTTATAGTATAAAAAAAGAAATCATGCTCACCACGATACCACAGGAATACAATAATTCAGAAAATACTGCAAAGCAAGATACCACTAAAATTACTGCCAAAACAGGCTAACAAGATATGGTCACTAAAATAGTGTGATACCAGACCCACTGTAAATGTAAGACTAGTTTACTGCAAAATTACCGCCAATATTTTTACGGTAAGAAAATACCACCAAATCCCAAACTTACCCAGTAAGACAAAATCTCCTACAAATAATCGTGCGTTGGCCAGTAAAATAGACTGTAGAGCATCTACTGGGCTTGGCAGGTGTGTGCAACACTACCATATCTGCATTAAAGGGAACCCGTTTTATGAGAGCAGTGTGACACTGGAAGTGAATCTTAGAATGTCTCAAATGGAGGCCACATTCCTGGAGTTAGTGCAGTATCTAGAGGCAAAATTATATGCACATGGAACATGGTCATCAAATAACACCACATAGTGGCATAAGTGCAGAAAATACCATTCAACAACATTTTTGTAGAAGGTAGCATAATTCAGCTCTGTCTTCTGAGACTGTTAAATGCTGCTGATAAACATGCAGAGAAAGATTTCAGATACGGCTATGTGCCAAGACATGGTTCATTTTAAATAGGTCCCTGTGAATGCAAGAAAATGATGCCAAGCTAATTAGCAGATTAAACGTTGAACTGGATGGAGCTAGTGAACAGGAGGAAAAGTTAAGAGCAGAACTGGAGGTATGTCAAAAGGACATGCAGTCAACATGTAAAGAACTGGACACTCGATTGTCCCAAAGGAAGAAACAGTTTGAGGATAGTGAGCAAGAATTTAAACACTTGAAAGGATTGGTAGATCATATTAGACAAGATAAAGACAAGGTTATTTTGGAAATGCAAAATTTACAAAAAGAAAATTTCAAGAAAGAAGGTGAGCTTCAGAATGCTGAACAAGAGATAGCTAAAATGTTTCAAGAAAGAGACAAGAGAGACAAAGGGGGTAATTCATAGAATTAAGCGCACAAGTGGCGCACGCTGCTGGCGCACAGTGTGCGCGTGCGAATCCCTGTGCCAGCCACGTGCGCCAAAACCCATTTCCGCGCACAGCGTATTCATGGATTCCAGACACCAAAACCAGCCGTGGCGCACAGTGGCGCAGCGACCTTGCAGCAGCGCCAGTAACGCCCCCAAGAACGCCTTCCGCGCAGGGAAAAGCCATCAAAATCCCCAATCCAGCGCAAAGGGCTGCGCTAACCCTGTACCAGCACGGCAAGCGGGCTACGTGTATTTCAGGGGTACGCGTGAAGTTTCTCACGCGATCGGGCCTGGGGGAGCGTGCTACGTGTATTTCAGGGGTTCGCGTGAAGTTTCTCACGCGATCGGGCCTGGGGGAGCGTGCTACGTGTATTTCAGGGGTTCGCGTGAACTTTTTCACACGATCGGGCCTGGGGGAGCGTGCTACGTGTATTTCAGGGGTTCGCGTGAACTTTTTCACGCGATCGGGCCTGGGGGAGCGTGCTACGTGTATTTCAGGGGTCGCGTGAACTTTCTCACGCGATCGGGCCAGGGGGAGCGGGCTACGTGTATTTCAGGGGTTCGCGTGAAGTTTCTCACGCGATCGGGCCTGGGGGAGCGGGCTACGTGTATTTCAGGGGTTCGCGTGAAGTTCCACACGCGATTGGCCTGGCCGCGTGTATTTCAGGGTTGCGTGGGAAGTTCCACACGCGATTGTCCTGGGCGCGTGTATTTCAGGGGTGCGCGGGAAGATCCACACGCGATTGTCCTGGCCGCGTGTATTTCAGGGGTGCGCGGGAATGTCCACACGCGATTGTCCTGGCCGCGTGTATTTCAGGGGTGCGCGGGAAGTTCCACACGCGATTGTCCTGGCCGCGTGTATTTCAGGGATGCGCGGGAATTTCCACACGCGATTGTCCTGGGCGCGTGTATTTCAGGGGTGCGCGGGAAGTTCCACACGCGATTGTCCTGGCCGCGTGTATTTCAGGGGTGCGCGGGAATTTCCACACGCGATTGTCCTGGCCGCGTGTATTTCAGGGGTGCGCGGGAAGTTCCACATGCGATTGTCCTGGCCGCGTGTATTTCAGGGGTGTGCGGGAATTTCCACACGCGATTGTCCTGGCCGCATGTATTTCAGGGGTGCGCGGGAATTTCCACACGCGATTGTCCTGGCCGCGTGTATTTCAGGGGTGCGCGGGAATTTCCACACGCGATTGTCCTGGCCGCGTGTATTTCAGGGGTGCGCGGGAATTTCCACACGCGATTGTACTGGGCGCGTGTATTTCAGGGGTGCGCGGGAAGTTCCACACGCGATTGTCCTGGCCGCGTGTATTTCAGGGGTGCGCGGGAATTTCCACACGCGATTGTCCTGGCCGCGTGTATTTCAGGGGTGCGCGGGAAGTTCCACACGCGATTGTCCTGGCCGCGTGTATTTCAGGGGTGCGCGGGAATTTCCACACGCGATTGTCCTGGCCGCGTGTATTTGAGGGGTGCGCGGGAAGTTCCACACGCGATTGTCCTGGCCGCGTGTATTTCAGGGGTGCGCGGGAATTTCCACACGCTATTGTCCTGGCCGCGTGTATTTCAGGGGTGCGCGGGAAGTTCCACACGCGATTGGCCTGGGCGCGTGTATTCCAGGGGTGCGCGGGAAGTTCCACACGCGATTGGGCTGCGTGCAGGTATTACAGGGGTGCGCACAAAGTTTCACACGCGATTTCAGCAGGGTACGTGGATTTCAGGGGTGCCGGGGAGTCCTACATGTGATTTGCCAGTGTGGGTCCTCCCAGGTGTTCCCTGTACACCCTCCACGGCCCCTGCAGGCAGCCCACACCACAGGGGACTACCCTGCATCCCTGGTCATGTCCCGCAGGCAGCCCACCCAACATGGGCATGCCCCCCAGCAAAGGCACATGTCTCCTTGCACCAATGATCACCAACTCATGTCCCCTTGCACCCCCACCCCCAGCATTGCGGGGCACCTGCCAGCAGGCCCCCACCCATGTCTCCCAGCACCCCCACCTCCCCAGTCACCAGGGGCAGCCTCCACCAGGCCCCCACCCATGTCTCCCAGCACCCCCCGCCCCCAGTCACCAGGGGGAGCCTCCACCAGGCCCCCACCCATGTCTCCCAGCACCCCCACCCCCCAGTCACCAGGAGCAGCCTCCACCAGGCCCCCACCCATGTCTCCCAGCACCCCCACCCCCCAGCAGTTCAGGGGCACCCACCACCAGGCCCCCACCCATGTCTCCCAGCACCCCCACCCCCCAGTCACCAGGGGCAGCCTCCACCAGGCCCCCACCCATGTCTCCCAGCACCCCCACCCCCCCAGTCACCAGGGGCAGCCTCCACCAGGCCCCCACCCATGTCTCCCAGCACCCCCAACCCCCCAGTCACCAGGGGCAGCCTCCACCAGGCCCCCACCCATGTCCCCCACCACCCCCACCCCCCAGCACTGTGGGGCACCTGCCAGCAGGCCCCCACCCATGTCCAACTCATGTCTCCCACCACCCCCACCCCCCAGCACTGTGGGGCACCTGCCAGCAGGCCCCCACCCATGTCCAACTCATGTCTCCCACCACCCCCACCCCCCAGCACTGTGGGGCACCTGCCAGCAGGCCCCCACCCATGTCCAACTCATGTCCCCCACCACCCCCACCCCCCAGCACTGTGGGGCACCTGCCAGCAGGCCCCCACCCATGTCCCATCCATGCCCCCCTGCACCTGGGTCCCAACAATCCCCAATCATGTCCGTAATGGCCATCCTCCCCTGCCAAAAGGACCAACCAACTATCACATCCACCCACATATCAAAGGCAATTACATGTTACACACCCAATGTAAATAATGCAAATGAACACATGTCTGTCACACACAATGGCTGCAAGTGAATGTTAAAACACCCAACATGACATGCATGAAAGTAATGAGATGATACGACACATTGAAGGATGAAAATAAAAATGTATTGAAAATCAACAAGAATGGAAATGAAATAAGAAAAACCACAAAGCAAAACAACAAAAAGAAGTTGAATGTCCATGAAATAAATCCAAAAAATCCAAAAATCCATAGAAGAACTATATACAAGACAATCCCGGGTCCATGAGCCCAACCAAATGAAACCTAACTATGTCAACTAACTAAAAACTGAACTATATACAAAAAAGTGGTGCATTGTCCAATCGCAACCAAATAAAAAAAGAAATAATTCAAAGGACACCTACCACTAACTATATACAAAGGCAGCGGGCAAGTCCTGCGGCTCACTCAGTGATGTTGCCGGCCAGGGCATCATCGAACTCCATGTTGATGTCCTGGAGGCGGGACTCTGTCCTGGCCCCGAGGTCTCGCAGGGATAACCCCATGTTCACCTCAAACTCCCTGCGAGCTTCCTCGAGGCACTCAGCCCGCGTCAACGCCCGACGCATGGAGAACTCCGCCCTGACCATGCTGAGCCACTCCTCTTCCGCCCGCTGCCGCTCCTATCCGCTGGACCAACTGCTCCCACACGGAAGACACTACCATCCCAGGGTTCTCCTGCCCTCCGGCCGATGCCTGCCCCTCTGATCTTGATGGCCCCGAGCCATGATGCCTCCCACGTCGAGCCTGCTGCTGCCTCCGACGCCACTGCCTCTGCCAGCACGACGGCATCCAGGATGATGGAAACCACCGACGCCGTCGTGCACGTGCCCTGCCCGATGATGCCGTCACATCCTCCATCTGCTGGGGTCCAGTTGCTGTGTTGTCCACCCCTGCTGGACCTCTGACTCCCGACTGTGGCAGGGATGGGATCCCCACTGAGCTGGCTGCATTGGTCAGGGCAGGTCCACAGGGGGCCCTGGTGGCATCTGGGCCGGAAGACGGCAAGGAGAACGACTGGCGTATAGTCTCCACAGAGGAGGAGAGGGCCGCCAGATTGGCCGACACATGCAGGAAACCCCCAAACATGGCCGATCCCAATTGGGCCACGTCGGCACGGTGCTCTTCGTGATGACGTGCGTGCTCCTCCTGGAAAGCACGCACGGCATCACGAATCACAGCCATGCGCATCGCGACCCCAATCAGGACCTTCTCCACACGGCCAGGGGTCCCCTCGTCCGCAGGTGGAGGGGAGTCAGATGACATGGACATCCCCTCTACCTGCGGACGGGCCTGGGACGGGGCATCCCTGCTGGTGCAAGGTGGTGCACCCACAGGTTCAGGGACAGCGACATGCACAGGCCCCTCCACAGTGACCTGTGCTGTCTCCTGCCCCTGCCCCTGGACTGCACCACTTGCACCAGCAGGGATGCCCCCACCAGGCCCCATGTGCGCCTCAGCGGCGGCCTCCTCCTCCTCTGTGGAAACCACCAACCTGGATGGCTCCTCGCCGTCTACCGCCATAGCAGTCCCCTGTGGGGGCTCACCCACCCCTTCCGCTGCAGCCGTGGGGGCATCCCCGCCGCCTTGCTCCACAGCGCCGTCTCCGCCCTCTCCTTCACTAGCCGCTGCGTAGAGGGAGACATAGAACACAAGCATCAGGGTACTGTACAATGGTCCCCTAGACAGGAAGCAATAGCAGATAAGTGCCACTGTCAAAGTACACTTCCATCATGTCACACCACAACACATGTGTCAGTCCAGGCAAAACACACACAGTGACAGTCATGGTGCGTGCCATGGACATTTCAATGCATGTCCAATGGACTCTCGAATCATACAATGTAATGGGACTCACATGCATCATGGGTCATGCCTATCACATGCACACACTTCACCTCAGTCACATCCATCTGGCCCCGTACACCCCAATCACAGTGCATACAAGGATGACTAGGCTGCATCAGTGAATATGTACATTGTCACAGACATGTGTCATGCATCCATGGCACTCACAAGTCACAGACACGTAGGTCAGGCACACAGACATGGATACCACATATGTATCTGGCATCAGCACCCATCCCTCGCCCCCACCCATGTCCAGGAACAGAGACTGCCATGCTCTCATGTGTGCAATCTGCACAGGGCTCCCCATGTCGCATTCAAACACATGCAACAACCGTGCGGTTCACACATTACAGGTCGCACATGCATTCCCATGATGTCCCTGCACACATACATGCGTACATGGCCTATGTCATACATGCAGGCAAGTATCAGACAACCAGCACACTGCAACATGCCCTGTCTCACACAGCAATGCTTGGCCACTTACCGCTCAACTCCAGACGGGTCTCCCTCTCAAGGACCTGGGCGTGGAGCGCTGGGTGTGCGCGTTCCAGGACCCTCAACTGGATGGAACTCATGCGGCCCCGGCCCCCCTCCATGAGGCGCCGGGCCTTCATGAGGGTCCTGGACCTCAAGTCCTCCCAGCGCTTCTTGACCTTCTGGATGGTGCGGGTTGCCACCCCCTCCGCGTTTATGGCAACCACACAGTCGGCCCAGATCCTATCCCGTCCTTCCCTGTTGGCGCGGGACGATCCGAAGAGGGCATCATACTGCCCCAGGACTTGCTCCACCAGGACACCAACTTCGGTGGCAGTGAAGCTGGTGCCCCTCTGCCCCTCTGGCCGGGGGTTGCCACTGGGGTCAGATGTGGATGTGCCCGACATGGCAACCCCAGGGGCAGGAGTGGGTGGGCAACTGGGTCCTGGGGCTGGGCTGTGGAGCGATGTTATTCGAGTCGGGAGTCTTCTGTACCAGCAGGGGTGGACACAGCAACTGGACCCCTGCAGATGGCTGATGTGCAGGCACCAAATGGCAGGGCACGGTGGCAGCAGGCAGGCAGGCAGCAGCAGATGGCACGTGGGAGGCTGCTCGGGGCACTGGGGGGCAGTAACTCGGCCTTCTGGGCAGGAGCGTGGTCTTCCGTGTGTTTTCGTGTGGCCAGCTTGATACGGAGTGATTTGGCACGTGAAAATCCTGCACGTCAGCGTGAAAATCGAGGAAAGGCCCTTAGCGCGTAAGCGCGTCAGCACGCGTACGCGATTTCATTGGACCAAAGGCCCTTACAGCGTAAGCGCGTCTGTGACGTTTTGCGCACGGGCGTTGCCCTGGCAGGGCTTGGAGATCCTGCGTTCCTTTATGTTCTGTACGTGCTTTTCGTGCGGTGCGTGTGTTTTCCATCCGTTGGGGTTCACACGCTATTACTTCACAGCGGGTGTTGGCTACGCGTTCTTCTACACGCAAGGCAGACGGTGAGTGGTACCCCGCTCCCCAGGCCCGATCGCGTGGAAAAGTTCACGCGAACCCCTGAAATACACGTAGCCCGCTCCCCCAGGCCCGATCGTGTGGAAAAGTTCACGCGAACCCCTGAAATACACGTAGGCCGCTCCCCCAGGCCCGATCGCGTGAGAAACTTCACGCGAACCCCTGAAATACACGTAGCCCGCTCCCCCAGGACCGATCGCGTGAGAAACTTCACGCGAACCCCTGAAATACACGTAGCCCGCTCCCCCAGGCCCGATCGCGTGAAAAAGTTCACGCGAACCCCTGAAATACACGTAGCCCGCTCCCCCAGACCCGATCGCGTGTGTAACTTCACGCAAACCCCTGAAATACACGTAGCCCGCTCCCCCAGGCCCGATCGCGTGAGAAACTTCACACGAACCCCTGAAATACACGTAGCCCGCTCCCCCAGGCCCGATCGCGTGAAAAAGTTCACGCGAACCCCTGAAATACACATAGCCCGCTCCCCCAGGCCCGATCGCGTGAAAAAGTTCACGCGAACCCCTGAAATACACGTAGCCCGCTCCCCCAGGCCCGATCGCGTGAAAAAGTTCACGCGAACCCCTGAAATACACGTAGCCGGCTCCCCCAGGCCCGATCGCGTGAGTAACTTCACGCGAACCCCTGAAATACACGTAGCCCGCTCCCCCAGGCCCGATCGCGTGAGAAACTTCACACGAACCCCTGAAATACACGTAGCCCGCTCCCCCAGGCCCGATCGCGTGAAAAAGTTCACGCGAACCCCTGAAATACACATAGCCCGCTCCCCCAGGCCCAATCGCGTGAAAAAGTTCACGCGAACCCCTGAAATACACATAGCCCGCTCCCCCAGGCCCGATCGCGTGAAAAAGTTCACGCGAACCCCTGAAATACACATAGCCCGCTCCCCCAGGCCCGATCGCGTGAAAAAGTTCACGCGAACCCCTGAAATACACGTAGCCCGCTCCCCCAGGCCCGATCGCGTGAAAAAGTTCACGCGATCCCCTGAAATACACATAGCCCGCTCCCCCAGGCCCGATCGCGTGTGTAACTTCCCGCGCAACCCCGAAATACACGTGCCCCGCTCGCACAGGCACTATTGCTGTATGTTGCCACTTTTGTAATGCGCAGGGACGCTACCGCCTGCCTTCGTGTGGCGGACGTGTTTGGGCTTGTGCGTGTCTTTCGCTGTGCGTGGCTTTGCCCTATTCGATTCCATGAATACGTGTGGTTCGGGTGCGTGTGGGCGTTCCGTCTGCTTCCCTGCAGTACATCCCCAGTTACGCCCTTGTTTTCGCGAGTTGTTCCCCATTCCGCACGTTACGCCCCGTGTTCCGCCCACTTTCTAGTGTATGCGCAGAGGTTGTGCGCTTTCACTGTGCGCGTCGCGCACGTCTTTCGGGATGTTGCAGTGACGTGTGCGCCATGCACGGGTTTGGCGCACATCCCGAGGAAGACACGCGCAGGGACTTCCATGAATCGCACGCGTGCGCGTGCTCCTCTTTTTTTCCGCTTGCGCCTGCTTGCGCCTGCTTGCGCCTGCTTGCGCGTAGATTTTCGGCGCACGTTTGTTCCATGAATCGGCCCCAAAGAGTTTAATGAATGTCAAATTCAAATGAGCGATATGCAAAATGTGATTAATAAGATGGGTGATGCAAACAATTACTTGTGTAAGGAGGCAGATAGGCTCTTTAAAAAGTGCAAGGATTTGGAACAGCTAATATGCACTTCCAGGTCTCAGGACAAACGGCAGGGCACCACATTCGATGGAATTGAGGTGAATTCCATCTCTACATATGAAGATAGTGCTCCAGTGGCTGTGCCGTGTTGAGCTTGGTTGCAGCACCCTATGGGGGTTTGACACACCCATTGGGGGCTGCCACCAATCTCATACACCTGAAACAAGGGTTGAATCACAAAGTAGGGCAATCTCAAACATCGCACCAAGTAGTCCTATCAAGATAATGAAATCAATTAAGGCTCTGATCAAACCATTCAAAAAAGAAGAGGAGTGCTGTAAAGAGGACCACTTAGAAGCGGTGCACAATATATTTAAAGCCCTCCATATACCAAAGGAACAATATAGACAATATTTTCACTTAACTTTGGACGCTCCCACAGCCAGTATCAACAGAGGATTAAATTAACAGCAAAACATGACATGGGCAGAGTTTGAAAAAGAGATTAGACATAATTGTTCTCCATTCCAGTGATTACACGAGGCAAAGAAAGTTGCATACACGATTACAGCTGGGCCAAATACATCCCCTCGCCACTTTTTGCAAGACTTAAAAGGAGCTTTTTCACTTTTTGATGTATCTTTTGATCCCAATTCCTATGAATTTAAAACTGCCTATTTCTATGTATTGCAGAAAGACATTATATCACAGTTAGTCTGCTAATTTGATCGTGAGAAGTCCCTTGAGTGGATTGTGCACCAAAGTACAAAACTATATGAAGTGCTCTACTGTCAAGGTAGAGAGAGTGATAAAATGAAAGATACCAAAACCAAAATCTAAACAATCCTCGACAACAGTAATGGAGACCAGGTCAGCAAAAATGTCACTTGAGTCCGCTCAAAGTCCAGGCAAAAATAATGTACACCCGAACAGAGGGATAATCCACAGAGGTTGCCGCCCTCCTCACCGATATTTCAGTAACATGATCCTAGTGATAGGGAGAGCTACATTAGCCCTAGATACTTAGGAGACAAGGCCCGGGCAGGATATCGGCCTGATATGTCAGGTATGAATAATAATCAGAGACAAAATCAGGATCAAAGAAGTAATGGTCCCTACCAGACATTGGGGACACAGAGCAGATTTGACCCCAACACCATGATATATTGCAACCAGGATAGACCCCGGAATGTGGATCGATTTACTGAAAATGGGAATCAGCATAGGGGACAATACTTACAAAATGAGAGACAAGACATGAGGCAGGGTATGAATTATGCTCCACGCCAATACAATCAATCATCACCACCATAGGATTACAATCAAAGAATAGGTACACCCCGCTCCCCGCCCCACATGAATCAAGAGTTCAGAAACAACTCCAATAGGAATAACTCTCCTGAGAGGTATCAGAATAGATTTAACCAGGGGGAGAATAGCCAATTTCGGCATAGCCCGCAGAGAGAAGATTCTAGAGAGATGGAAAGAATCCAGTGTCTCGAGGCCCAAGTGAAAATGTTGGCTGAACAAATAGGAAAGCTCTGTACGGCCCATAAACAGTAATCAAAGGAGGGGGCAGAAGGCCATAGTAGTGACCGGGTGGTTTCCAATAATAAGTGACTAAATCTTCATGACACCTGCAATGATAAAAAGACAGATTGCCCTGATCTGGTTTTGGATAATGACTCTGAGTTGCTTAATGTTTTAAAAATGAAAATACTGGCAAATGAAAATGGGGCAGAAATTGCAAATACATCTAAAAAAAGAGGTTTGGTTTAAACCAAATATTGGAATGTTGCAAAAATGAAAAAGGAAAACAAGAAAAACATGAAATTCCAAAAGAACAAAGACACAGATTTAAGAAAGACAACTCCTGCATGGATAAACCAATTGATCAGGGAGTAAGTGTGGATGTGAAAATGCCCTCCGTAGACCATCAAGATGCTAATGAAATACAGGCAGGACGAATAAGTACTTAAAAGGAGGGTACAGATCAGTCACCTGAAGAGTTCTTTGAGCCACAGATTTTTGAGGAAGTTAAAAAGATTGGTACCATGCCAAATACCCACAAATGTCCAAAATTAGAAAATGACAACTTATGAAGTGATGTTTATACTCATATTCAGTTGGAGAATAGTAGTGTGAACTCTGATGATCCCCGGATGGAAGGGCGAACAGTGGGCACACTCCAAAGGACCTCTGAATATGGGGATATGAGTAAGGTTTCTCAAATGGAAATGGACAGAAAGGAGGGAAAAATGTCCTTTCATTTACCAATGTGCTAAGCCGAAAGTGATGAGGGTCTGAGAAAAGTGAATCCTGAAATCAGTAAGAATTTGAACTTTTTGTGTGTGTTAGAGGAAGTTGAAGACAGATATTATGCTCCCATTACTGTAGAAGAGAAATGCAATACATTTGCAATGATTGACACAGGCGCACAGGCCACAATTATGTCAAACGAATTGGTAAGAAGTATCAATGAAGGGAGATCTCCACAGAATCAGATAACAGTGAGGCAGAGTGAAGGCCCAGTACATAACTTTAATGGTGAGGAGGTGCCTATCGAGGGTGTCACCGAGGTTGACATAAAGATCGGAAAACACTGAATGAAACAGGAAGCATTGATCACATCTATTTGTGAAATTCCATTGTTGATGGGGACAGATTGCCTGAAAAGATTGTCTCCTCTCATTGATGGGGTAAATGGGGTACTTGTGGTCTTTAACAAAAAATAAAAAATTAAGGCCAAAGAAAATAAAGTCACAAAACAGCAGTGTAAATGAATGCCGTAATGTTGCTAAATTGAACGAT
This sequence comes from Ambystoma mexicanum, assembly GCF_040938575.1. Classification (NCBI taxonomy): domain Eukaryota; kingdom Metazoa; phylum Chordata; class Amphibia; order Caudata; family Ambystomatidae; genus Ambystoma; species Ambystoma mexicanum. Next base: position 550,624,420 of record NC_090929.1, read on the forward strand.
GCAATGGAAGTGTACCTGCAGAATAGCTGTGTGCATACTGTCACTATCATTTTGATGGGTCAGGACAAAAAGCAAAGTGAAAAAAAACAATCTGTGCAGATTTATTTGGATCCTAGGAAGAAATGGAAAACTGAAATAGATGAACACACATTGTGCTTTTATTTAAAACAGAAGAAATGCAAACCGAACACCGTTCCTAAGGCAGACACAGAAAAACACATCACAACCCTTGCGGAAATACACATGGAAGATGAGCAGCCATGGATTCACATTGGTATAAATAACCATTCTAAAATGATGAAAGCCGCTTTGGTGCTTGAACAGGAAAGGAGTTTTATTAATGAATCTTCTGCAGAGAATAATGGAAAGGGAGGAGATCCCAAAATTTAGAATTAGAAACCAATATATCTCTGGTTTTTGAAATCCAGATTTTGAAAATCGAATTGTAGGAAGGTGCATGCTAAAGATTAATATTGGACAAAAAAACATCTACCACAATTTGTGGATAGTGAGTAAAACACAAAATGATTTTTATTTGGGCAATGATATCATGCACAGGATGTGCATGGTGTTAGATTTTCTTAACCAGAAAATATGGTCCCGGCTAGGTGGGCCTGCGCCCGAATTTGAAGACAAGATAAAGGCGATCATTGTGCACAATTGGTCCCATATGCAATTGAATTACAGGTGAAGAAGGAAATCAATGTCCCTGCATTCACCAAGCAAGTTGCTATAACACTAAAGTGCAAAAATTGACAGCAAATGAAGGATTCTGATGCATTTGTGGGTTTGAATGAGTCCATGAAACAGCAAGGGCTTGATTATGAATATACCCCATTGATACATATTGGGGAGGGGTCCATAAATATTATGGTGTGTAATAAAGGATGTCAAGATATTCAATTAGAAGAAAATTCCGTTCTAGGAATGGCCATACAAAAATCACATTATACTGCAGATTTCAATAACATGGTGATTGGAAATATCCCTGAGAGATATGTAAATGCACAGGGTGTGTTGCCAGAGTATTTGGATTCTCAGCCCAAAGGGATTTTCAAAATTCAATCTGTATACCCTTATGATTCTAATGAGTCAGTGTGTTGTCACCAAGAGAATTGTATAGTATTTGACTTAAATTAAAATGAAACAGAAAATCAGCACATTGAAATGGAAGCTGATATGCCAAAATATTCAAAAGTGGCAGCGTTAGAGAGAGATACAGCCATATAGTTGGAAGAAAGCACAGAGGTTCCACCACTGGAGGATTTCCCAGAATATTCAAAAGTGGTAGAGGAGCAGATTCTGTTATCAGATGCATGTGATAGCGAAGAAGATAAAAATGAATTGAGAAAAATATCTATGGAATTTAAAGACATTTTTGCCAAAGATGCATATGATTGTAGCCTAACTAATTTACATGTTGCCATATTACCGGAGGGGTGTGGTAGGAATCCAGTATTTGTGCGCCAACACCAATTGTCATTGGCATGCTTAGAATTGTTGGCAGAGATAATTAAAAACTTGGAGTCTAGGGGAATTATCAGGCCCATTCATAGTACCTCCAACACGCCTATTTTGGGTGTGTTAAAGCCAAACGGTCAATGGCGTCTGTGTGCAGACCTGAGGGAGTTAAATAAAAGAGTGCCAGTGTCTAGATGGCCACTTCCATTCTTTGATCAAGGCCTTGCTCAAGTGCATGGGTCAAAGGTGTTTACAACATTAGATCTTACATCTGGATATTGGTGTGTGCCACTGGCAGAGGACATTCAGAATTTATTTGCATTTTCATTTGATAAAAAGCAATACACTTGGGCTAGAACACCATTCGGGTATGTCAATAGTGGGAGCGAATTTGGCATATTTTTGAGAAAGGCTATGCGAGATGCAGCGGAACGAGGAACCATAGTTTATGTAGATGATGTCCTGATAAAAAATGAAAACTTAAAAAGTCACTTTAATGAAATTAGACATGTACTTGACCAATTGCAAAAAGCGGGTGCCAAAGTATCTTTACAGATGGCCCAATGGTGCAAGAAAAAGGTGAACATCCAAGGCCATGAGGTAACTGAACATGGGCTAAATCCACAAAAGATAAAGGTGGAAGCCATACAAAAATGGAAAGATCCTAGAATTGTGAAAGGTTTAAAAAGTTTATTAGAATGACAGGATATAACAGGAAATGTATTGAAAATTATGCTGAAATTACTCAACATTGACTAAGCTATTGAAGCTGAATACATCCTGGAAATGGAAAAGGAGCAATCTGAGGCAGTAGCTAAATTGAAGAAATGTCTCATAAAGGCACCATGCTTGCCGTATCCCATAAAAGACAGAGATTTCTTTAGCGAAATCGGTTCCACTGAGCATTGTATGTCGGCAGTGTTAGCTCAAAAACATGATTTGAACTACAAAACTATTGCTTATGTGAGTAAGGCATTTTCTCAGGTTGAAATTAAATTCAGTGAACGTGAAAAGGCCTGTGTGGGCATTGCAACATTTGTGTCCCCTTGTTCAAGGGGAAAAGGTAATCATTGAGACAAATCATCAACTATTGCAGTTTTTACAGAGTAAAAGAGTTAGATCAGGCAATCTAGCTGAATCCAGAATTACTTCATGGACATTGGCTTTGCAAAGCTTTCCTGTAGAAGTGAAATATGGCCAGAATAAAAAGAGCCCAATTGCTAGCGCTGTTTCTAGCTTTATCTCTGGCCAACTGGGACTACAAAAACAAAGAAGTGATGGCTGGAAGGTTTAGAATGAATCTTAACCACTGGCATTGCTCTGTGCACCCTCCAGACCATCGTTCTTCGCCTGCCAAGCCATTACAGAAGGGGAAAGACCATATGCAAAACAGGCTTGGTCCCACCCCAAAACGGGCAGTCCAGCCCGAACTGCTAGGTCACATCCCTTCTGCATGAGACCACAAGCATCCCCAAACATGTTTCGGCCTTGTTGGGCCTCATCAGTGAGGAGTAGCTTGGGTCTCTAGGCCCAGCAGGCACAGGACCCATGTCTGGGCATACCCGTCCCACTCGGGGTGACAAAGCAAAAACAAAGAGGTGATGGCTGGACGGTTTAGAATGAATCTTAACCACTGGCATTGCTCTGGGAACCCTCCTGACCATCGTTCTTCGCCTGCCAAGCCATTACAGAAGGGGAAAGACCATATGCAAATCAGTCTTGGTCCCACCCCAAAAGGGGCAGGCCAGCCCGAACTGCTATGTCACATCCCTTCTGCACGAGACCACAAGCATCCCCAGACATGTTTCGGCCTTGTTGGGCCTCATCAGTGAGGAGTAGCTTGGGTCTCTAGGCCCAGCAGGCACGGGACCCATTTCTGGGCATACCCGTCCCACTTGGGGTGACAAAGCAAAAACAAAGAGGTGATGGCATGAAGGTTTAGAATGAATCTTAACCACTGGCATTGCTCTGGGCACCCCCCAGACCATCGTTCTTCACCTGCCAAGCCATTACAGAAGGGGAAAGACCATATGCAAATCAGGCTTAGTCCCACCCCAAAAGGGGCAGTCCAGCCCAAACTGCTAGGTCACATCCCTTCTGCACGGGACCACAAGCATCCCCAAGCATGTTTCGGCCTTGTTGGGCCTCATCAGTGAGGAGTAGCTTAGGTCTCTAGGACCAGCAGGCATGGGATCCACGTCTGGGCATACCCGTCCCACTCGGGGTGACAAAGCAAAAACACAGAGGTGATGGCTGGAAGGTTTAGAATGAATCTTAACCACTGGAATTGCTCTGGGCATCCTCCAGACCATCATTCTTCCCCTTCCAAGCCATTACAGAAGGGGAAAGACCATATGCAAATCAGGCTTGGTCCCACCCCAAAAGGGGCAGTCCAGCCCAAACTGCTAGGTCACATCCCTTCTGCACGAGACCACAAGCATCCCCAAGCATGTTTCAGCCTTGTTTGGCCTCATCAGTGAGGAGTAGCTTAGGTCTCTAAGCCCAGCAGGCACAGGACCCATGTCTGGGCATACCCGTCCCACTCGGGGTGACAAAGCAAAAACACAGAGGTGATGGCTGGAAGGTTTAGAATGAACATTAACCAATGGCATTGCTCTGGACACCCTCCAGACCATCGTTCTTCGCCTGCCAAGCCATTAAAGAAGGGGAAAGACCATATGCAAATCAGGCTTGGTCCCACCCCAAAAGGGGCAGTCCAGCCCGAACTGCTATATCACATCACTTCTGCACGAGACCACAAGCATCCCCAGACATGTTTCAGCCTTGTTGTGCCTCATCAGTGAGGAGTAGCTTGGGTCTCTAGTCCCAACAGGCACGGAACCCATTTCTGGGCATACCCGTCCCACTCGGGTTGACAAAGCAAAAACAAAGAGGTGATGGCTGGAAGGTTTAGAATGAATCTTAACCACTGGCATTGCTCTGGGCACCCTACAGACCATTGTTCTTCACCTGGCAAGCCATTACAAAAGGGGAAAGACTGTATGCAAATCAGGCTTGGTCCCACCCCAAAAGGGGCAGTCCAGCCGGAACTGCTAGGTCACATCCCTTCTGCACGAGACCACAAGGATCCCCAAATATGTTTAGGTCTTTTGGGCCTCATCAGTGAGGAGTAGCTTGGGTCTTTAGGCCCAGCAGGCACTGGACCCATGTCTGGGCATACCCGTCCCACTCGGGTGACAAAGCAAAAACAAAGAGGTGATGGCTGGAAGGTTTAGAATGAATCTTAACCACTGGCATTGCTCTGGGCACCCCCCAGACCATCGTTCTTCGCCTACCAAGCGATTACAGAAGGGGAATGACCATATGCAAATCAGGTTTGGTCCCACCCCAAAAGGGGCAGTCCAGCCCAAACTGCTATGTCACATCCCTTCTGCACGAGACCACAAGCATCCCCAGTCATGTTTCGGCCTTGTTGGGCCTCATCAGTGAGGACTAGCTTGTGTCTCTAGAACCAACAGGCACGGGACCCATGTCTGGGCATACCCGTCCCACTCGGGTTGACAAAGCAAAAACAAAGAGGTGATGGTTGGAAGGTTTAGAATGAATCTTAACCACTGGCATTGCTCTGGGCACCCTCCAGGCTATCGTTCTTCACCTGCCAAGCCATTACAGAAGGGGAAAAACCACATGCAAATCAGGCTTGGTCCCACCCCAAAAGGGGCAGTCCAGCCCGAACTGCTAGGTCACCACCCTTCTGCACGAGACCACAAGCATCCCCAGACATGTTTCGGCCTTGTTGGGCCTCATCAGTGAGGAGTAGCTTGGGTCTCTAGGCCCAGCAGGCACAGGACCCACATCTGGGCATACCCGTCCCACTCGGGGTGAAAAAACGAAAACAAAGAGGTGATGGCTGGAAGGTTTAAAATGAATCTTAACCACTGGCATTGCTCTGGGCACCCTCCAGGCCATCGTTCTTCGCCTGCCAAGCCATTACAGAAGGGGAAAGACCATATGCAAATCAGGCTTGGTCCCACCCCAAAAGGTGCAGTCCAGCCCGAACTGCTAGGTCACATCCCTTCTGCACGAGACCACAAGCATCCCCAGACATGTGTCGGCCTTGTTCGGCCTCATCAGTGAGGAGTAGCATGGGGCTCTAGGCCCAGCAGGCACAGGACCCACGTCTGGGCATACCCGTCCCACTCGGGGTGAAAAAGCGAAAACACAGAGATGATGGCTGGAAGGCTTAGAATGAATCTTAACCACTGACATTGCTCTGGGCACCCATCAGACCATCGTTCTTCGCCTGCCAAGCCATTACAGAAGGGGAAAGACCATATCCAAATCAGTCTTGGTCCCACCCCAAAAGGGGCAGTCCAGCCCGAACTGCTAGATCACATCCCTTCTGCACGAGACCACAAGCATCCCCAAACATGTTTTGGCCTTGTTGGGCCTCATCAGTGAGGAATAGCTTGGGTCTCTAGGCCCAATAGGCACGGGACCCATGTCTGGGCATACCCGTCCCACTCGAGTTGACAAAGCAAAAACAAAGAGGTGATGGCTGAAAGTTTTAGAACGAATCTTAACTACTGGCATTGCTCTGGGCACCCTCCAGACCATCGTTCTTAGCCTGCCTAGACATTACAGAAGGGGAAAGACCATATGCAAATCAGGCTTGGTCCCACCCCCAAAGGGGCAGTCCAGCCCGAACTGCTAGATCACATCCCTTCTGCACGAGACCACAAGCATCCCCAAACATGTTTCGGCTTTGTTGGGCCTCATCAGTGAGGAGTAGCTTGGGTCTCTAGGACCAGCAGGCACGGGACCCACGTCTGGGCATACCCATTCCACTCGGGGTGACAAAGTAAAAACAAAGAGGTGATGGCTGGAAGGTTTAGAATGAATCTTAACCACTGGCATTGCTCTGGGCACCCTCCAGGCCATCGTTCTTTGCCTGCCAAGCCATTACAGAAGGGGAAAGACCATATGCAAATCAGGCTTGGTCCCGCCACAAAAGGGGCAGTCCAGCCCGAACTGCTAGGTCACATCCCTTCTGCACACGACCACAAGCATCCCCAAACATGTTTCGGCTTTGTTGGGCCTCATCAGTGAGGAGTAGCTTGGGTCTCTAGGACCAGCAGGCACGTGACCCACGTCTGGTCATACCCGTCCCACTCGGGGTGAGAAAGAAAAAACAAAGAGGTGATGGCTGGACGGTTTAGAATGAATCTTAACCACTGGTATTGCTCTGGGCACCCTCCAGACCATCGTTCTTCGCCTGCCAAGCCATTACAGAAGTGGAAATACCATATGCAAATCAGGCTTGGTCCCACCCCAAAAGGGGCAGTCCAGCCCGAACTACTAGGTCACATCCCTTCTGCACGAGACCACAAGCATCCCCAAACATGTTTCGGCCTTGTTGGGCCTCATCAGTGAGGAGTAGGTTGGGTCTCTAGGCCTAGCAGGCACTGGACCCATGTCTGGGCATACCCGTCCCACTCGGGGTGACAAAGCAAAAACAACGAGGTGATGGCTGGAAGGTTTAGAATGAATCTTAACCACTGGCATTGCTCTGAGCACCCTTCAGACCATCGTTCTTCGCCTGCCAAGCCATTACAGAAGGGGAAAGACCATATGCAAATCAGGCTTGGTCCCACCCCAAAAGGGGCAGACCAGCCCGAACTGCTATGTCACATCCCTTCTGCACGAGACCACAAGCATCCCCAAACATGTTTCAGCTTTGTTGGGTCTCATCAATGAGGTGTAGCTTGGGTCTCTAGGACCAGCAGGCACGGGACCCACGTCTGGGCATACCCGTCCCACTCAGGGTGACAAAGCAAAAACAAAGTGGTGATGCCTGGAAGGTTTAGAATGAATCTTAACCACTGGCATTGTTCTGGGCACCCTCCAGACCATTGTTCTTCGCCTGCCAAGCCATTACAGAAGGGGAAAGACCATATGCAAATCAGGCTTGGTCCCACCCCAAAAGGTGCAGTCCAGCCCGAACTGCTAGGTCACATCCCTTCTGCACGAGACCACAAGCATCCCCAGACATGTTTCGGCCTTGTTCGGCCTCATCAGTGAGGACTAGCTTGGGTCTCTAGGCCCAGCAGGCACGGGACCCACTATTAGCAGTGCCTATGCAATAACACACACATAACCAGAAGAGGCAGCCCAGGCACACATACAGTAGACGCAAGCTATGAGGGTCAGGCTAAAACGAGGTGCAGGGCCCACAAAGTACACTGCCGCACATAGTGTTGCCATTAGATGAGGCACCCAATGACTGCCCCATACGCAGAATGACACACAAACATACAACTACTGAGGGACACCACCCTGCCATCAGACCTGACATGCACTCGGTACACTTTAAATGACACTCAACATAATCAGCAACTGACCACCTGAAATTGCAACCTAGACACCCATCAGGTTCCATACATGGGAGCAATTCACAGGTGGTGTACAACTGGGCCCATGTGAGGACCAGGGTGGGGTTTGAGCGGACATTTGGTCTCCTGAAGGCCTGAATCAGGTGCCTGCACAGGTCTGGGGGTGCACTTATGTACAGGCAAGAGAAGGTAGGACAGATTGTGTTGGCCTGTGCAATGTTGCACAATATCTGCGTCATGGACAACAAACCACTGCCACCAGATCTGGACATTCCTCCCCCAGAGGATGATGATGCTATGCCAGTCTGTCCCATGCATCTGCAAACTGAGCACATTGAGGCCAGGGATGGACGTATTACCCAACAAGCACTCATTGAGAACTTTTTCTGTATATCATGCACAAACACAGTAAACACTTGTTTGAAAAAATGGAATGTCCAAACGTGAATGCACCCATACCCTGTAACCCTCCTCCCACAACACTCCCTTACCCAAACACACCCAGTGTAGCACCCAATCATTGATATTGTCACTTGTGGGCCCTCTTAGCAATGGCAGACTCCTGTGTGGGATGTAGTCTCTTTGAGCAGCACTTTGAGCTTTCTATGTTGGGAGCCCTTAATGATAATGATAGTCACCGATGTGGGTGAGTCTGACCCCTTGGCCCGCATGTTGTCCAGGCATAATTGGATGCCATGTTTCATGAGCTGTACCGTGGAGGAGGTGATCTCGTTCCCCTCCCTCACTCTTTGTTCAAGGGTGAGGAGGGTGGCGGTTGCATGGCCTCAGGACTTGGCACTTCTGTGGCTGGAGGCCTGCATACACTCCCTCATGAGTCTCATCTCCTGTAGCTGATCCTGTGCTATGACAGTGAGTGCTCCCTTATGGGCCTCTATTGCATGCAGGTATGCATCCATGCTATGAAGTCTGGGCATTGGTAATGATGGGAGTATATGGGGTTAAATGGGGCTGTAATAGGCTAAGGTGCATGTGGTGTTGTGGTGTTATCATCATCAGCATCGTCGAATACCTCCCCCTAGTGGCACCCCTGCCTCGATGGCCTGGTGGCTGTTCTTCCCGTGGTGGTGTGGAGGGCAAAGGAGGGACAGTTTGGCGACCGACTACCGGTGTGGTGGTTGTAGCCGTGCCACATGCAGCAGTGGGTGTGATGTTGGTGATGGTTCTGGTCATGAGGCTTATGGTGTCTGTGATGTGGCAGTTGTACTGCCCTGCTGCCTGGGCTTGCTTGCCTTTGCAGGTCGACCTGCAGCTGCTTGGCCTGTTGACGATCCTGGGCCATCACTGTTGGAGGATTATGTGCCTGTTGGGAAGAGATGAGCATGCTGTTAGGATTCTGGGTGTCTTGAATGTGGGCTTGCATTACATTCATGCCACATTGTGTGTGTATTGCTCTTTTCATGAGGCTTCTCTGGTCTATTGGCTCTGATATGTGCACCTACATGTGGGTGGTGGGAGTGCACAGTGCACATTGCATGTTGGTCTTCCAAGGTGGCATGTTGTTGTGTGTGTGGTGGGCCTGCTATTCATGTCCTGTCTGCCCTTGGCACACATTCATGTTACGCTAACCTTGTATCCACGGGGACGCCACCCAGCCCTGGTTGGATGATTTGCACTCTCGAACCCTCTCCCGGTCCCTTGGAAATGCCTCTGGTTAAAGATGGGTCTGCAATATAGGAGAGCTGGACTCAATACCAGAATGTCTTTATGTTTTCCAACCTCCCTTGGCCTCAACTCCTTCCTCCCGCCTTGGGCCTTCTCCTCACCTTAATATTGTAAAAGGTGGATTTTTGGTCCTGCTCCTCGTGGCAGCGGCGCGTAGATGTGGGGGCGAGCAGCAACCAAGTTAATTCACTGGTGCAAGCCCACCTGTGGGAATCCAGGCCTGCTGCGACTCCTTAGGTTTGCTGCCTTACAGTCTTTATATGCAGTTCTTATGTTCCGTTTGGTTCGAATAATAATATCTTGCTTCTTTCCTTTTAGGTATGGAAAGGTATTTTGGTGTTGTTATGCAGTTTGAAGATGAGCATGGGCTGGTAGGCGAAAGTGCCGTGTGCACGATGCTGTCCAGTGAGTAATGCGCGATGTGCGGCACTGTTTCGCCTTTTATTTTGCTAACCTGTGTCTTTTCTCTCCTTGCAGGTTGCGATGTTCCTCGCCGAGCGCCGTAATGTTCCAGCAATGATATTGACCAGGAGATGACTACCCAGGTAAGAATTGTGTGTCTTTCTTCATTCGGGAGGAAACATGAGTAAACGCTTACTAAGGCTGTCTTTCTTTCTCCTCTTTACAGGTTATGGTGTTCCAGGATGCATGCAGTGCCGGATGATGGAGTTCATACCTTCAGGTGAGTGGAACTGAAATCAGCAATGGATTGAAAAGATAATACTGTTCCAGGTAAGTTTCGTAGTGTTCTTTCTCTCTCTGCAGGTCCTTAGTTTCAGGTAAGCTGGCATCAAAAAACTGGACGCGGTCAGCGTTACGCTGCCCACAGCAGAATAACGCAAAGCATGTTCTGCTGCTTGAGTGTGGTTTAAATAGTCTCAGGTAAAGTAGTCCAGGTGAAATAGTCCCAGGCCTGCCACACCCAAAGTAGTCCAGGTAAAGTAGTCCCAGGCCTGCCACACCCAAGAGACTAGACCGCATAGCTCAGTTCCTTGTAACTGAGCTATGTGTGTGCCTCCATGTTGGGTGAACACCCCCAAGTTAAATAGTCCCAAGTAAAAAGTCCCATTCTAATGTTGGTCTTCATGATGGTTATGAGCCTGGCGCCAAAGGCACCAGGTTTGGCTCCAAGAGAGTCTTGGATGAGGTTTTAAGGCTTTTGACCTGGCCCTAACTCGAAGGCTGACTTGCCAGTGAGGGCCAGGGCAAAGGGTCATGACAATTTGTGGGACTGTACATATTGACAACAGTGCTTGTTCATGTCTATTTCCACCCACATACCTTTTTCATGTGCCTTGGATCAGGCCATTTGCTGTGTCAGATATGTGTTTGGTACTCTGCCCGGGGATGCGTGTATTTGGATGCAGGAATAGAACTTACATGAGGGTTTCTGTACTTACCACCATCATCTTGGGTTCTTTTGGGATGCATGTCCAAATCACTGCCCTTCCCAAATGATTTAGATTGCGGAAAATACATTACCACGTGGAGAATGCGTAGAGGGTGGTGTAGGGGGAGGGGGCCCTCATGGGTGGAAGAAACTGTCGGGAGACACATGTATTTTGGAGATTTATACAAGGGAAAACTAACCATTTGCTTTGCAATAGTGTCACGTGGAATACAGTGCATGTGCACAACGTTTATAACATGAACTAGCATTATATTTAATAGTAGGCCTGAATCATCACAGGAGGTGGTGGGGACACAGAACAACGCGGCCGCACCTTTTGCTTGAATATCTCATTTCAATTCCCAGGCACGGTAGGGAACATGCACCCACACCCACATATAAATGTATCTAGCCAGACCATTGAACAATTAGGTAGGAATGCAAGCAGCCAAATGGGAATAGGGCTTCGAACCAGTAGGAAGGCCATACTCATGTGAGCCGGGGCAGAGTTCTTGAGCTGCCAATACATGAACTGAGATTTAATACACCAGCACCACGCAGAATAATGGTGATTCCATTTCAACTATCAGATGTACAGGAACAATACTCTTAAATACTTCAAGAATTGGATGGATTAGTGGGACACCAGATCTATCTCTTGGCAGGGGTAACTGATGCTGGGGGCAGCATAGAACAACAAGGTCCATGATTTGTACCAGGGAGAGCAAAGGGTGATGCCATAGCTTATAAGATTGCAGCGGGAGGAATGATGGGGGCCTGTGTGTCTGGGATGAGAAAAGAGTTGCTTTGTTTGCATGGACCAGGCTGACCTCAAAGTTATCTGCCAAGTTCATGTTGACAACCAGGTGCACGTTATATCGTTAAAAGTAAAGACAGGGTGGTGCCATTTATAGTTTAACCAATTACATTGAAGCGCTTCACGGTGAAGAGACCGTTACCCACGTGTGGAGAAGATGGAGAAGATGACACAACCAATTGGAGAAGGGCCTAGATGTGACAATCAGCTTGCAAATCGGCCATCGCCATTGAGGGTGGGGATGAATACTGTATATTGAATGCCTCATGAATGATGATTTCTATGTTTTTAAATTGAGGTTCACTTTGAGGAAGAGAAAGAGCTCTGTGGCTGTGGACTTTTAATACCCTGTCACCATTTTCCTTTACATTTTCCTTTACACAATAGAGCTCTTGTTCTTCTCGAAAAAGGGCGTGCTTAACCATTTTCCCTAACAGGTTGTTTTTTCTATGTCTGGTTGTTGTAGAGTAACCCTAGAGCCCCGCCTCTTGCCTCTGCCTTCCCAAAAACCTTGATGCCCTACAAGTGCAGGATGGAGATCCAGCTTTGCTACCAGGGCATGAGGGTGAGGGATGGCACCGTGCCTCCTCCTGTAGCTGCAGATTTCCTCCTGTAGGTAGCGTTGATCTTGTGCACCCTCAGATGCAGGCCGCCACAGCACTCGTGGCAGTCCCTGGTTGTTCGGGGGGCTGTGCCCATGGCTGTCACGCTGTCTGCAACCTCCTGCTATATGGCATTCTTCTGCTTTTGGCTGGTTTTGCAGTCTCTAACCCCAAACCTCTCATTGGTGTGCTGGACAACTGTGTCGACCAATTATGTCAGTTCCGCCTGCCCTGGCATGTTTTGGCCCTGTGCCTGCTCGGCCCAGAGACCCAATGTACTCCTCAGTGATGAAGTCCAATGCGGCAGAAACATGTCTGGGAATGCTGGTGGTCTTATGAAGAAGGAATATGAGCTAGCAGTTCAGGCTGGACTGCCTCTTTAGGGTTGGGACCAGGTCTGTGTTGCATATGGTATTTCCCCTTCTTTGACTTGATAGGTTAAGGAACAATGGTCTGGAGGGTTGCCCAGCGCAGTGCCAGGGGTTAGGAGTTATTTCAAAACTTACAACCATCGCCTCTTTTGTTTTGCATGATTATGAAGATGTTTAGGTCACCACAGAGAGGGTGTGTGATAATAATGATATTGAAGACCCCAAATAGATTGTAAGTGATAATAATGATGAGTGAGTCCCCACAGATATGTTGTGTGATAGAAATGATGCCATGCCCTCCCACAGATGATGTGTGATGTTGATGAAGTTAATGCATTCACAGAGGTGGAATTTGATAACGGTGATGTTGAAGTCGGCCAGAGAAATTGTGTGATGTTATATGATATGATATAATATGATATGATACAATATGACATTTATAACATGCCTGTACACAAGTGTTTCTAGGCATGAAATGTTGAACTCCTGACAGAAATGATGTGTGATTACAATGGTGATCAAGTCCCCACATGAATGGTGTAGGATGATGAAAAGGTCAGAATTATTGCAAATATGGTGTTTTAAGATGATTCATTTAAATAATTATTTCCCTGCATTTATAGTTTGTGATGATCAAGTTGTTACACTTCCAACAAAGATTTTGTGAGAGAAGATGAAGATTCATTGTCCTTGGAGGGGTTGTATGTAATAATAGGAAAGCAAGGACACTGGGTTGGAAGTCAAGATAATTCAGTGTTCCACAGTCACCAAATTAGCAAGGAGACCACTTCAACTACAGCAGGGTGACCTCATCTCTTGACCGTTTATTTTATCTACACTCACGTTTGTGTTAATCCTGGAGTAACATTTTGCACATGGACAGTTTGGTATGGTAATTATTTTAAAGGACCCACAGAGATGCTCTATAAGAATAGTGATTTTAAAGCATCTACACATGTGCCAAAGAGTGTAATTGTTTGTACTGCACTGGTGTTGTGCTGTTATTTATCTGATGATAGTGAAATCAAAGTTCTGCACACAGAACTTGAGTGGAATTGAGTTTTATTTTGCAAACAAAAGATGAGGAAACAAACACAATAAAAGTTAAGTATCATGCATCCTGACTTCAATAAGGCCCTATATGATGCTATGCTATATCTGTCTGGTATCAACACTTCCTCTTTTGCGTATGCTGCTATTCAACTCGTCCCTCGTACTCCCCTCACTGTTTTGGCTCTCTGTCAACCGCCTGTTCTGTCACTCCACAGGACCAACCCCCTGGTCCTGTGGAGTGGCATGAAGTAAGGGACGGCTGAGACTTCAGCGCAGGACTTCAGAATGCGAAGGGGTGAGGGCAAGCACAGCACGCAATATAGATGGGAAAAGCACATGAAGGCATTGTTGGAGGACCTGGGCCTTGGCAGTGCATTCTTTGCTGAGTCCCGGGACATAGTAGTGAGCTGGGGGATTCCGTCCTCTGCTGGTAGAACACTGGGAAAGGTGAAGCATCTGATGGATGTCGGACCGGGGTGCTGAGCGTGGTCATTTAAGTTGGAGGCCTGGTGCTCATTGCCCTTTAACATGTGCGTGGGATCAAGGGCTTCAGATAAGTGCATTTTATTTTGGGAGTAGCACATATTTTTTTGGAGGGAAAAGGTTTACAGCCTACTTTTTGGTTTCTGTTTCAATGTGTGATTTTTTAACTGCTACAAACTAGTTCTGGTCCACAACCAGAGAGTATGGAATGGAGTACAGTGTTCAATATGATTTTTTTTTAAAGGAGCAGCTTGGAATAGGGCATGAGTATGCAGGAATATGTACAGGGGAATTAAAGAATGTGCAGTGCCAAAGGAAATTATGCACTAAGTCATGGAATAATGATCAGGAACTGAACATGCAAAGTAATATGTGTTATTATGAGTTCATCAGTATATGGTCAGGTAGAAGAGACCAGTCAGGTGCAGGTGTTCAGTGTTAGGAGCAATGCGCGTTAGGGTGTTTGAGAATCTCATTCAAGTGTAAAGTTTTTGAAACGTGTGATCATTAGTTACTGAGTAGTTACTCCCCCTTGATCCTCCTTCCTATCCCCTATCTCTCCCTAAACCTCTTTCTGGTCACCCTGACTCCCTGTACCTATCCACAGACTCTACCTAAACCTCTTCCCCCATTGGTCGCCTTGAGGTAGTCTCTGTATTCTAAGTAGGCATCTCCTGCCAACCAAGGAGGGAGGGTTGTGCACATGTGGCTTCCGTGGTTAGGTTAATGGTGCGGATAGTACTGTTGTACTTCACGCTGGGGGACTTTATCCTCCACAAGACCCCTGCAGCGACCTGTCGTGAACTTAACTCCCTCCTATCTGACCACTCTACCCCCATACTGACCAGCCTATGCACTCTGGTGGGAACTCCCTTGACCCTGTCTTTCTCTCTAATTCACTCTCCTCCTCTGCCCTCTCCATTGATCCTTTTCTCACTGATCACTTCATTGTTCAGTTTAACATCTCAGAACCTCCACTTTCGACACTGCATCTCCACTTTCCAATGACATAGAAGACATTCTAACACTACTCTCTTGCCCCTTATGTTGATGATGTGAGAACCTCTGTTCTCTCTCATACCCTTATTTAGGACTCTTAAATTGACTGCTTTCTCTAACTTTCACTATGCAATTATGACTCAATTTGGCCAGCACTCTTCTGCTTGCTCATTCACACCTTCACATCCCTGTCCTCAGCCTTTCATCATCTCAGAAATGCAGATCTTCAAAATAAACATTTGCCATGACCTAGGACACTCGTGAAAATTACGAACACCTACCATACTAATAGCCTAAATAAATCCATTGCTGCCCTAACCTCTGCACTGGACTCTGCCAAATCCTCCTACTTCAGAAACCTAATCTCCATCCTTTGCAATCCCCCTGCAAACTGTCATCTACACTCCAACCTTTTTTCCCACCAACCTTGCAAATACCCACCACTTTGTACCTTTTGGCCACTAATTTTCCTCTTCAATCTCTAAAAATCTGTGTCACTTTTAAAGGCCTCCTCTCTCTCCTTCCCCACCCTTCCTTCTCTCTACCACCTCTACCACCTACCTCTTATACTCATTCCTACTCCCCTGCATCTCCTATTGAATTAGTACCCATCCTTTGTAGGGCCAACACAACTTCTGCTTCTATTGACCCTTTTGCTTGCAAAATGGTTAAAGACTTAGAGGCTCATTACAAGTCCCCCGGATCCAGATGGAATTACTGGTGGACTACTGTACCATCTCTGCCACCCATTATCCTGATATTATGGGTGGTGGAGACACTGGTAAAACCTCATTCCCATTGAGTCCTATGGGACTCCATGGCAGGGGATGCTGCAATCACAGGCACCGGGGAGGCTGGTGCCGGTGATTGTGGAAATTGTCTGCTGGTAAGGGCCTGATCTACTGCCAGGTCAGGCTTGGCAGTGGATCACAGCCCCTACCGTCAGACTTGGAGTTTTCTGGTCAGGAAAGGTGCCGGTACATTTTGCCTGCACCTTATTTCCAGACTGGCAAACTCATATTGAGCCCCTTAGTCTAAATCACTTTCCCTTTTCACTCTGAGTATTCTAACCTCTCTTTCTCTCTGTTGGACTGTTCCCTGTCTCCTTTGACTGTGCAACTGTCCAACCCCTATTTAAGAAATCCTCTGTCCCAGGAAGCAATCTCCCACTTTCTCTACTTCCCCTTTAAAAATCCTTGAGACAATGGTCTTCAGTAGGATCACTAACTACATTCAGGATAATGGTGCCGGAGATCCACTTCAATCTGACCTCCGAAGTAAACACTCTATCGAGACTACTCGCATGTATGCCTACAACTTTCTCTCTAATTCTCACCACTCCAAACTCTCTTCTGTGGTCACCCTTTTAGTCATTTCTTCTGCTTTTGACACTGTTGACCACTCCTTTATAGTACTCACTCTCCTGCACTTTGTGTTTTGCAAATCTGCTCTTACCTGGATTGCCTCCTACTTGCAAGTGTGATCCTTTAAAATCGCTTTGAATTCCTAAACACTCTTCATCACTGCACTAGGAAGACTTATCTGATCCTTCGGATTTCACTATGTTATTTTTGCTTATGACACTGACATATTTTCTCCTTTCCCTCCTTCACTCCAGCCATCATAGAACAAGTTGGAACTGAAATTCTTCACTGGATGTCTCTCTGTTATCTAATGAGGAACGCCTCAAAAATGGAAGTCATCTTTCTCCCGGCTCCCAATGACATATCTACCTCCCCCTCTCATTTCAAATGGGACACAGATAATCTCCATATTGGCAGGAACAGAGCCAAAAACAAGGACATAGGGCTTCAAGGCAGGTCACAGAGGAGAGTCTCCTTCCAGTCTCTGGAAAATGTGTGCAGTGCTAGTTTTATGGGATCTGATTTCATTAACTTACTAGCTTCCTCTGCATTGGAATTGAGGTGGGTTGCTTACTCCCTTGGCTGTCGCTGAGTGATAGCAAAGCAATTCTGCAAATGCAGGAAAGAGAGCAGTATGATGGCACCAGATTTAAGGTGCTTGGGAGGAGGTTTTAAATACGGTCCCAGTCTTTAGAGAGATTCAATATCTCACAGAAAAGAATTGTGTGTCATTTGGATAACTTGAGTTACTGGTGCAACGAGAAACTAACATCAATGGGTTTGTGAAAATAAGGTCTATACTTATGGAAGGTTATTCAACCTCATCATGTAACATATATTTTGGACCATTTTTCAGTGGATTTGTTTCAGTATCTTGTAGATGTACCTTGAAGTGACGAGCCCAAGGCTAGACTAGAAAACTACAAGTCATCCAGAACAGCACACTACGTGCAGCTATTGGCATCCCCAAAAGGGAACATATCACGGCCGCCAGGAAACAAGTCCATTGGCTCCCAATCAAAGAACGTATAATATTAAAAATATTGGCATTGACCCACAAGTGCATCCACCATGCTGCACCTTCCTTCCTCTCACAAAGGATACACCTTTCCACATCCTTAAGACCAACCAGAACACCATACACAAACATGCGCACAGTTTCCATGGTCGAAAGGGTTAGAGTAGGAGGTGCCAGCTTCCCGTACCTAGCATCTGTACAATGGAATGCCCTAACACCACAACTATGTGCTGAAGAATCATACATGGAATTTCAAAAAGCCGTGAAAACTTGCTCTTCTCCTGATCCCCCCACAATAATCCGACTTGACTGCACACATGCAAAAATATATATTTTGTAAATGTATACCTAACCTGTTGCATAAATGTATAACCTGTAAATGACACCCCGCCAAACCCTTGTTTCCTAGCCTTTACAATCCTCCTGAACAAAAATTAACCCTATACCCCCCAAAAACATGCATTTGATGCACTTTTTGTTAGATGGAAAAACATTGATGGAATGGCATTAATTGGAATGGCATTAGATTCAATGACCAGATACCCATCTAACCTGTAATGTCCCATGTAACTAAGTACCCTTCAAGTAACAGCGCTGGGATGCCCTAGGGCTGTTTGTGCACTATACAAATGTAATAAAATAAATAACTAAGGCTACCAGTTGTTTAATGCCTGTTGAACTCAAAAGGGCAGGGACAGCCTCACAAAAAGGAGGACTGATACGAACAGCAACCAAACATGTTTTACTCAACCAAGATGACCAGATTAGAGGACATAAAACAGAAGACTAGTTCCAGAAAGGATAGAAAGCCAAACATGTTGGGAGTAGTGCAAGGGCAACAGTTATCTTGCATACTGGCGGGAAGACCATTGTTTGGAGGCTTTGGGCCTCCAGACAGTCAGTCTCTCCTTCCATCTCCAGATAACAATTGGGCCTGCTTACAAAATGGCCTTAGTTTCTATTGAACTGTGAGAGAATGAGCCTGCAGCCATTGCTAGAATTTTATGAGCATTTCTGGGCGGTCTCATGATCAATGACCGGAGGATGAACTCCTTAATCATCATATAGGAAGGAGAACATTTGTAAATCCTGCCCTCTTGCCAAATAACAATCTAAATTTAGTCCTTGGAAGCCAGTCTGGTGTCCTACAAAAAGGGCAAGCACACCAGTGGCACCTTACAGATAGATGATAATAATAATTATAATAATCATTATAATAATAATGAGTTATTTTAACTGTCTGCTGAATGTGAACATACAAGATAGTTTTTCACGTGGGGGCTTGCTAAGAGAACACCTTCTTTGACCTTGGCTTGCTGGTCCTTAAACTCACAGTACTGACAACCAGCATTACTGAGTCCCAGGCCATAGAGGTGTGAAAAAGGGTGGATCAGTAGAAGCACTCCCTAATATTGTATATCCACAAGCCCGCCACAAGCCCGCCGGGTGAAGCCCGCGGGGAAAGGGCGCGGGGTGTTTGCGTCCCGCAGGGGGACTTTTGCTTGGCCCAGGAGGGCCTTCGTACATTGGCCACGCCCCCCCCACTACTAACGCCTGGATCCACAAGCCCGCCGGGTGAAGCCCGCGGGGAAAGGGCGCGGGGTGTTTGCGTCCCGCAGGGGGACTTTTGCTTGGCCCAGGAGGGCCTTCGTACATTGGCCACGCCCCCCCCACTACTAACGCCTGGATCCACAAGCCCGCCGGGTGAAGCCCGCGGGGAAAGGGCGCGGGGTGTTTGCGTCCCGCAGGGGGACTTTTGCTTGGCCCAGGAGGGCCTTCGTACATTGGCCACGCCCCCCCACTACTAACGCCTGGATCCACAAGCCCGCCGGGTGAAGCCCGCGGGGAAAGGGCGCGGGGTGTTTGCGTCCCGCAGGGGGACTTTTGCTTGGCCCAGGAGGGCCTTCGTACATTGGCCACGCCCCCCCCACTACTAACGCCTGGATCCACAAGCCCGCCGGGTGAAGCCCGCGGGGAAAGGGCGCGGGGTGTTTGCGTCCCGCAGGGGGACTTTTGCTTGGCCCAGGAGGGCCTTCGTACATTGGCCACGCCCCCCCCACTATTAACGCCTGGATCCACAAGCCCGCCGGGTGAAGCCCGCGGGGAAAGGGCGCGGGGTGTTTGCGTCCCGCAGGGGGACTTTTGCTTGGCCCAGGAGGGCCTTCGTACATTGGCCACGCCCCCCCCACTACTAACGCCTGGATCCACAAGCCCGCCGGGTGAAGCCCGCGGGGAAAGGGCGCGGGGTGTTTGCGTCCCGCAGGGGTGTTCGCGGAACGCCGAGGGGGAGCGTTGCACTCCTGGTTTGCCCGCAGAGATGTCACTTCAACACTGATTAGAGGGAGGTTGGAGTTTGAAGCCGCTGCCCACCGCATGGAAGCTGCTGCCATCTGCTGTTTGTCAAGGAGGTAATCTAGGTGACATTATTTTGCCCTATTCCTGAGTCTATTCTCTGGGTCCTTATGCCGGACCACCATGCTCATGCCACCGGGGGGATTCCAGCCCCTGTACCCCCTATGTTTTTTGGTCCTGAGCTTGGCCCGGGTCCCCCTCCCGGTGCCAAGAGGAAAATCAGACTGCTAAAGAGGAATCGGACAGCGGGTCCCTTAGCTGCCTTGTCAACACATTGTGCACCAGGAACCACCCATGAGGCCACAGCACCCGCAAATCTTGGGGATACCCACTTTCTGCTCAATGAGATCCGTCATCTCCTGGATAGTCCAGGGGTAGAGCCCTTCCCCTTACCGGCACAGAGTCAGGTTGCCTCACCCTCTGGGCCCCGGCTGGACTCTCCCATTTCATCTGTTTTGGTTGCGGGGGACAGACTGTCACTACCGGCCCAAACTGCCCAAAGGGGCATATCCTCCTCAAGCTCCCACAATAGTTCGTGGAGTGATATACTCTCATCTACAAGTTTAGAGGGTAGCTCCCCCCTTGGTGTGTCCCCTTCTCGGTCCCCTTCTCGGTCGGTCAAGGACATTATCCAAAACAATACATCTGCTGGGAGTACCCATGAGCCCAAATTGACCTCTGACCTATCTATAGAGGAAGCGCCCTTGCATAGAGGGTGTGGGTGTACCCAAGTATTGGCGGAACTGGCCATCATCAAGGATCTGTTATACGCTTTGCTAGAGGCTCAAAGGAAAGGAGTTGGAACTGTTCAAGTGGAGGAGCCCATGATCAACACCCCAGCTGACGAAGGGCATAGGTGCCCACCCCTGGAAAGTCCCTCAGACTGTTTACCTGCAGAGGTCCCTCTGGTTTTGTCCACCCCCAACGGGACTGCCGTTGTCCCAATACAGGCACAGGCCTCAGCCCTCATGGTCTCCAACTGTACCGAACCCAAAGCCCAGAGTCCATGGAAGTCGGGGGATCAACCTAAGTTGATGGAATCAGGAAACCCCAATCATACAACAGTCTTTCTTCAGGGGGTGCCCAAACTGGCACCAGATAAGCGGGAGCCAAGGGACGCTTTACTCAACAAATGCCTATTCTGGCTAAATACTACTGGAGGCTGCCCATTTGTACGTAGAGAGGCTCTGGCGGGGTGTAGCAGAATTACCAGCATGGGCAAAAACTCTCTGGACAGCATCAAATTGACTTTTTGGGACCATAGTCTAGCACACAGGGTTTGGGAAGGTGGTGGTCGGGCTGGCAAGTCATCGAAGAGTGGGATTTCAATCAGTATGCCCCCTTTCCTCAACCCTGTCACCCCTGTCAGATCTGTCATAGTAAAGCCTGGGGTCTTTCCTAGTAACAGCCTCCTTTCAGGTGCTAATTTGACTGCCTTAGGCCCAAGGCGCCATGGGTATTGGAGGAGGCATGGGGATGGTGGGACTTGATTTGGGGCCTAAGATCTGTTTATGGTTCCCACTGGTGGGGGTGGATTGCTCGTACTGCCCTGTAGTCTTCTCTGTGGTTGATTTTATATAATTCTGTATAAGAACCGTATTCTTATCTTCAGAAATGTTTTTGTAGAATGTACTTTGATGGTCATTTTTTTTGGCCGAATAAAGTTGTTTGACTTGACTTGACTTGTATATTTAGAAATTAGTTTAATCAATGGTGTAAAGTAATATCAATACTTTTTTTGAGGTGCGGGGGAGGAAACGTGAGCCTGGCACAGGATCACTGCAACAGTATATGTAGAGGAAAAACGAGGATCCAAAAGTAGGAACCCTCCCGTCCCCTGCACTCTATCATAAATCCATCGAAAGATGGTTCAACAAACTTTCAAAAGCATTAGTAATAGTTAAACAATAGTTTTCAAATTAGATAGATAATAAAGATAAACATTCAATGATTTCATAAAGGCACCAAAAGGTGGTTTTAATTATAGTCACAATTAGTTAACCATAAAGCCTTACTGTACAAAAAGCCAAAATGACTGTCTAAAAAATACCATGAAAACAATAAGCAATGATAGTCCATGTATACAATTTATGGCTGACGCGTTTCGGGATACATATCCCTTCTTCTTGAGCCTAGTTGATTTGGACTGCGGAACCTAAATAAACATAAAGAGCTGTTTCAATACACAACATGTTCATATATTAGAAATTAAACAAAGTAATTATTATTGATCTCACATAGACATTACATGTATTGGTCTATCCAATTGGGTGCAGTTCAAAGACATCTATAAATGATGTTAATCCGAGTCATCCCAGTTAGAGCGGTCCCACCCGGGATCAGTGCGCCAGAGAGTGTACATTAATTACTACAGAAGTAATCAAGAAGAGTTGCTAACGGTTGCCTATCAGTGACAACGGCCTCCATTACATATATCAAAGCCATTCAAATAATGCAAATAATGGCATGTCCATCAGTTACATCAGCCTCCATTAATTATATTCAAGGAATTCAAATAGTGGCGTACCTTAAGTTTAAATCAAGGTCAAGTGTAAATTTCCACTCAAAGCATGGTAAAACCGTTTGTTCCAATTCTTTCCGCCGGTCAGTGAAGGAGAACTGCACTTTTCAAAAGTGCATAGTGCCTACGGGTCAAACAGGAACAAAGCGATTCTAAAGATAAAATATTAACTTCCCACATAAGAGGTCAACACAATAGTATGGTTTTTATATAGTTAGCGCTAAAAAGCAAGGCCAATTATAAAGTCACGGCTTACCTCTAAAGTCGTAAAATCTGACGGGAGAAAAGGAGTGTGTACTCCGCTAGCACGGTGATATTAAAGTGTCCCAGGTTATTTCGCAAACAGGACAGATTGTTCTGTATGGAGAAATAGAGAGATAAGAGAGCTCAATCAGTTCCACAAGGCGGAACTGCGGGGTCTGTGTCTGCACTGAGTTGACAATCTGTAAACACATATTATATTCACCTCTGTAATGGAATCCAAAGGGATACTTGGACACGTGTAGAAAAACAGCCGCAATAGCAGATGAACGCTTCCCGAATGCGAGCGCCTCCGAGCAGGAGGATGCGTCCCCCGTGCTGGCTGAGGTGGGTCTACTGGTAACCCTGACAACCCTTGACACAGACAGTAGCCCATCTAGGACTAAGCGTGTGCGTGGTAAACATAGAAGACGTCCTAATTGAGCACACAATACAAAAAGTGGCTCTTAGACTGGTGCAAATGGGAGCGCCATTTTGGAATGTACTTTGTAGAATGGAAAAAGTGACTGGTGCAGCATATAGACAATGTCTGCTCATTAATGTAGAACAATTTAAGGACCCGTAAAACACAATATTGTGTAAAGTAAGGAATGTAAAATGTTAAGTCCTTCATGTTGGTCTAAACCAAAGAAAAGGGTTAGTTATGTGAATTGACTATGGTAAATAAGCGTGCGCACTACACACTGTGGCCACAGTAAGGATCCCCCTGATGGAACAACATTTCAATTTCCATGGTTTGGTTCAGATTGAATGTGTATGTCTGGAAAGCGAACTCGCACCCAAGTGGAAACCACCTCAGAAAAGAAACGGATGCCAATATGCTGTAGATAGAACCCACACCATACTTCAGAGCTTGAGCTTATGAACAGTGGGCCGGTCAACATGTCCCGAACTGATTAGACTTTAACAGTTATTCCATTGTTGGTAACGGCTAATGACATTTGATATGTCTATTCAGGTAAAAATTTTAACTATTACATAAGTACAATTAATTAACTAGAGGAAGAAATACGGGGGAATTGTGGTGAAAAAAATCTAGTAAATAGTTTTGAATAGGAAGAGAATTAATTAAGATGTCCTCTACCCCAAGTAGTATAAACCAGCGGGGGCAGATGAAAAAAGAAAAAGAAAAAGGTATCTTTTTACACTACATAGTGGGGACACCATTTCTCTACGAAAGAGCCAGGGGTCTATTAAGTTCAGATAAAGCACCTCAGGGAAAATTCCTCATTGAGCCCTTGTGGGTTAAGTGTGTCTAGCTGGTGTATCCAAAATTTCTCCCTACGGGAGAGGATGGATTGGTAGTCTCCCCCTCTATGTGGCTTCTTGACGACCTCCAAGACTTGAAACTTGATCTGGGCCACCGTGTGTGGTGGTGTTCCATGAAATGTCTTGCCAATGGAGATTTCGTGTTCTTGCACCTGATGTTGGATTTATGCTCTGTTATTCTTTCCTTCACCGCTCTTGTGGTCTGGCCCACATATAGTTTACCACAGGGGCATTTGATTGAATAGATAACACCTGTCGACATGCAGGTCGCGTAATCCCGGAGTTTGAATTTCTTGCCCGTAAGGGGATGTGATATGTTTTCACCCTTAATTACATTGTTACAATGGGAACATCCCAGACATGGGAATGTGCCCTTCTTTTTTGTCTGTAGAAACGTTTGTTTATCTTTAGGTGGCTTCTCGGCTCGCACAAGTTTATCCCTCAAGTTCTGGCCTCTCTTAAAGGCCATCATTGGGTATTTGGGAAATAGTCTTTCAAGCAATGGATCATTCTGGAGAATACTCCAATGTTTCTTGATTGCTCTCCCTACTTGAAAACTTTGCCGGGAGTACTTTGAGATATAGAGTAATGGAGTCTCCTTATTTTTGATTTTAGACGTGAGAAGTTGTTCCTTGCTAACCTTAGAAGATCTCTCCTTAGCTTCTTCCAGGACAGGTTGTGGGTAGCCCCTCTTTTCAAATTTATCCAACAACTTGGTACATTCAACGTCGAGTCCTTCAGGATCAGAGACTATCCTTTTCAACCTTAGGATTTGGCTGTAGGGCAAACTACTTAGCATTGACTTTGGATGGAAACTCGAGAAGTGCAATAGGTTGTTCACATCTGTCGGTTTGTGGTAGACGTTAGTTGCAATTCGATTGTTCTTGATCTCCAGGCTGACATCCAGAAAATGTAGGGATGGTGTGCCTACCTCCATCGTGAATTTAATATTTTGATGTACTGAGTTTGAGAAATTGAAGAAAGATGTGAGTTCATCCTTAGTGCCACACCAAATTCCAAATATGTCATCGATGTAGCGTTTCCATAGCAGTATTCTGCTTGACCAATTCTCATTCTCCAGGCCATAGAGGGACAGCTTGCTGTAGCATGTGCTACAGCAACAGAGATCCTGGCAAGTGTGTGCCATCACTGCGAAGTCACATTCAGTGTATGAAGGTAGTCCTGCTCTTTTAAAAAAGGAACTTGAGGTTTCAGAGGCTACTACAGTATTTGACATGTCAGACCTACGTGAACTGCAATATGGAGGATCGATTAGGTGGGGATTTTCATGGGAAAGGAGTTCGTATGAACAGGCTTGCTCTTGCCTACTACTGAGGGGAGTGACTTGGGTGATTCATACTTTACTTACAAAGCTGACTTCTATAGAGTGAGCCAAAACATCCCGATCCAGGATCACATTTAAGGTTGGCAGTGCCCCTGAGCTAGAAAGACTTCCTGATAGAAATAGCACTCAAGGGGCCTCATTACGAGGCAGGCGGTAAGGGGTTAATGGCACCGGTAAGGGTGCCGGAGCCGTTAACCCCTTACCACCCTATTACGAGGTCCGCTCGCGGCACCCGCTCAGGATGCCTGGTTTTACCAGACGTCCTAAGCAGGTCCCGCGAGCGGCCCAGCATGCTAACAATGGGCTCGTTATTAACGGGCCCATTGTTAGCATGCTCCCGATACCATTGAGCCCTATGGGGGCTCAAATGGGAATGGCGATGGACAGGGTCCGGGTTCCCTGAATGGGGAAATTCCGGGCCCTCCAAGGTCGGAATGGCCCGGTATTTCCCCATTCAGGGAACCCGGACCTGGACCCAAGTTCGAAGGCAACCATGCCCTTATTAAGGGCATGACTACCTCCAAACTCATAATGAGCCCAAGGTTTCCTTAATATGACACATTGGTGGAAAAATACAGTGGATTTATTTCCTCATCTGTTTTGATCCAGCATTGTTATCAGTTTTGAGTGCTACTGAAGGACCTCTCTGACATTTAACTGGACAGAGCAAGCGCTCCCAGCCACTTGTAATGTGGCAGTAATTTCACCGGACATCAATGTGTTAACAGCAATCCCGCCGGTGAAATTACCACTGTACTTACAGCCAACCTCGTAAGGAGATGCAAAGGCACAAATATTTGAGAGAATGAGCCTCAATGATGTGTATCATCAACAACGGATTTGCTGTTTGAGTCTCTGTCCCCCCCAAAAAAAAATGCCCCTCAAATGGGCCTATAGAATCAAAAATCTGATGAACAGATGGTTAGGCAAATTCTCTGCAGTGGACGTAAAAGAGAATCTAGCCTTAGATTATTTGGTAAAGCCCTTAATACTGCTATCAACTCCAAAACTACTTAGACAAATTTAGCTGCTCAATCTATTCCTAAAGAAGTTAGATTGCCATTGTATCCCTGAGATGGGCGCTATAGTTCGGCAAGTCCCCTGGGAACCATAAAAAACACAAGTCTGGAAAGATGACAGCCAGTCTTGAAAGGATTAGTTATTCGGAAGTGTGAGCAATACCCGTGTAACTGAGTTTTGGAAATAAGGAAGTGCGACTCGGGAGTACAGTTACCTGCAGTGCCTTGTCAACAGAAAGCGGAACACATATTTTCCTGAAGACTGCACGGAGAACGGTGTGAGTGGACAAAGGAGAGCAGTTACCCGCAGTTCACCATAGGAGAAGCAAGCACGCAGTGGAGAGATGCTTGTGTGTGTACCATTGTGTACTAGCGCTAGTGAGTGACTCCACAAGAAAGTCAGTAAAGAAAGTCAGTGTGACTAATAACTACACCGGTTAGACTGACTGTTGTGATGGGGAAGACTGGATCCCAGTCCAGATAAGGGCCTTCCCCTCACTGCAAGGATAAAGGACACAGAGACAGGTTGCACTTCACTGTGTGCCCGTGCTGACTAACTCATGCAGCACAGATGTCCCCTTTTATTGTCTCCTGTCATGTGACATCTATGTCAAACTGCTAATAGGGGCATACACCATACTCCTCCTTTTTCATCATTAACCAAACAAAAAAACCTGCAATATTTACACCGGGCAACAATGTGTTAAACACATATCAAATGCACCAACACTGCCATACAACTGGAACAGTTTGGCGATCATGCCACGTGTCATTTAGGGATTGTTGCTCACAAAGTCCTTCGGATACTCAGGGGGTCTGCATTGACCCCGCCTAGGGTTGTGCCTACTCGTCTCTCCTCAGTGTTCGTCTGTAGCCTTTCACCTCCTCCGTCCGTTCTGCCATTTTCATCATCAGTAGGCACCAATCCCTCAACTTCTGACTCTTCTCTTTCAAAACCTCCACCATTGTGGGGATACAGCAATCCAACTTTCCTCGCTCCCATGACCTGCCGACTGCCCTAATCGGTGAAAGAAATTTGAATTCCTTGTCACTGTTGCTGTGCCGATAGAGGCCGTGACCATGGTTCCTTTCTTGTCCCTGACCTCCATCAGATTGGGCTCAAGGGGTTGATCCAGCTTTCCTGTCGGGTGTCTGGTGCATACCAGCACCCGTTCACTGACTTCGAGGTGATGATCGTGTAGGCCTCTTCTGACACGTTCTAACTTGTTGACTTTCCTCCAGAATGTTCTGGTAGTAGCCCAATCAGGCATTATTCAAATAAGGCTTTAACTGGGGAAACTCTGGTATATTGCGTGTTTCTCACACTCCCCTTGCCCGTGTGCAATGCGGAAGACTTTCTTTGTTGAGGGTTCTCATCATTCTCTGCGCTTCTCCATTTGCACTGGGGCACACTGGCGTTATTTTCCAATAACAAATCTGCAGCTCCATGAGATATTCTGAAAAACCTCTGCTCTGGAATGTCAGGCCATTGTCCATACATTTTTCTTCAGGGAGTCCATGAGGGGCCAAGATCCTTTCAAGGACTGGGATAACATCCTCCAGTTAGGTAGATTGCAGACATTCTAACTTGGGGTACCTTGACCATTGGTCTATTAGCACAATGAAATGGGTCTCTCGGCAGGGGGATCCGAAGTCCATGTGTATTTTTACCCCCAGGGGATTTTGCTTCGGTCCATGGATTCTATAGGTGGGTATCTTTGATGGGATAATGCTGCCTGACAACAGACAGAATTGCATATGAACTCTTTTACTTCATCTTCTCGGCAGAGGAACCACACTTTTTGCCTGAGGTTGGGCCTTTATGTTCGCCACCCTTGAAGCCCTTTGGGGCCAGCTCTAGTGTGCATGTTATTAGACTGCAAGGGATAACCTGCCTCGATCCCCACAGTACAGCTCCATTGTCTAGGAATGTCAGTTCAGATCATATTTTCCACATCTGTTGCAGGGTTTTCTTCACCTCGTGAGTACGTTCATTCAGTTTCTCAAGAACCTGGTTCCACCCATCACTGGTTCTGGCTGCTCTCAGCAGGTGGAAGCAGTCATCTTCAGCTGACGCCTTTCAAATTTCTTCGATGGACATGGATGTTGGAGTGGCAGCCGCTGACATTGTGTGTAGGAACTCTTCGGCCTCGCTTTCCACCTCGACTTGCTTCCTTGACTCTCGGTGGTTTCGGGAGAGGTAATCCACTGCATTGACGTTTCCTGGTCGATAAACCAGTTTGATGTCATATTCCTGTAGAACGAGCAGCTACTTCTCAATTCTTGCCAGGGGTTTTGAGGACGAACCAACCATTATGGGGATCAATGGCCTGTGGTCGGTGATTACAGTGACTGATTTTCCACACGTAAAGGTGAAAGTGTCTGCAGTCCTACAGCACAGCTAGTGCCTCCTGCTCAATTTGAGAGTATCGCTGCTCTGTGCTTGAAAGCACCCTGCTGGTAAAGGCAACAGAGCAGGCATGCCATTCTCTGTCTGTTTGCGACAATACCACCCCTATAACAAATGTACTGGCATCCACTATGATTTCTGCATGACAGTTGGGGCCGAAAAATGCCATTGTGTCCTCCGCTGTCAGGGCACACCTCATCTCATCGAAAGCATTTGGCTCCAATGAAGTACACTTCCAGACACCCTCTTTATAGGTGATGTTACGAAGGGGTTCCGAGAGTGTAGCCAAGTTCCGGATGAATCTTCCACAGTAGCTAACCATACCCAGAAAACTGCACACCGTTTGAATGATTTTGACTTTCTCTGGTTCTGGGGAGATACCTTTTTTTCTGTAAGAATGCACATTTATCTTTAAGCAATATGAGTCCAAATTGTTGAATTCGCCCTAGCACTTTATCCAGTCTTTCTAAATGTTATTTACAGTACTGGATTATACTATGATGTAATCGCTTATTAACCACAACATCCTGATCGCACATCTCCATGACACCCTGGGAATCACAGGTCAGACTCTGGTGTGGTTAACCTCTTTTATTCTCTGACTGCCCATTCCAGTTTGAACTCGGAACCTTGCTCTCGACTATCGCTCTCTCAACCTGTGCCATCCCCCAGGGATCTTACCTATCCCCCTGGTTCACATGAGATTGCCACTTTCACCTCTAACTTCGAGTGCTACATGGATGACACGCAACTATCTTTCAAGTTACCCTCAGCCGCCGCCTCCTCCTCGCTCATATCTGACTGTCTGTCCAATATTCAGTCATGGTATGCTGCAAATTACCTTTGCCTCAATACCAGTAAGACTGAGATAGTTTGCACTGGGATCCCTGCTCCCGCCTTCCCAGTTTCACTCTGGCCAGTTTCCCTTGGCCCTGTGCCCGCACCCATCTGCAAGGCTAAAAACCTTTGGGTTATCTTCGACTCCACTCTCTCCTTCGCCTCTCACATTTTGGACATCTCTAAAAAGTCTAATTATCAGCTACACCTCCTCAGAGGTACTACTCTACTTACCTATCTGCAATGTTCCTTACCTAAATACTGTCCCTCACGAGCCCTCTGCTCATCTACCTCCAACTGGCTACGAGTAAGCCGGTTCTACAAGCAGAGAATTGGAGGCAGATCCTTATCCTCAGCAGTGGCCTTACTCTGGAAGAGCCTTCCTGCCACCCTTCGTCTTGGGTCTGATCTCCTTAAATTCCGGAAAATCCTCAAGACCTTCCTCTTCTCCTCTTCTCTCTCTCTCCTTTTACCCTGCTAACCTAGCTCTCTTCTATTTCCCTTGTGAAAGCAAAAGGAAATATAGAGGCTGAGTACCACAAAAGGAAATACACCAAACGTGGGTTTACAAAGATACTCAGATCTTTATTCAAAGTAACTGAACAGTTATCAAAGGAACAAAGTAACAGATAGCTATCTGGCCCTCAGTACATCGCAATGAGTACCAGCCCATTCGGTGTGAGAAGTGAGTGGGGCTTTAATTCAGAATATTTGCTCTTTTATACAGTTTCTAACCTAATGTTCAGCCCCTCTGTACGTTAATAATTCCCAACCTAGGTTTCGTGCCGAGTTCACCTCTGACTCGCCCAGAAATATGCATACGGATCACCTTCTGTTTACATGTTCAACAAATCACAATGGCAACAGTATATTCTCGGATTTAACATAAGCCTTATTACATATTTTAATACAATGCAGTTCAACAAGTGTTCACGTTTAGTATTTATACAACATTGTGCTTAATATATGCTCGCGGATCAGTTACGTTGGCACAGATAATCCTCAATCTACAGGTTAACGAAGGACAAGGTCTCATTACATGACCCTAACTTTTGGCCTACGGGCAGTTTAGGCATTAACTTGCACTAAGGGGTCAAGACGGCCATGTTAAAAACAGAAGAACACTGTCCACCATTTTAGAACACAGGGTGACTTTGGAGCGAGAATCAAAATGGCAGATGAACCTAAAATGGTGGCTAAATTGACCTAAGGTCAGAACCTTGCAACGCGGATTTCTTCGCAGAGCGACTGGGCTTAGGCCAATATATACAATAAAGGAGGCATGATATGATTTTCTGTTCAACATCCTCCCCCCCTTCTTTTTCTTACAGCATGCTGACTGGCTGCCTGGTGTAAGTCAGAGTCTCACAGGTCCCTGGCACCTCTGCCAGTCCACTCCCACACTTTCCCCAGTGCCCTACACTCACCTCACCCTCACTGCACTTGGGAAATGACCCCTGAGAGGTGCTCTCTGTGGACTTACCTCAGCCTCCACCGACTGGGTGCACTTGGACCTCCACCTTCCTGTAACCATCTGTGCACATGCATGATCCAAATGCACCATTTCTGAATATCGTCTGTCTGTTCTCCCCTGTCTTCACCCCTTAATTGCACTTGGTAAAACTGCAGAATGGTTGTCAGGCCTATTTGCTGTGTTTAAAATGCTAATTGTATTATATGCACTTTCTCTGCCTGTGCAGACTGTAATCGTCTCAGAATTTCAAGGGCTCTGAACAGCTTTTGTTTTTCCCCCTTGTTCCCACCCTTCTTGAGCACAAAACACTTGCCTTGTGTATAGGCGCTTTATAAATAAACATTACTATTACTGTGTTGATGCCTCCCTTTAGACCAGCCAGGGAGCTTCAGATCGTGTTCTGAAATACTTTGGCTGGGAGGATATGCCAAAGTTAAGGTGTTTGTATCCGTAGAGCCCCTTGTGGGTTGTGCATGTAGTGATGTAATGACAGGCCTCGTCTAGAACTAGATGTTGGTATAGTGACCTTAGATCCAACTTTGAAAAAAACTTTGCTCCTTGCAGGTCTGCTATGATATCGTCAAGTGTTGGGGTAATGTGTCTCTCCTTCTTTATGCCTCTTTTGGGAAGTTACATATCAATACAGATGCAGATGACATTGGGCTATCTCGGTTTGCTGGCAACTACAATGGGTGAGACCCATAAGGTCCGGCCTTCTACCTCTTCGATGATATCCAGGTTGACCAGGCCTTCTAGCTCCTTCTCATCTTTTACATGAAGCTCGAACTGTACTCAACTGTGCTTCAGAGCCATAGGCTGAATTGTACGGTCAATATGCTGGCGGATTGGGTCCCCTGTTAATTTGCCAATACCAGAGAACACTCCGGGGAACTTGGTATGTGGGCTCTGGATATCATGTACGTAGACTCCAAAAGTGAAATTGACAATGTGCAGAGCCTAGGCCCTGGCGCAGCCTAATAGCGTGACCTTGCTCACCCTGGTGGCAAAGAATTTTGCTTTGATTGTGGTATCCTCGTGGTGGACTGATGCAATAAAAAATACCTTCTACTGGCAGAGGCCCCAAAAGTTTAGATCCATACCTGAATCTCCTTCAAGGGGGGGCGCATTGGATAGGCTGCAGTAGTACTAGTTTGCCATGATACTGACTGATGCCCCGTGTCTACAAGTGGAGGAATTTGAGACCCACATATGTCTATGGTACACTTTGGCTGTCGTAGTCCCGAGGATTTCATCATTGACACACTAGATATAAAGAACACTTCTTCTTCATCGGTTTCTTCTTCTGATGGTTCATCTTTATTGATGGGTATTTGATTTGCCATCACCACCTTCCATGCTTGTCTTTGGGGAAATTGTCTGAATGATCCTGCAGGCCCTCGCACATGAGTGGATGGCGCTGGTGCACGGCAGTCTCTGACAAAGTGGTTTGCCAACCCGCATCTCCGGCAAGTGTGGCCTTTGACTGTACAGTTGACGGAGGTCAGCAGATCATAGCCACAGTTGGGACATGGCGTAACCTCTGACCCACGTTGCTCTTTCTTGCCCCATTGCAGACGTCTCTCCACAACAGGGCTCCGTTGTTTGCTATGGCACAGACTTCCATTGGTTGTTTCCGCATGTCACGGATTCCTCTACTTTCATGTATTTCATCAGTGCACACATCTTGCCGGCTCTCACTTCTGCCAGCTCATGGGAACGTCCGAGCTCCACGATGCGAGGTAGCGTTTTGCCTGTTTCACTCTGGATTTGTCATGCAGTTTGACCGATGAGCTCCCATTGATTGCTGCTGCATTTTATGTTCCTCATCTGGCCACGTACATTTAGTTGCCATCCGTCGCAGCCTGCAATGGTATGTGTCCAGAGATTCGCCATCTCTTTGCAGAGCATGTCTCATTAGTGACCTCTCATAGTCAAGGTTTGCCATGGGGGCAAAATATTCTCAGAGCGCAGTCTTGGCTGCAGCAAACGTCAGGGCTGAGGGACGGAGTGTCCTGTGGAGGATAAAAGCATGCCCAGATGCTTCACCTAGGCCGACCACCTGGGAGCTAGGGCTGAGGGAGCACCGGAAATATCAAACTCCTTAAGAGGGGCAAGGTGTTCCGATGAGCTATGCGCTATGCGCTCTGGCTGGCGGCCGGGCAGCATCAACGTTTTCCCCGATCCTGAATAGTGGCGTAGGGAGCGGCTGTATATGCAGGAGTCACTCCAGTTGAGTGTCTGTTAAAATTCTTTGGATGGTGATGGGTGCAGGCGATCTTTGCGGGGGGACGGGGAGGGCTACAACCCAACAGAAAACACCATCAGACCGACAGATGGGATGAGGATGGGCGAGGACTTGCTGCATACCTGAGCAAAGTGATTAGCGGTGTAGGCAGGGTGTGCAGGCACTCCAGAAAAGGGATTATAGGCCCTTGCTTGTGATTTCCATAGCTGACTGATTTAATCGCCTTCACTGTAGATGGCCAGTTTTTCGATGTGAGCTCTGTCACTCAATGTGAAGTATTGGTGTATATTCAGGCATTGTCATAGCCTATGGGCACAAAGGATAGGCTCATGGGATCGTACATGCGTGCACCGTTAGGGCGAGCAAATGCGTATGCAGGTGTTTCATTGCTGTATAATATTTTCTTTGTTTTTTGTTTCTTAATCCCGCCCAAACGATGCTCGGTTCAGCAGCCGGGGTGGGGGGGAACTATCTCTCCGGTTCATCGTCCATACTCCAAACACCGATGGGGAGAGAGGGAGAGATGGCGGGTCTGCTCTCACAGCCTGTAGTTGCTACTTTGAATCCGAGGACCGTGGAATAACCTTCTGACGCCACGTGCGAATGCGCTCGGCACTGCAGCGCAGGTGCGGGTCTCTTGATGTAAGGTGCCGTGCTTATATGGCGCTCCTCCTCGTTGCCAGTGTGGTGGGGGAAAACAGAGCCCCAGTCCAGATAAGGGCCTTCCCCTCACTGCAAGAATAAAGGATGAAAACTGCGAAAGAGACAGGAGACATCCGTGGTACACAACAAGGAAAAAGAGATGGAAGTATTCAGACGCAGCGTGGCAGAAGAGGTCCAATCCTGGTGGGGGAATGTGTTCAGGTAAACAGTCAACTGTTGGTACATCAAACAAAACCATAGGATGCCATTCCTGGTCTGGGACCACAGACAATATAAGATCTAAAGTAAAATCGAAAAAATGCAGAACAACAACCAGAGATTCTTGGGACACAGAACCAAAATATAAGGGTGTTACAAGATATGAAACATCCATTAACAATCAACACCACTTCCCAATACTCAAAAGATGGAATTTAAAAACGGAAAATGCAGTCACACATATCAAGAGTTCTTTGGCCCCTGCGTGGCGGGAGCTGATATTTTATCATGGCAAAAGGGATTCAAAGGCCGCACAGACAACCAAACTAACAGCCACAGTCCAATCACAGACTGATAACAGGAATTTGAGGAACATCTCGATACTGGGAAATGTCTATGATGACAAATTGTATGGTCAGAGGTCCCTTCAGCAGCAGAGGCAGAAAGTGCCTATGCTAACCACCAGCCCGATAAACAAGGCTCTGGAAAGGGACAAGGAACAAAGACTTTTTGAGAATACCAGTCATCTGTTTACTTGCCCACGAATATGGCTACAACAGCTAGCTGCAGAGCAGGAGCCCAGGGTTCACTCCTGCAGATAGTGAAAGAAATCCCTGAACTCTACCTCTTTTCCACATATGACATTGAATATATCCACTTCCCGCCACTGGCGTAAGCGGGGCCCCCGCAGCCTCTGTGGTGTTGGTGGCCCCGCTAGCACATGTCCTGGGAGGGAGCCTCGCTTGGATAAAAAAAATTGAAAACAAAATATTTTTTTTAAATGTTTCCTTTTGAATTCACTCTGCATTCATAAAGAAACAATTATTGTAACAGAAATAAATTCTGACATGGAAGACACCAGGATGGAGGCCTCCATGTCCTCGTGCCGGGGGAGCTCTATGACTTCAAAAAGAAATTGTTTATTTTTGAAGTCACTCTGCCTTCATAAAGAAATTATTTCCATTATGTTTAGGTCCTTAATGGAAATAATGTATTCATGAAGTCAGAGTGACTTCAAAAAGAAACTTTCTTTTTGAAGTAATAGGGCTCCCCTCAACCCCAATACATGTGCGTGTGTGAGTGTATTTTGAAGGGTGTATACTTAAATGTGGAGGTGGCTGCCTGTGTGAGTGAATGGTGAAAGGTTGCACACAAATGTATGGGTGGCTGGGTGTGCCTATACGGGGAAAGGGTGTGCACTTACATGTATGGGTGGCTGCCTGAATGTGCCTGCATGGTGAACGGGTGCACACTTAAATGTATAGGTGGCTGCCTGTGCACTCACACAGGCAGCCACCTATACATTTAAGTGTGAACCCTGTCATCCATGCTTGCATATTCCGGCAGCCACCCATAATTTTAAGTGCACACCCTTTCACCATACACTTGCATGGTGAAATGGTACACAAGTAAATGTATGGGTGGCTGCTTGGGTGTGCCTGTATGGTGAAAGGGTGCACACTTAAATGTATGGATGGGTGTGCCTGTATGGTGAAAGAGTGCACACTTAAATGTATGGATGGCTGGGTGTGCGTGGGTGTATATGGTGTGTGT
This sequence comes from Ambystoma mexicanum, assembly GCF_040938575.1. Classification (NCBI taxonomy): domain Eukaryota; kingdom Metazoa; phylum Chordata; class Amphibia; order Caudata; family Ambystomatidae; genus Ambystoma; species Ambystoma mexicanum. Next base: position 550,660,162 of record NC_090929.1, read on the forward strand.
GCCTGTGTTCAGGGGCACAACAAAACCTACATTTCGGGAGGCTAATCCTTCAAATGCTAGGAAAGGCGCTAACTTCAAGGGCAGTGTGGAGTGGCAAACTTATTTGTGTGGGGGCAGCTAACTTATTTACGCATTTTAATGAGACTATTCTAGTGCACTTTCAATGTTACAAGCAGTTACCTCTCTCCTTTAAGTCCGAAAGCACCCACTTATGGACTGCTGTTAGAATGAGTTGTCTCCTGTTCCCGCCCTACCCTTCCAATCACTCCCATTGCATGCAAGTACTAAACCCACATCACGATCTAAATTGCCTAAAAAATGTAGCATTTGAATGGAGGTGCAAACAGTGAAATGATTTACGTTAGTAATTGCTGGGCCCTTGTTAACAGCAAAACCCAGGTGCCGTTTAACATCTGTGTCCTGTTCTGTCCGGAAACTGCTCTGATGGTCAGCCAGGTTGAGTCAACGTAGCCCAAAGTTTCGGGGGGGTGATGAAGCCCTGTCAACTCAATGGTGTTACACCAATACTTGTGTTTAATGCCTTGATTACTTATTGGTAATCGTCATTACTCCTAGCCCTATTCTTCCTCTTCCCTGTACTTGTGTATGAAGCAGTACTTGTGTATGAGGCATTGCACCTCATACACAAGTACTGGGATGAGGTAGAGGTACATGGAGGTAATGCCTGACTAGTTTCCTAGTCCGAGTGGGACAAGGAGTAATGAAGATTACAGGTAGCTACCTGTAATCTTCATTACTCCTAGTCCCACTCTTCCTCATGCCAGTACATACCTATGAGGCAAGGAGCCTCATGCGTAAGCCCTTAGACAAGGAAGACTGATGTGAAGGTAATTCTGAGCCAAGGAGCTGATTTTGAAGATTGGAGTAGGGTGTGGGAGGGGGAGGGGATGTGTGGGGAGCAGGATTGTGATCATAATGGTTGTCCATGTCCAGGCTAAGCAGGCTTGATATGTGGTATTAGAGGCTAGAGAGGCATTTTGGTCCAGCCAGTCTAGTCATTCCTCAGTCTGGTATGACCTTTATTTTAACTGCACATTTCTGATAAAGCAGTCCTCCTAAGTGTAATTACCTAGCTAGACTGGCATTTGGGTGCTGCCAGTTTAGCCGTTTCTTACTGCGCCATTGTATATTTTTCTGGGCATCTGTGATCAAATGATATGATATGATATAAGTAATTTATAAAACACCTGTAGACAAGTGTTTCTAGGCGTGACAAGACAAGGGAGGGAAGATAGAGGGAGGATAAGAGAAATGATCTTACTGGGCCTTGTGTCATTCAGATTGTGCAAGTGTGACAATGAGAAATGCAAGGGCAAAGGGAGGGGGAAGTGCAAGGAAGAGAGAAGGGGAAAACAGGGCAGTAATGCTCCGAGTAAGTGCAGCCAGGGCAGTGAGGCTGTGGGTAGTGCAAGGAGAACAAAGGACAGTGGGGTTACGGTTTTACCCCTTAAGTGCGTGGTAGGCCCAGATGCAGTGCAAGGGTGACTGATCAAGAAAGAACCTGGACTCAGTGAGACTGTGAGGGTAGCAAAGCAACCGGTCGGTACAGCAGACAGGTAGTTCAGGTGGGTCAGCAGGGGAGGGATAGGCAGAGAGCAGAGGAGAATAGGAAATATTTTGGGCTGCTTCTGGAACTTCAGGTGGTCCGCTCAAGTTTGAGAGGGGCAGGGAATCCATTCCAGAAGGAGGCACCTGCAGAGTAGAGAGATCTACCCCCCACTCTTTGCCTGGAGAAGTTTCTAACTCATAGAGAGTTGGAGGAAGCTGGGGGAAGGGCTTGAGAAGGAAGGTATTTTGGAAGAGACTGTTGGATGTAGTGTGGGCCCGAACCCAGAAAGCTTTGTGGACAATGCAAAGGGTCTTGAACTTGATCCTTGCATGCACCAGGAGCCTGTGGAGAGATTTCAGGGCTGGAGATATATGATCCCCGGGCTTGAGGCCAAGGATAAGTCTTGCAGTCCTGCTCTGGATTAGTTGCAGAGGGCAAAGAGTAAAGGACGGCAGATTGAGAAAGAGGTTGTTGCAGTAGTCCAGCCTACAGAGAGACAGGGCTCTGGAGACAGTGAGCTTCTGGGGGAAAGTGAGAAAGGGAAGAGTTCCTTTGAGGAGAAGCAGCTGGTAGTGGATCTTCTTGGCGATGCCAGAGATGTGAGGAGAGAAAGAGAGAGTGGAATCGAAGATGACACCAAGGTTTTTGGCCTCGCAGGAAGGTGAAGAAAGAGGGCCAGAGGTGGTTGGCTGGAGTGAGAGAGGGAAAGCAGGGGCAGAGGTCCCAATGAGAAGGATATCCATCTTACTTGCATTCAGGCAGAGATCGTTGGAGGTGCACCAATCCTGAATCACGGAAACACAGTCAGGAATGAGCGAGAGAGGAGAGGAGACTAAAGGAAAGCTGAGTGTCATCCACATAACACTGACAGTTAAAGAAGGTAGAGATCAGGTGGGCCAAAGGGGCCAAGAAGAGGTTGCAAAACCAGGAGGAGAGGATAGAGCCCTGGGGAATGCCACAGGTAGTGAGAGAGGTGGCAGAGAGAAAGGGATCGAGTTGGATTGGACCTCTGAGGGGCTGTCCAAGAGGAAGGAGGTCAGCCACTCCAGAGCCTGATCCGTGATGTCCAGGTTCTCACGCAGTCAACTGATCAGGATGGCGTGATTGACTGTGTCAAAAGTAGAGGAAAGATCAAGGAGAATTAGGACAGAAGGAATGCTGGAATCAAGGTTAGAGAGCAGATCTCCACGGGTGCTCAGGAGAGCAGTTTCCGGGCCTCTGGCACCTCTGAAGCCTGACTGATGGTCATGGAGACAACCAACAGATCCAGTGTGAAGATTAAGCTGGGAGATGGCCAGCTTTTCCAAGAGTTTGCCCAGGAAAGGGGTGATGGAGATTGGCCAATAATTTGCCAGGCACATAGGATCGGCAGACAGCTTCTTGAGGAGTGGATGCACAAGGGAGTGCTTAAGGGGAGAGGGAAATGTTCTATTGGTGAAAGATTGATTCCAGAAATCAGCCAAGGCTGGAGTGAGGGTGTCAATATGGTCCTTGATGGTTCTGGAGGAGCAGGGGAGCACCTGTTTGAATGACACTTTCACAGAACGGACTTGTCTAGAAACCACGTCAGTTGTTGTCTGAGAGAAAGGCGAGAAAGGAGGAGGAGAGGACAGGATATCCTGAGATTTAGTGGAGACGTGAGAGGCTAGAGCCATACAGAGGGCCTGGGAGGGAACAGGAGAGGTAGAGACCTCAACACGATTAACCAGTTCCTTGCAGATTTTAAAGAATTTGGCCGTGTTGTTAGAGGCAGCAGAGATCCGGACTTGAATCTGTGCTCTCTTCTTGATGAATGTTATTGATTCGACTAGAATTTTGTTGCAACCAGTCTAGGTATATGTCTAAATGTGTCCTGGCATGTTTCACTGTAATGTTAATACGTGCCTACAGTGGTCTACATTGTGCAGCAAGTGGGACATGTTTTCAACGTGGCATGGCATTATTAATAACAAAGCATTAATGTTCCTGTGCACTGTTGGTGACTTGCATGTATTGGATTGGTGTTACCCTACAAAACAATTGCAAACGCTCTGGCTTTTAGGCAATTGTTCTCAGAAAGTATGATGTATATTGAATTTAACAAATATTTATATCTTTCTCCTAGCACAGTATGCGGCATACCCCTTCAGCAACACGTTTGTGCAGGCACGACCCGTGATTTGTTGCCGAGTTGGGGGGGTCCCTCAGCATGGCTTGCAGGGTGGCCCTCACATTTTGTGTTATGCCACTGCTTCCTGCACGAAGACTCTACGAACATCGTGGATGTGGGCTTGAAATCACGATGGGAGCCAACGCCTTGTTGGCAGCGCAGAAAGAGTTTTATAAATTGGGATATGGGATTGCAAACTATGTTATGGAAAAGAAAGGACATCAACTTGAAAATAACCACAGTGGCAGGGTTGCATACGAATATGCAGAGCATTCTAATTTTGCTGGAAACAACGAAATGTTAATAAAAGGAAAAGGGGATATGGACATAAACACGAGGTGTGCACTGATTGATAGTAAGAGCAAAGTATGGTCCCTGCTTTCGGAACCTATTATCTCAGGTCTTTCAGAAATTGGGGGAGAATAATGTGACACTTTGGGCCTCATTACACGGTATGCGGTAACCATGGCGCTTTTAGCGCCATGGTTGCCGCTGGTATTTTACCGTGCCCGCCTTGGTGGATGGCGGAATTACCGCCCTACTCCAAGGTGAGCGGGGGCGGTAATTCCCCATTCACCAAGGCACTTCCCCATTCCCATTTTTGGCTCAATGGGAATGGGGAAGGAGCTAATTACGGTACCACAAATTGCGGTACCGTAATTAGCACCAAGGTCCCTTTGCGGGCCCGTTCTTTAACGGCTGTTAAAACCAGCCGTTGAGGTCGGGTCCCGCAAAGGGACCTCGTAGTAAGGCGGTAAGGGTTTACAGGTACCGGTGCCCTTACCGGTACCGGTAAACCCTTACCGCGTTCTGTGTAATGAGGCCCTTTGTATTTATTTGTATTTGTATTTATTGTTTTATATAGCGCCTTATTCCAAGGCGGATTACAGTTAACAACAAAAACACATCAAACATGGAACAGTAGAAGCAATAACAGTATACATGAATCAAACCATAAAATCGGAATTTAGAACAATTTGCATGTAAGAAATGCAGAGGAGGGGTAGGGAAGGACAGAGAAGGAGAGAGTAATGAGTGAAGTAAGCAACAAAAGAGAGGAGATCACAGGAGAGAAGGGAAAAGATAAAGATAAGGAGAACAGGAAGAGGGTATTAGAAGGAAGGTGAGAATGGAGAGATGGGGAAAGGTGTCAGGGAGGGGAGTGAAGAAGTTCTTTCAATTAGGAGCAGTCTTTAGTTGATCAGTGTTAACTTGTTCAAGTGGAACACAAGAGGCTCTAGCGAATTTATGACTAAGATCTTGAGAGTCACTATATTCGATAAGTATGACCTAATATTGCTGCAGGAAACCTTGCTAACTAGTATTATCAACAAGGATGGTGTCTCGATTGCGTGGTGCGTTTCAGATCAAAGCACGAGTCTTGAAAGAGAGAACATTCGGCTTCGTCCCTGCTAGAGCCGAGCCGATCGCCAGCCTGCCTTTGCGCTTGTTTTTTCCCCTACAGCATGCAGGCGAACTTGGTGGTTATTTCTTGAAAGGCAAAACCTGTTTTGTTTAGACAGAGTAAGCCAGGGGCACTGTTACGTGCGCTTAGTATGAAGCCTTGGAAACCCTGGGGGGAATAAAATAAGGAACTCTATAAAAGATCATGAGTGGCACCTGAAAGCAGATACAGCCGTGTTAAAACTTCACCTGTATTTTTCAGGCTCCTGCAGCTAAAGTCCATGATCGTGCAGGCGTAACAGTGTATTTTACTTGTCCTCTTCGTTTTCTGAAGGCAACGCAGAACCTTTATTAGGTTAAGCAGAGCAGGGGATAGGGGGATTCGGGGGTTCCGTGTCGGAGCCGAACTGGGTGCCCCGAGCCGTGCAGGAGTTCCTCCTCTGTCTGTGCTGGTGACTCTTGACAGGTTTTCGTCTCAGTTAATTGCACCTGGAGGCTGATGAAATGCGATTTAAATATTAAAACTGCTTCATGTGGTGTCTGCTTCTTGCACATTTTACACATCTCCTTTAACCTATTTTTACCTGCTTTGATTTATGTTCTTGTTACTGCTATACGTGTTTACTTTTAGCAAAATGTTTGCACATTGGTACTGTTGTCTATAGTTTTTATCTTGATCAAATTGTAATAGATGTATAGATGTTATGAATTGCTTTAATTGGATGCGCGATAGTTTGGGGAAAGGTGTTCACTTTGCTTTCTATCATTATTGATAAATGGCGAAGCGTAAGACCATCAACACCTCCTTCCCCCTATGAGCTACCAGGGGGAGAAAATGGCGAAGTAACTTGATCCAATTGAACAGGCAAATGTAATGATCAAGGACCGTGCTCAAGTTCTGTATGATATAGGGCGCGAGGAACCATCCTTGAAAGGTTCAAGCATTGAGCATGCAAGGCTCAATGGAGATAGGAGCCTGGCTCATCTAGCAAGGAACTGTGTAGTAATGAACATGCGATTTTGGACAATAGTGACATTTCGCCACCTCATAAAAGGCCTCTACCCCAAAACCCGCAACAAACCATTGACTCATGCTGAGATGCGAGAAAAAGCAAACCGTGTTTTAAATGCAGTGAATGCTTCATTCCTTGCGGGCACAATTTTGCCAGGCTATGAGGTGTCGTAACCACCGGTTCAAAGAAAAGGAAAACATTATGTTATACCTGTGGAATGCATTGTACATCTAGTGTTGATGACCTTGTCAATGCAACCTAGAATGTGGGGTGGACATTTTGTGGTCTCCTGGTGCAAGTGGCAAAGAGGGAGTGCCTATGATAACATTGGTTGCATTGATTTACAGGTTTACTCCCCTAGGTCTGGTGAGGGATGGGAGCGGGGAGTCAAAAATAGATCAGAAGCCCCGGTGACCGAAAGGAGGAAAGGAAAATGGGAGAGTGGTGGGGGTCAGTGAAATGGATGACATGAATGTGAGGAAGAATTCCAATGGGTGTGGTCCTTCATCTGGCTCTTGGGCTGAAAACAGGTGTAGGATTTCCAAGAACAAGGAGTATTCAAGGTCAGTTGGAACACAGGTGAATCTTGAGGCTTGGGATAGGAGTTTGATGAGGACTGGGGAGGTTCCTATAAGTAGGGAACATCCTTTATCGGTATGTGCCTGTGAATGTGGGTAGGTCGCAAACGTTGTCAGTAGCATGGAGAAGGCTAATACTGTTTTAGGTCTGTTGAAAAAGGAGGTGTAAGGATTGAAGTTATTAATCAGGGAAACTATCAAAGAATTGGGTGTACTTGTAGGCAGAGAACGATTGCCAAGAAAGGAGGGGGTTCATAATCCCATGGTTGGATCGGTGGAAAAGAGGGTGCACCATGTCAAGGGTGACTGTCTAAATTATCCTCCACCAGATTGGTAAAATCGAGGGAACTGGTAACAAGGGGATAACCAGATAGAGAATACCCATCACTTACCACCCCAGTAGATCCCCAGTGTCCAGCATTGCAACTTCTACTTCTTTTTAATCAACGTACACAGATGGGGTCATTACGACCCAGGCGGTAAGTACACCAACTTTACCACCATGGTGTAAACTACGTTTACACCATGGTGGATGGCGGATTTACCGCCCCATTCCAAGGTGAGTGGGGCGGTAAATCCCCATTTCCCATTTACCCTTCCCCATTCCCATTTTTGCCCCAAAGGGCATAATGGGAGTGGGGAAGGCGCTAATTACGGCACCGTAAATTACGGTGCCGTAATTAGCACCAAGGCGGTTTAGCGCCTTGGATTTTAACGCCTGCTAAAAGCAGCCGTTAAAATTGGAATCAGGCATTAAGGGTTAACGACGGCGTTAACCCTTAACGCCTTAGTTGTAATGAGGCCCAGAGTCCACACCCAATGTAAGGAATCCAGGGAAGGACTGACCAATAAAGTAGGACATTTTATAATGTTGAAGAGGGTTTGCTGGTCAATAATTAGGAATGACATAGTTTATTGAGACCCGTAGTTTTATCTAAACCAGTTATTTTTTAGGGACTGAGTGGTCTAGCATTAGAGCAACCGTATGGAGCTCAGGTTATTCTGAGAAATGTAGAGAAGGGGTGTATAAGCACGAGGGACCCTGCAGTTGACGGTGAGCTTAACTTATTGGTGACAGGAAGAATTGATTGACAAAAAGCAGTACCAGGAGTAGGCCCTCTAATACTTAATAATGAGACCACTCAGGACCCTTCTAACGAATCTGTTACTGACACAAGTGCTTTACCCACATTATTGCTACTGGTGTACTGGAAAATTGCTGGTCTGCCAAAAATATATGGGTGATATGCCCTGCTTACATCTGGTGCGTACTCATAATATAGAAATATAGGGGCTGATTCATGGAATTTGTGCACCGAAAAACGGGGATTTGTGCGCCATTCTGCCCGCAAATCAATGTTTAATATATGGGGATTTGCGGGCAGAATGGCGCACTAATTCCCGATTTTCGGTGCACAAATTCTATGAATCAGCCCCATGGTCGTTTGGCACCCCATACTCTTTATGGTTATTCCACCCTTTGTATTCCTGAAGTAAAAGGGGAGGGGTGGTTACCCTAGTGGTGGCCTCACACTATGTATCAGATCAAATGTATTTACGGCAATATGTATGCATGCAACTGACTCAAGAGATTACATGGAAGTTCGTCTTCAGTGCCCTGATGGGACTTACCTCCTGCTTGTTAAAGTGCACAATCGAAAGGGAAATTATGTCGGTAGTCCCTTGTTTTTGTTGCTGGACGAAAGAGTTGCTAAATGCAGATAAAATCTAGAAGGTGTGGCAAAAACAATTGCAATGGGAGATCAGAATGTCCATTTTGAACCACTTGAAACAATGCTGGGTCTGACTGATGAGGAAGATTTAAGATGGTTTATCGATGAATTGATGGTGGGACGGCCTAAGGGGAAATGCAGTAAGGCCCAGTGGTGGCAAGTGTATTTTTGTCGCGAGGTCTGGGGACATGTAACAAAAGATTTTTGAGTGACCGGCCTGCTAAAGGAACTTTCGTTGCTGACATCAAAAATAGTATGATGGATTATATTCTTTTCAGACCGGCTGATTAAGAGACCTGCAGGCGGGAGGTGTCACTCCCGCCAGGTCTGACCTGGCAGGTTTAACACCAACCACCTGCAGGCGGATATTGAAAAAAACGGCTCTGTCATAGACGGAACCAGTGTTTCCATTGTCCCCATTCCCATGGAGTCCTATGGGGCTCCATGGGAATGGGGACTTACACAATTCCGCCTCCGGAATTTCCAGGTCACCGGGGTCGTAATGCCCCGGTAAATCCGGGAATCATGGCAGCGGAATGGTAATACGAGTCTGGCGGTAACCTGCCGGTTTTTCCAGCTCGGTTACCGCCGGACTCATAATGAGGTTTGAGGGGGGTTATTGACGATAAGGGTGTGGTCCCAATTGAGATCATGGGTGAGGCAAGACATGCCATCAAGTGAAGTACAGCTGCTTTGAAGCCTAAACTCCCGGCTATCTATGCAAGTATTCTTCCATTACTTGAGGCGTTCAGCGAGAGTGAGGAGAAGGATGTTAAGCTTATGCTATTAGTCCGCAAAGCACTGGTAAAACATTTGGGAGATTGTGTGTGCATGCCTCGGACTGCTGCCAGGGTAAAGGCAGTGCATAAAAACCCTTGGTATGATGGCGAATGCCATGCTGCAAATAAGGTTTTGGTTGAGCATGCCAAGGGAATACGAGGTGGGGTGCACTGGCTTTGGCTGCGGCTAGAGCTGCATACTGTAAATCGTTTAAGCTGAAAAAAGATAGCTACTCTACCACCTATGGCATAGCCTCCTTGAGGCTTCCACTAACACGGCCTTTAGGGGGTACTGGCTATGTGTAGGGTCAGGTGAAAGTAGAGAGCGCAATTTAATTTTAGGTGCTATCCCAGAGTCTCTGGTTCGCTCATTTTGAAAATCTTTATAAAGATGTAAACTTGGCCTAAAGTGTGATTGATGGCACCATTTTGGCAGAGACCTGGCAGGAGGATTTTTTTCCTTTGGTGTTTTCTGCTAAAGACGTGGAAGTGGCTCTTTTGTCAAACAAATTGGGAAAAGCTCCTGGTCCGGACATGGTCCCTTTTGATTGGTATAGGCAGGAGGTGGCTACATGGAGTCTTTATTCGATGAAACTTTTTAATGCTTTACTAGCGGCAAACACAGTCCCACATTCATCAAACCGAGCAGTACCTGTCCCCATATTCAAGAAGGGGGAATCTCCTTCCAACAACAGACCCATCTCCCTTCTTGATGCAAGAGGTACATTGTTTGAATAGGCAGTACTGAGTCATTTTGATGCTTGGACTCTGGAAGCAGGAGCCTTATTTTTATTTATTTATTTATTTATTTATTTATTTATTTATTTATTTATTTATATAGTGCACAAAACCCAGCGATATCTAGGTGCTTAGACTTAAGAGATTGGTTGCAGTGCTTCGGGTTACAGAAAGGAAGCGCAAGAGGTGATTACATCAAAGAGGAACGTACATAAGTAATACATCACACGCAAAGTGCAGAAGCGAGTTCAGATGTGCAGATAGGCAGCAGATACATGGCACCTAACCCCGTGTTGCAGGGTGGCAGCAGCATACAAATGTAAAAGTTAATTAGGCAGCAGATACATGGTGCAACCCCATGTGCAGGGCGGCACCAGCATACAAAATGCAAATGTCAATTAGGCGGGGGTTAAATTGTGCCTAACCTCATGTTGCAGGGTGGTAAGAGCATAAAAATGCAAAAGTCAATTAGGCGGCCGATACATGGTGCCTAACCCCATGTTGCAGGGCGGCAGCAGCATACAAATGCAAAGGTCAATTAGGCAGGCACTATCGGGCTTGGAAGAATAGGTAAGGGGAGGGGGAGGAGGAGAGGAAATCAAGAGGGCCAGAAGGGCGGAGTGAAGGGCGCACAACAGCATCACAGAGGACCAGGGGGAAGGGGGCACACAACAGCATCACAGAGCACCAGGGATGTGGGGGCACACAACAGTATCACAGAGGACCTGTGGGGGTGGGAGGAATGCAACAGCATCACAGAGGACCAGTGGGGGTTTGGGAGGGGGAACACAGCAGCATCACAGAGGACAAGTGGGGTGAGAAGCATACCTGAAGCTGACAGGGATCAGACAGGGACCTCGTTGTGGGCCTCAGCTTGTGTGCCAACTCCTGCCTCCCAATTGCGCTGATAGGGCTATCAGAGCCCAGGCAACAAATGGGAGAAGGGAGTGCAGGCTCGGCAAGGAGTCTTACTGCCACGAGGAAGTTGCGGCCATCTTGGAAGTGCCGGTGGGCAAGGTGGCCCAATATGCACAGAAAGAAAGGGTCTTGCAAAGCCATAAAATCAGATGGCTGTGATGAAAGAGATTGGCCCCCAGCAGTATATTAAAAATATTTGCAGAGATGAAACAAAGATTTCACACAGCGGGAGCGATGCGCAGAGCAAAATTGCAGGTCTTAGCCTACATGTGCGTGTGCTCTGAAGTAGATGTTGCAGCAGGAGGAGGGCTGCCTTGAATCACCTCCAGGCCGGGTTCCAGCATAACGTTAGCACAATTGATCAGGTTATGAAGCTAAACCAGATCCTAGAGAAGTTTGTCAAGCAAAGGAGCATGAAAGTCTACACCTTATTTGTTGACCTCAAAACTGCCTTTGACAGTGTGCCTAGGTTGAGATTGTGGCAGGTTTTGACAGGCTTGGGCATTCCGTCAAGTATTTTATGAGCCATCCAATCCTTATACTCTAATAATGAGGTGGTAATCAGATGCACATTGGATGGCCAAGCAACAGGGAACATTTTAATTGATGTAGGAGTGAGGCAAAGCTATGTCCTTGCCCCCAGTCTGTTTTGCTTGTTTATTAATGGGGTTATTGATTTGCTGCTCACCGAGCCAACTGATGCACCATCATCTCTGACAAACAAAATAATCCCAATTTTACTATTTGTAGACAGTACAGTCGTACTTTCCCTTATCCCCCAAGGTCTTCGGAGGCAACTAATAATTTTTGAAAATGTTTGTGAAGCAAATGGTTTGACTATAAATGTTAAGAAAACTCAGTCATTGGTGTTTACTAAGAGTAGGGCCAAGATAAAACCACATTTTATAACAAGCCTCAGAGATGATCCAATTGAGCAGGTCACTGAGTATGATTATTTAGGTGTTAGAATGACAAACAATTGTGCATGGAGCGACTAGGTAAATGGGGCAGCTCTTTAGTTGACAAGGTTTTGTCGAGATTTATTCAGGAACATGTACCAGGCCTGGTTAGCCCCACCCTGCAGATATATAAGAGCCAAGCTAGAAAGGCAGCCCTATATAAGGCCAAGCTCTGGGGCATGTGTAATATTAGCATGTTGCAGGTTGTGGAACATGCATTTTTAAAAACTATTCTGGACCTTACTGTAAACAGTCGTAATGCTCCTGTTTTCTGGGACACATGGATTTGCAGAGCATTGGTTCTTTCCCAGGATTGCGGCCTGCGATTTTATGGGTTTTCCTATGAACCAATTGTAACATGGGAAACTACAGAAAAACAGTAAAATATGTTTTATTCTAGCCTGGAAGCTTAAACTTACCTTGGTTGGTGGCCATAAGAAATTAGCTCTTTCCCATGGGGTGTAGAAGCTACTGGCTCTATCCTGATTCAATCCGGAAAAAACTTTAAGACTCAGCTAAAAAGGCATATGAGAGGAGATGGGTGAACACATTCCATGTGAAATTACCAAACTCGATTATGCATGCATCATGGAAGCCAAAGCCTGGCTTTGAATGCAATTGAGACAGAATACAGCCAAAACTTATGCAAATGCTATTCACGAAGCTGTGTTTTGGCATTCTGCCTTTAGCCATTCTGAAGCATAATGGAGCCCGAGCAATTCAGCAAATTGCCCATTTTGCCCAACCGTTCTTGAAAGAACAGTGCACTTTATCGTCTTCTGTCCAGAATATCTTTATTTTAGAAATAAATATTTGATTCCCCTTTTTTTAGACAGTTTTTCACAAGAAAACTAAAGAGGCTTTCCATTTGTGCTTGGCCGGGTGGAGTGAAATAGCGACCCATTGTATGGGGAATTATGCATAGCAGGCATGGAGGAAGAGATTAAATCATATTAGATGTTTGAAGACTGATGTTTTAGTCCTGGATAATAAATTGCTTACACTGTAACCTTTTAAGCTTGTATCCTACTATTTCTCATTTTATCTATTGTTGGTTGTTTTATGTGATGAATTTTGTATGTGACTTTTATGATCTGTCGGATAGGAATAAAGTTATAGGAAATTGAAAAGTCTAATAGTGGTGAATCTCTTTTGGAACCCCTTGAGCTCTAACTTGGAAGTTATTTTGGAGAGTCTGTCTGCAGTCTTAGTGAACGCTATCTCCCGGATTGGTTCAGTAGGATGAGCCATAGGCAGTGATTTAAATTTGTATTGGTTACAACTCCATCCTTCAAGAGATTATTCAAGGACTGGGACCTGTATATGGCGAATGGGAAGAATAAGGGGAACTGGGATCCGGCTCCAACTTGGAAAAATTGATCCTCTTGCTCCTTTATCGACTACTTAGTCTTTTCCAAAGACATGTTTGATCACTGTGCCATTATGGAGGTAAAAGAGACAGGGTACAGGGACAACAACATGTTGACGGCTTGCTTAGTATTGTCAGTGTCTGGAGCAAATGTGTGGTATCGGGTGGGCTTTTGGTCAATGTCAGTGGAAATAGAAGGTAAAGGGTGGAGGTGTGAAGCTTAATAAAAAGCCAAGCAAAACCATGGCTATTCTATCTAAAATAGAACTTGGAAGAGCATGTAGACCATCCAATTTTGGAGATCTGTGTATGGGAGTTTGAAGCCCCCAGTGGAGCAAAAGCCAGTATAAAACATAAGTGCTCCTTTGACCATGCAACCAGGGACCATAAAAAGGGATCATAAAAGAACATTAGCGCTTTGAAGTTTAAGGGCCTTTCTAAAATAGATTTTCATAAGGAAAAATAGAAATTAAATAGTGACTATACAACACAAAGAGAGGGAGAACTCATGCTGGGAATCCTAAAAGCAAAGAATTCACTTCTTGGAATTATACAAGAAGCCCACTAGTGAGGTTAAGGGAGGGTGAGATAAGGTAACGTGGGAGCTACATTTAACTTTAGAGGACATAGCACAATTGATACAAAAATCATCATTCTCCAGAGTTGCTGGTCCCAATGGCTTTACCAACGCCATCTTAATATCTGATACTGTAACCTGGTCCAAAATATTGTTGGAATTATTTAAAGGGGTGATAAGAAATAGACAGTGCCCACAAACTTGGAAGACCGCTACTATTATTCCAATCTATAAGAAGGTTGATCGAGCAGATCCTGTCAACTAGCACCCTTCTAGATGCCGATAGTAAGGTATTTGTGTGCACTGTATTGAGAGAACTGGAATCATGGGCCAGCAATAAGGGTACTTTCCACAAACAAAAAATCAGTTTCAGAAAGGGTTTATCAATTTCCCTGAATGGTTTTAGTAGTAAATATCGTAAGGCCTGGATGAAGGGTGGTCCCCATCTCTATAGTTCCTTGGTAGATTTATCAAAGAACTTTGATACTATTAACAGAGAGCTCCTTTGGCAGAAGTTAAAGCATTCTGAACTCCTGGCAAGTCTGCTAGCTATAATAGTCCATTTGCATGACAATATGCATGTGAAGGTAAGATTAGATAGTTTGGGACACTTAACTAGTCCATTAATAACTGAACGAGGAGTGAGTATGTGGTGCATTCTAGCCGCCTGCCTCTTTAGCCTCTATCTGGCTGATTTAAATGAGGCTTTGAATGCTCATGCTTTGGGAAGCCCGACGATTGGGAAGCAAACAGCTGGATTGCCGGTGCAGATGACATTATTTATTTTGGTATACAAACAAAAAGGACTCCTGTCTTTAAATGGACTCTAAATGGCCAAATTGTTCCTGTTGATATTGATATTTTATTTCTATCGCACTCATACACAAGTGTTTCAAAACGCGACAAGGCAAGGGAGGGGAACAGGGGAGAACACAACAGCGATCTTACTAGACCTAGTGACATTGAGAACATGCAAGTGCATGGGAGAGGGGGAGGGGAAAAGTGCATGGAAGGTGGGAGAAGTGGAAAGTCCGAAGCAGAGGAGAAACAGATAAATAACAGTAAATAAATAATAAAGGCAACAAACAGTTTTAGTGCAGCCAGCAATTTGCAAGTGCTAGGTTTAAGGCAGCAGACAGGGTAGGTCTGATATGTGCAGGAAGAAAAACGGGGGGGGCTGTATGGGTACAGATACAGACCCCAGTGCAAGGGGTAGCCCGGAGGCAGTGTGGGAGGGTACCAGGGTGAGCAGGTACCTGGGCCTGGAGGACAGAGGGTGGTCAGGTGGACGGTGCCAAGAGAGAACAGATCAGCATGGGAGACGGGGAGTGAAGGCAGAAGAAAAGAGGAAGGTCTTGAGGTGCTTCCGGAACCGGAGATGGTTCTCCTCAAGTTTTAGAGTGGCAGGGAGGATGTTCCAGAGGGAGGCCCCAGCCAAAGACAGAGATCTACCCCCAGCTTGTTTCTTTGAAAAACGTCTGTCCCTGAGGGAGTTGGAGGTAGAGGAGCAAAGAGCTCGAGAGGGGAGGTATCTGCGGAGGGATAGCTGAAGGTATTTTGGACCCAGGCCCCAAAAAGCCTTGTGGACAGTGCAGAGGGTTTTGAATTCAATCTGTGCATCCACTGGGAGCCAATGGAGTGATTTCAGAGCTGGAGAGATACGATCCCAGGGCTTGAGGCCAAGGACAAGTCTTGCAGTCCTGTTCTGGATTAGTTGCAGAGGCGGAGAGTAGAGGCAGGTAGATTTCGAAAGAGGCTGTTATAATAGTGAAAGCTAGAGAGAACCAGAGCTTGGGATACCATGAGCTTCTGGGGGAAGGAGAGGAAAGGCAGAGTACCTCTGAGGAGGTGCAGTCAGAAATCTGACTTTTTAGAGACCTCAGAGATGTGGGCGGAGAAGGAAAGGGTGGAGTCAAAGATGACCCTGAGCTTCTTAGCCTCACAGGTGTGAGAGAGAGTGAGGGGAAAGGATAGTGAAGGTGTGCCGATGAGGAGGATCTCCCTCTTGCTGGCATTCAGACAAAGATAATTGGCAGCACACCAATCTTGAATGGCAGTTAGGCAATCAGAGATGAGAGAGGGAGAGGAGGTGGCAGAGGGAAGCCTGAAAATGAGTTGAGCGTTGTCAGCATAGCACTGGAAATTTGAGCAGAAAGTGGCAATGCAGTGGGCGAGAGTTACCAGGTATTGGTTGAAAAGCCAGGGTGAGAGGTTAGACCCCTGGGGAACACCACAGGTAGAGAGGAAGATAGATCAAAGGAAGGACCCAAGTTGGACCTGGGAGGGTTGATCTGAGAGGAAAGAGGTCAGCCAGGCCAGAGCCTGATCAGTGATACCCAGGTTTTCACGGAGACTGTTGAGCAGGATGGTATGGTTGACCGTGTCGATGGCAGAAGAGAGATCGAGGAGGATGAGGACAGAGGGAATGTTAGAGTTAAAGTTGGAGAGCAGATCTTCACGGATGTTCAGGAGAGCAGTTTCCGTGCTTCTGGCAGCTCTGAAGCCAGACTGGTGGTCATGGAGACAGCGAACAGAATTGGAATGAAGGTTAAGCTGAGAGATGGCCAACTTTTCGAGGAGTTTGCCAAGAAAGGGAGTAATGGAAATTGGACAATAGTTAGCTGGACAAGAAGGATCAGCCGTGGGTTTCTTGAGAAGAGGATGCACAAAGGAGTGCTTCAGAGGGGAGGGGAAGGATTCTGAGGCAAAGGAGTGGTTGCAAAAATCAGCAAGGGCCGGAGTGAGGGTGTCAATGTGGTCCATGATGGTTTTAGAGGAACAGGGATGAACCTGTTTTGACGAGGCTTTCATAGATCAGACTTGTCTAGCGACCTTGTCAGGGGAGAAAAGAACAGAGAAGGATGGTGGGTGGGGTGGCTAAAGGAGGGTCAGCAAGCACAGATGGGGCAGGGAGAGGAGGGGTGTGGGTGGAAATGGTGGACAGGATGTCCTGGGTTTTTTAAATGAAGTGAGAGGCAAGGGCATTGCAAAGAGCCTGGGAGGCAACAGGAGTGGTAGAGACTGTGGCAGGGTTGGCCAGCTTCTTGCAGATGTTAAAGAGTTCGGCTGAGTTGTTAGATGCCGCAGAGACACGAGCTAGAATGTGGACTCCCTTCTTGGTGAGGTCAGAGAGTCTGTATTGCCTTTGTAGCAGGCGACAGGCCAGTTTGTCAGAGGATGAACAAGAAGTCCTCCATTTCCTCTCAGCCGCCCTAGACTTACTTTTAAGTGTAGCTAGGTCAGAGTCATACCATGAACCAGGAATTGCACTTGGATTTGGACTTCAAACAGATCCTCATGAGATGGGCAAGAGCATCAAGTGTATCAGAAATTGAAGAGTAGAGCAGTGACAGGGCTGTGTCAGGATATGAAACAGCCAAAGGTGGAGGGGGAAAAGAAAGTGGCGGCAAAAGCCTAAACTGACGCACGCTTCATGGACCGGATGTCTGAGAAGGTCTGTGGCAGTGTTGGGCTAGGCTTGGCTTGGAGGAAAGAGAGAGAGAGATGGGAGGGAGGAGGGAGTGATCATTCCAGGAGAGAGGAGTGGTCAGAGGGATGGAGAGGGGGAGGTTAGAGGAGATCAAGACATTGAGTGCGTGCCCTGCAGAGTGAGTCGGGACAGAGGGGAGTATGGACAGGGAGAGGGAGTCGAGAGGGCACGGAAAAGTACAGAGGAGGAGCAAGGAGAGTCTAAATGTATACTGCGGTCACCGAGGAGGAGGAGTTGAGTGGTAGAGGCAGGAGGGAGGAGGAGAGGTCTGCCCACTCAGAGAGAAATAAGGTGATTTGACCAGAAGGCTGGTAGATGGTAACCACAGTAAGAGAATGGGTAGGTGAGAGAGAAAGCCTACAGACAAGGCATTCAAAAGAGGAGTAGGTCTGAGTGGGAATGATAGAGGCAGGAATCCACTCAGGAAAGATCAGGGCTACCCCCCCACCGGACCAGGAGGATCTGGGTGCTGAGAGGATCTTGTAGCCATCAGGGAGGAGAGTGTCAAAGCTTGTGACAGAGCTGGCCGTGAACCATGTCGCAGTAAGACCAAGAACATCAAGGTCTAGTTCTTCAAGGAGGTGGCAGATGTCAGAGGAGTGTTTGACAGCAGAGCGATCATTGAGAGTGTCAATATGAAGAAGGTTGCCAGCCTTAAATTTATTTTTATTTTATATTTATAAAGCGCTCACACAGCCTGCAGGCATCGAGCCGCTGTTACAGGAATTGTTTGTTTTTCTTAGTTGCGTATTTATAACGTGCTTAAACACACAGAGGTTTCTAAGCGTGGACCCGAGGATCGGACCTGTTGCTTCGTGTCATCTTGCTTCCAAGACGCGCACGCTGCCGCTGAGCTATCCTTAAAGATCTTCTGGGTAGGGGTACAGATCAGAGGTATGCCCTGTGGAGGAGAAAGAGCCCTAGGAGGGGCAGAGGAGGAGGAGGAGAGAGAGGGCAAGGTAGCCAAGGGGGGAGAGGAGGGGACAACAGGAAATGGGAGGAAATTGATGAGGCGAGGGAAGTGCCTACCAAAGAGGAGGAGATTGGCCTGAAGGCCTTGGACCATGACAGTGTTATTTAGGGAGACATTAATTATGACTTTAGAGGAGTCGAAGGAAGCCATGAGAACTTCCCAGCGAGTGCCATCATTAATGGGAGAGGAGGAGATAGCGCAGAGCACAGAGACCATATGAGAAGTCCATAGATCTGGCGAGGGAACAACAAAGAGGATGTCGGTGAGGGTCTGTCGGGCGGAAGCATTGGAGTAGGTGTCAGCGATAGGAAGACCAGGGTTAGAGGCCAAGATATCCTTTTTGAACTTCTTCCTAC
Organism: Ambystoma mexicanum; assembly: GCF_040938575.1. Classification (NCBI taxonomy): domain Eukaryota; kingdom Metazoa; phylum Chordata; class Amphibia; order Caudata; family Ambystomatidae; genus Ambystoma; species Ambystoma mexicanum. The sequence continues at coordinate 550,678,768 of NC_090929.1, forward strand.
CAGACTTCGTGAAAAGGGAAGGATAGTCAATGGAGAAGCAGTTGGAAAAGATAGGAGAAACAGAAAGTGCCATTGGGGTGGAAGCGAGGAGAGGATGGAGATACTGTGGGGAATAAGGCAGGTAGGTGTGGGACAAAAGAGAGTGGTGAGGTCACTCGGCTGGCAAGTTACAGAGAAGAAACAGTATACAAACAAAATACAGAGAATTTCACAATGGGCAGCAAGATTTGACTTTTTAGCACAAAGCAAAAACAGCAGGATTTGACTTTTTAGCACAAAGCAAAAAAAGCAAGATTTGACTTTTTAGCACAAAGCAAAAACAGCAAGATTTGACTTTTCAATCTTGGAATCGGATGTTAGCAAAGGGTGTTAGGAAGCACTGCACATCAGGATGACAACATGGGAGTAACAAGCAGAAATAACAGTGATAGTGAAAGGCGGTAGGAGTGAGCACATAAGGAGGGAACTAACCCATAGTTCTGGAGGCGGTAAAGTCAAGGCAGTCCAGATTTCTTAGAGGAGTGAGGTGGCAGCATCATTGTGGTTAAGGTGCAGGAAGGACCCCAATTAGCATTCCGGAAGCGGACAGGGAGCAGACAGGGGCCTTAGAAATGGGCCTTTGTTGAGAGGGCCGGCTGAAGCCTGACAGTCCCTGATTGGATGGAAAACAACACTCAGCAACCAATGGGACTGCAGCACAGGGAGAGATGGTTCAGCACAGCCTGCCTAAACAACAAAGAAAACCACGGTGGCCATCTTGGAAGGGCTAAAAAACTGTCAAATAAACAGGCAATAGTGGGGAAAAACTTGTGCTTTCAAAATAACAAGGCAGCTCCAGGTATTAAAAAGCTCGAAAAATGGCAGCACGATGAAAATGCCAAATAAAACAGTGCTTTCCAACAATTGTATGCAAATTTCTTTTTTTTCTTTTCTTTTTCTTCTCTTTTTTTTCTAATTTTGATTTTTCAGGATCAATAATTCCCCTGGAGGTGCAGTAATGCACAGAAAGTGCACCTACCTAATGGAATGGTCAGCAGCCAGGCACAAACTCCACAGGTGCAGGAGAACAACAGATGGCCAGGAGGGTTACAAGATAAGTAAAATACTTGGGTTTTAGAATCAAATCCCACAGAAACATAGCCCTTGTTGAATCAGTATTTGAGGGAAAAATGGATCTGTTTTCTTGCCAAATTCAAAAAACTTCTTGGCAGATGTTTTAGCTTCTCCATTATCCCACTGATTAATTACTATACGGGTAAGATAGTACCAGCAGTTCTGTATGACATGGATCTAGACCCACAAACTTGGACGCTAGACTGGACTAAAATAGAAGGCATGCTGTGGAAAAAAAGTGGTAAACATACCAGAGGGCCTCCTGATGGAGAGTTTGCAATTTGAACTGGGATTAAACTTGCTTCAGTACAGTCTGGAATGGAAGTTGGTATCATTATTCAGATTAATATTACTACCCCAAAAGCAATCCCTATTTGAAGACATCAAACCTCAGTTAGAAGCCAGTAATAACCTGACTTTACGTAAATTGAAGGACATTGTTGCCATTATTCAGGAAAAGTGCCACTGAACAGAGAATGATCTTGTCACTAATCCCAAAGAGGTACAACTGGAAAATATGAGATCTGACTGGGCTAGTACAACAGACCAAACCCGCAGCTATTCCCTAGCTAAATCTTTCTCCACCCTTGATAAACCAAGAGGATGCTTACCCTCATACCTAAGGTGCTTTCCGAAATCTTATTGGAGAGCAAAGTTCTTAAGATTACGTTTAAACGTGGCACTGACAGGTGATAATTTGTCAGCTCCCAAAAATGGTACAAATATAGAGGACAAATGCATGTTGTTTGGTGAAACTCTAAAGCATACCTCAAGGCACAATATGATCTAATGCTCTGCAGTTCAGGCCCAGTGAACTCTGTATTTGATGTGTTTAATTGATAGAGTGGCTGACTACAGAGGACTTCTGGGAGTGACTTTCCTCAGGCCGTGAAATGTTCCTGATGGCAGAAGTGTTGAAAATGCTGAATGATCTAGGTTTAATTAATTTGGAAACTGACTGAAAAATGAAGAAGATTGTTGGGAATTGTATTCTTTGTTCTTCTTCATTTTTTTTCTTTCATTCTTTCCCTTCTTCTTCCTTTTTCTTTTTCTTTTACTGTTGGGTACTTTAGTTTTAGTGATGTAAATGTATTTGTTTGTGACCTGAGGATTGGTATGTAACTGTAACATGTTTTAATACGTTTTAATATTTTGTATACTTTTTGAAAATGACGTATATATGTGAAAATTCACATTTATTGACTTGAGCACAATAAAATAAAAAAAAAAACAATATTGAAGTGCTCATGGTGCTATATTTCTGAGGCTGATTATTAGATTTAAATGGTGTGCCTGTCACTTTACCCCTGAGTCTATGTCAAGATGCGTACTTGGTATTCTATGCCTGATAGTATCTTTGAGAATCATGAAACATGCTTGGCACTATAACCCTGAGACTGTGTAAAGATGTGTACTGGACCCTTAGAGCAGAGATGCAGATGGTAACCAGTATTGCAAGTAGATAGAACACCCACCGGAATTCACTATAGTTTGTCTCCATCACATTGTGCTTAGATTGTTCCAAGCTTGGAACACCCATTTTTATTTATAAATCAACCCTTATTATCCTAATTGTTTATTCCATTCTCGTCCTTGCATCAGAACGTGTGTAACTTGCTATATCCTTTAGACAATACTTAGACATCCAGAGGGAAACTATTATCCCTAAACGATAAGAAACCATGATATATTACAATTTGCCCCCTTCCATCACATTTTCCTTAAATTGTTTAAAGTCCTGAACACCAATTTCTTTTATAAACCCCTACTACCCTTAAATGTGTGTACCATTCCCCACCTGGCATTGACAATTGTGCTGGGAGCCAGACACCTTAGACTATATTTAGTGTAGAGATCCAGAGGGAGACCAGTATCCCTATCATAAAACCTGACTCCCATCGCCATTTGATTCAACTTAGGAACTTCTTTTTTTATTTTCAGATACAATGCATTGTCCTTACGCAATTAGCTCATTTCCACCCTGACAACAATAATAGGCATGTTTTACATCTGCTTTTTGTGTCATGTATTATGTTGATCCACCACAGCACAAAGAGATATTCCAAAGTAAGCCATTTAATACTGATTTTGAAGAGCATCCTGTTGATAGGAACAATCTTTTCCCATTTTCAAAGTAGATTGATTGCATTATAAACCAATTGAGAAAATAATATGTTTGTTTTACAGATGGCCTTAAGAAACTAAAAGGTCCAATAGATGGTTTAGGGGATTTGATTAACAACGTTTTTATTTCTTTGGTGTCAGGGGTTTGAGATGGTAGTCCAACTAAGGTGTTGTTCTCGCTGGCCCCTGAATCTCATGTTGCCTCATTCTGCCATAACACAGGCTTCCCTGTTCCCCAAGGTCAGTGGGAATACTAGCAATCGGTAACCTGTACTATCTAAGGTAGCCTCTCTACCAGGGGTGGGCCTAAACGTCAAGGTCTTATCTATATTATGACCTTCTGGACTTTTTAAGAGTACCCTGCTTTAGTGTTCCTACATTGATGGTCTTACGTATCATTTAAGATGGTGCTTGTATACTCTCAGATGATCTATCTCTCTCCCTCTCACTCCTCTTCTTGGTCGTATGCCTCCTTACTCTCTTCTCCTTTCCTCCTCCTACTTCCTTGCTTGTTTTCTCCCACCATCCATTCCCAACTCCTGCACCCTTCGGTCTTCCCTTTCCTACCCTCCTACCTTCTATTCTCACTCCAATTCCCTCCAGTCTTCCCTTTTCTATTCGCCCGCCTTCTAGTCTCAGCTCCTAATCCTTTTAATCTTCTTGCCCTTCTCCATTCTCCGCTATCTCTCTCTTTCTTTCTCTTTCCCTCTCTCTCTCCTACCACCACATTCCTTCTATATACCTCAGTTCTTTTCACACCCCTCTTTCTCTTATCTCTCCACCTTCCACTCTCTCTGCTCACCAACCTTCTCCTCTATAACTTCCATCTCACTCTTCTCTCTACCCCAAATTATCTCTCTCTCCCTTTCAATCTTCTTTTACACTTGCACTTTCTCTCTACTCTCTCCCTCATCCTCGTCACTCTCCCTCTACCCTTCTTATACCTCTTACACCCCACTCAATTACAACTTTCTCTCACATACATTCTCACAATCACAGCGTCACTCTCTTCAATGGTTCCCACCCTCTCTCACACACACAAAACCTCATGTGCAATCCTATGTGAATCCTCCACAGACTCTTTAGCACTCTGCTCCACTTTCTGTCCTCCCCCTGGTCCACCTTCATACCGCCTTACCTCTCCCAAACACTCCAGACTCTCTGTAGCTCCCACTGGTTTTGTATTCCAATGACTTCCTGCTTCTAACCTTTCCTCCGCCGCTATTGGGTCCACATTCCACCTGATTCTGGGGCCCAATCTGAGCTGTCTTTTCCCCAGGTATGGGCCATGGTCGTTCAATACTACAAAAACCCCTTTGAGCCCTGTCCCATTTTGGTCTGCTGAATTATGAACAGCCTCTGTTAATATTTCACCTGGATGCAGGGTTGCATTCTGCATAGATTCAGCTTCGGTAATATGTCCTACTATTATTTCATTCAAAACATTGGGGTCTTGGAATATCAACATGAGGTGCTCTGCGCCCTTAGATGTGTTGCATGCTTGTGAAGGTACGGAGTCTATCCCCTTGCTCTGTTATTTTGTGAAAAAAATGTATACAATTTCTTCACATGTTTAGCAGCGCCACTGTGGTCAAGGAAAATGTCTGGCACACGTGTTATAGTTTTAATGTTCTTTAATATATCATACTAGCCCTTATATGAGACACGTGTTTCGGCAATTTCTATGCCTTTTTCACAGGGCTATTTTTTAAAAAAATCCATTGTTCATTCAGGTATAGTCAAGAAACCACATACAAAATAATTGAATGCATTAATGTTCAGTGAGGTTCCATACAATGATTCCAAATTAATCAATTTCACATTTTTGGATACAAAGTGAGGATGGGGGGGATATGGGGTGGATGATTAGGTAATAGACTATTGACAGTTACTGGAGTGTCAGGAGTTGTGTGGGTGTCACTGTTTTTCTCCAGCGGTCTACCAAGCTAACTCAGTATGGCAGTGCATGATGGTTGTGTGAGTTGTGAAAGAAAGCAAAGAAAACTTGGGACAGAATGGAAGGTGCATGGCACTGGGTGATTATAAGTTGGACCAATCTTAACACTGAAGACACATTCAGGGGTTCAGCAACGGGGGCACTGCTAACTCCCACACTGCCTCTCTGGGATAGGTCTGGATCTGTCATACATACTGGTAGTCCTTCTACCACTGGCTGGGAGTGGTACCTATTGAACCTGACAGGTTCAATCCCCTGACGCTGTGACATATCTCACCCCTTCCTTTAATTCCCTATCTTTTAGGAGGTGGCTAACTACCTGGGGACAGGGAGTTTTAAGCCATTGATCTGGCCAAGCCTGAAGTGTCTAGAGGCACTTGTCAAATATGGGAAAGTCAAATCTATGAGCACTTCCTCTGGCACCCCGGGCATTACTGTCAAAGGGACAGTAAAGGTCTGCCCTACTATTCTGATTTTTACTTGATCTGGGAGCTAGAGAACTATATTCCTGTTGACACGTTGACACATACTATCAGGGATAATCTACTAGGACTTCCAGCCAGATTAGGTCAGCTCATATGGCTGTTTTACAGCTCTCAGAATCTAACAAGGCATGCTAGCTCTAACTTGGACCTTCAAGGGAAGATGGCATTTTTGGTAGGTTTCTCCAGGGATGTATATTCTGGGGCCTCCTGTACTTCTCATCAATCAAACATTTCACCACTTGGACTCTTTCTCTGGCTCCTTAATTATTTCTAGCAGAGAGAGATTTCTCATGGGTTTAATGCTAATGTTTCCAGGTTTCCAACAGGCAGAACATCAAACTTCAAGTCTTAAAGAGTTTCTATTTTCTTTTCAGTATTGCGCTTTGAAAATGTGCTTCCTGTAGAACTGTCCTTTCTCTCACACGCTGCTGGTTTAATCTTGATGGTTTTCAGACCTCCTACTGGTAGCTTCCCAGAATAAATCATTCTTTGATGGACAGTGGGCATTTCGTTAGCTTCCTTCTGAGAAAATTAAAGAGTCAAAGAGTACATGAGATGTTCAAGGATTAAGCATTCTTTGGCCTCCTCATAGTTCTTCTGTCCAACCCCCTTCCATAAGAGAAGGTGTCTGGGCTTAATTTGATAATGTTTCTGGTCTTATCCCAGTCACTCCATGATTCCTTTCTGGAATTTGTTATAAGGGGTAGTTCCATCCAAGTTTACATTGTTAGGTCTCTCCTACGAGCAGGGGGGCTATATATCGGGTTCAATATTTCTGGGCCCAACCCACAGCCTTGACCAAACTGTCAAAATTCACAAAGAATGTCAAAGGGCCTTATCCACTGTCCCATTTCTGTGCTATTGTCTACTTATCGCCAGTTGTCTTTCGACCAGAGTCCACAATAACTCCTCCATGATCCTGGATTTACTGGAGTCGGACTCTTCTTGAGGTACAACTGGGGATTCTGTGTCTCCCTTTTCCTTGCCCCTTCAGCAGGGGCCTCTCCACTCTTGGCGTGCTGGAGTACTGGTGTCAGTCTATATACTGCACCCAGTGTCCTTGTATATTCTTACTTGTATGGATGTTTCCCATGCCTCTCAGACATTGTCCATTAGATTGCTCTGCTAATTCCCTGGGCAGGGCTTCTGATACCTTCAAGCCTTCTGTATCATTCAGGGTATATATCCTCTGACCCCACAGATTACCAGTAGACATCTTATCCTTTCACTGGGGAATCCAGGTTATGAAACAGCATCACTACTCCCAACTCCCACATCTTTTTTATTAAATGGGTGAGTGCCTTTGGCTACCCAAGAAGGATATTCCTTCCCAGATCCTCCCATCGGTCATTAGTGAATGGCCTCTTTATTGGCTCTAAGCAATCCCATAAATAACAGAATTACTGCCAATGATCCCGCTCTGCCATACTACGAGTATGGCCCTAGAGTGGAGGATTTACCTCCAGCATAATGCATAATGCTGGAGGTAAATCCTCCAACTCTCCATCATACAATCGTTAAAAAATCAGCAGAATTACAGCAGTGGAATTTCCACCACTGTAATTCTGCTAAAAAGCACAATTGGGTCCCATCTACTCCAACACCACTGCCACTTATACTCCAGCAGTAATACCACCAGACCAAGTGCCGGTAACAGTGAATCCGTTTGGTGTTAACTGGGTGGATTTACCACCTAGAAACCACCAAACTCATAATGAGGCCCATAATGTCCAGCATATAGCTTCCAGATTTGTATGAACAACTCTTCAATATCTTGGGTATCAGGCGTTTTAGACAGTAGAGTAATCCAATAAATGGGTTGTTCTCTCTGGCACCGCCATTTCCTGTGGGATCCCTCTTGTAAGTGATTTCAATCCGGCACTTCACTTAAGTCAATGCCTAGTGTGAAATGCACAACTGAAACCCTTATATATTTTGTGTCTAAAAGTTATTTCATTCTAAACGATATACCACTTATATCATGCCCCTCTCTTGGAACCCCCCTGAACACACTGAACCAGGAATCAGGCTGGTTTGCAAAGTTAAAATATGTATTTATATATTCACAGTGTAATCACACTATTTTTAATGGGGATACAATAATCACCAATGGGGTGATGTCACACTAAGCAATCTCTTTAATCATAAGGAGTAATAATGAGCAAAACAATGCAGCACAGCATTAATACTTTTGTGGGTGTGTGTTCAAATCAACTAGCAATGTGGTTACTCTTTCCCCCTGCACACCCCTCAGCCCCTCAACATGCAATATCAAGAGATAGAAGGAGAGAGAACAGTTTTCAGGAATGCAGAATTCAAATGCAATGTCAATCCCAATTTCCCCCAGCAAACACAAGAGAGAAACAGAATTGATTGCAAACTGTCAAAATGATTTTACGGTGATCTGGAGAATGAATGGGTAAAACACTAAATATGGGCTAAATCACTGAAATTGTTTAAATCCTAATGGGAGCTGCTTTATCTGGTTGAAGACAAACACTAGCAATGATTTGAGACTACCAAGCAAAGTGAAAATTTAAATTTAAGATCGGGTGCAATTGAAAGGTGTTTTACATGTTATAGAAATTTCCTAATACAAAATTTGTGGCAAACTTTCCATGCACGGTACTCGCGATTGCGGGAGAACTATAAGGATTTGAGATGAGCTGGAAAGCTGTGGATGTTAGCTACAAGCAGACATTTAAATTTTGTTTCTAGCCTAAAATTTGAGGAAGTTATAGACGTTTTCGTGGAGGCCATTTTTTCAAATAGGCGTAAAATGAGAAAACAGGGATGTGCTTTCAAAAGACAAACAGGATTTCTTTACACTAGGGGGTGACTATGAAGAAGCCAATACCACACAGGAGCCCAGCCACTAGACCAGGGCGCCTCTGGATAAAGTATTTGCCTGCCGATGAACTTGCCTTCTTCAGATGAAATATATCAGCGCAAAGATATGTTTAACAATACTAGGACAGAAGGAAGATAGTAGGGGTAAAATAAAGGGCATCATCACGAGTTGGGTGGTAACACCGGCGCTAATAGCGCTGGTGTTATTAGCCCTACCACCAAACCCACCGGCGCTATTAGCGCCGGATCACGGGTTTGGCAGAACGGGAAATCCCCATTCCCCGTTGATCCCATTCGGGAATGCCCCATTCCCCATTGGGCTCAATGGGAAATTTCACGCTTTTAACGCTGGCGGAGTTCCCACCGGCGGTAAATGCGTCAAAAAGGGCAAAATCTCAGTGGATTTCCCCCCAGCTAAGAGCTGGGGGGAAATCAGCCGAAGTAGTGATTTGGCGGACCCTTAAATCCAGCAGTAACAGCGCTACCGCCGGATTTAAGTGCTACTGCCAAACTCGTGATAAGGCCCAAAGAGTTCAGGCAATTCAAAAATATTTCTAACAATGCAGTTCTGGATATAAGATAGGATGGATTTAGATAGGGATTGCTATCGACAGTACATAGGCTAGTGATAGTCCTATACTATGGATACTCACTATATAGGTTTGAACAGGAATTGTGGTCCGTCAAGATCAGGGATTCTGCTCAGAAATTCTGCTGGGCACACCGAACTGGGACAGGCTGTTGTGCACACCAGACTGGGCTGGGTCTGCAATCAGCAAGGCGCTCTGGTCACCGCACAACAGGACTCAACAGGATTGGCGCAGCACGGCACAGCACGGCACAACTGGATGGGATCTTTTGGTTCTGGTAAGGTTTCTTTTAGCAGGAAAGCAGTTACAGCACAGCCCGGCTGTTTCTTTGGTTGTGTGGGATTTTTTCTGGAAATTCAAGGCTTAGTTGAAAATGGTTCAACTAATAGAGTGGGCGTTTCTGCTTGCCAAGTTTCTGGAGTCTGGAGCAAGGAAGATGTCTGGGTCTCTTGCAGGGTGCTCCGCCAGCAATCGGTTAGTGGGTGAATCTGTGTCTTTTCTAAATCATCAGCTTTCTATTTATGCATTTGATAAAGGGGTGTGTGTGGTAAATGATCCTAAGCGCACCCCTTGGCTGGCTATTGGCTAGAGTCTCCCCTCTCCCTTGATTGGAGGAGAAAACAGGGTGTCACCATGATGATATGGGTTTATGAGTCAAAGAATCCTCCCCTTGGCTTTTGAACATAAAATCTACTTTTAGTACTATACATATTTACAATTGTGCAACCTTTATAACATCCCTAGATCACATATTTTGTGGAGCAAATGCTCTTCCAAGCCCCGTCATTGTAGCATCATGTGTCAGCTTTTGACTGAATTCTGCCCTTTTGGGCCGGAACACAATATCTACTTTCTCCAAAAATGTGTACAACTGTGCGCATTGTATATGGGCATAAGCGTGTGAAGTTTCATGCTTTTGACATAGATACATTTGCTGCAAAACCATAATTTTCACAGTTACTTCCCAGAACTTAGCACAGAGTTCTGGCTCCTCTTAAAATATGCAGCCAAAAATTAGGTTTAAATGTCCAGGGTTTACATATTTTTAACAATTGTACACAGTAAATTATCAGTCTTTTTAAACATGAGCTTTTTGTCCATTGTTAATCAACAAAAGGTTGTCTGTCCCTACATACTTCTCCTTCTTGCAGCTCAGAAGCAATCTCCGCCCCCTTCCTTCTGGCAGAGGCCATTTACGATCCTTCCTGATTAGCATCTCCTTGCCTTGGAGGAATTCCATTGTGCTTTTCTCACAGCAGCCCAAGTTCTCGTCCCCTCTTAATCATCACCTGGGTGTGAGTTCCTGGTCTAGAGAGCAGAAGGGAGGTGCCTGGCCCCGTGGGGGAAGTTGTTTGTGGTTTGGCTTGGAGTCAGGCTTAAATTCAAATGTCATTTTGTTACATTTTTCTTTGTTTAAAATAAACTTGCAATTTTCAAACAAGCAGCTAGAACACTTATTCCAGCTTCTAAACCATGAAGTTTAATTAGTTACAACCTAGGTTACTCTTGATAACAGGTCACTTAGATTTCAGACATTAGATTTCAATGGTACAAGTTAACAGTCTTAATGCAGGCTTTTGAAACAGTCATTCAGGCGGCTGCTGGTACTTCGCCCAGATTTTGACAGATCCCACAGTCAGGCACACTTGTGCTGTGGGTGTTTTGATGACCAATTCAGCTTTCCAGGATATTGCAATTTCACATTGATTTCTTGAATTCAGTAAAATGTGACACCCGGCAAGACGATTGGATGTTTGTGGGTGTTTTGGACCAGCATTCTGTATTTTCAGCAATCAAGAAAAGATTTAAAAACAAGATTCCGGATTTCTTTCAGCAAGCACTGACAACATTCATGGTAGATATAGCAGCCATCTTCTTGTGCTTTGTAGAGCGCAATTTTAATAGGTTTTGGCACGCATAGGGGTTTTGCGGCCATTTAGATAATTCTGGCACTACCAGGACACAGTGATGCCGCAGGGCAGAGCATAAGTGGGTTAATACATCCCACACTCTATCCCAACCTAGGCTTCACTAACGCCTTAGGCCAGCATATCAGTAAACCCTACTTTCTAAGGTAGCCTGTCTACAAGAAGAGGTCCTAAACATGAATGCCTACCCTATCTTACTCCCTCCAGGACTTTCTAAGTGTGCCCTGCTCTAGTGTCCCCACAATGATGATTTTACAGATGGTTTTGAGATGGTGCCTTTATTAGCTCAGACACTCTCCCATTCTCTGTCACCCTCTCACTCTCTTGCACTCCTCTCCCTGATCTTATGCTCCCATGCTACTCCCTCCTATTCCCTCCTACCTCACTCCTACTCTCTCACCTTCCACTCTCAATGCCTATTTACTCTCTTCTCCTCCCTCCTGCTCTTCCAATATGACAACCTTTTATTTTCTTACTCGTACTCTAAAACCTTATATTTTCACCTCTTACATCCTGTGGTCTTCCCTCTCCTACTCATTCACTTCCTATTCCTATGCGCTTTGAATCTTCTCACACTCCTAATCTTCCGATCACTCTGCCAACCACTCTCGCCACACTTCAAGCTTCCTCTTTAAAACTCCCATCCCTCCATTCTCTCTACTCCCACATTGCCACTCTCTCTCTCCCATTCACTACTCTCACACACTCTCTCTCTCTGCTCTCTCCTTTTCCCTCTACACTCTCTCTCCACCATTCTTCGACCTCTTGTTTACCGTTTACTTCTGCTAATTCACATAGACTCACACAATCAATGATTCACTCTCTGAAGGGATCCTCTCTCTCTCACACACAACATCTTACGTGCACTCCTCTCAAACTCCTCCCCAGACTCTTCTTCACTCTTCTATACCTTCCATCCACTTCCTAGTATCCCACTCCACCTAGCACCTCCTGGCCTCACTCAAACAATCCTCAAAATCTGTTTCTCTCTTAAGTACTTTATACTCGTAACTTCCTCCCTATAGCCTTCCCCTCCTTCATTGATTGGGTTGGCGTTCCACCTGACTCTAGGACCTAATCTAAAGCTGCATCTTCCTCATCGTTGGGCCATCGTAGTACAATGCTGGATAAAACCCTTCTAAGCCCTACCCCCTTTTGGTGCGCAGCAATTTTAACATTCTGATAATTTCTCCAGTGTATGTCAAATAGACGTTCAGCTCAATTTCAGCTGCAGTGAGTAATGCTTCTTTCTGATGACAGGCATCGGAATGTCAGCGCCTGCATGGGTGTTCACAGATTTCTACAGTTGTCTTCTGAGCTCACTTGGTATGGCAGTGCACAATGTTCCTGAAGGTTCTGAAAAAGAAAGCAAAGAGAACTCGAGCCAGAGTAGACTGACCGCACCCGATATCCCGGTATCACCGGGATATTGAGGGCAGCGGAAACTCTGGTAAGTTCCCATTCCATAGCACTCCTTGGGAGGGAATTGTTGGAATGACCAGCACCGGAAGTACCAGGCAGGTCAGAACTGCTGGCAGATCCGAGCCCCCACTGGCAAACTTGGGTTTCCCCAGTCCGGTAAAAATACTGGTGCTGGTATTACCAGCAATTTTTCCAGCATTTTTACTGGACCGGGGACCTCGTAATGAGACCCAATGTGTTTTTAAGTGCTTTAAAGCATGCAATTGCTGAAAGCTGCTTACTAGGAAGGTAGATGACAGTGGCACCAATATCTGTAGCACTAGTTGATTGAAATAGAAGGGTGATTTCAAGGTGATATGTGAGTGGCATTCCATGTCACCTGCTGGCATGTATTGACAGAAAAAGGGACTATTAGCAAATAGCATTATACACACTTACAGAAGAAGATAAATGTTTGCCAATACCCTATATATAGCTCATAGCACAGTGGTAGTGCAGCGGTGTATGGAGCACAAGGTGCAAAGTTCAAATCACAGAGCAAATTTTTTATTTTAATATCTGGGAATTAAAAGTATCTTGTTTAAAAGTAAATGATGAGATAATTAGTAATTTGTGCAATGTTGTTCATCACCATACACTTAGCTATTCGATTAAAAAATGTCGTACGAAAATGTGTTTTTAACTGATTTAAACCATACAATTGTTTAAAGTTGTTTACTAAGAAATAAGATGATAGGGGCACAGATGTTGTATAACACTAGTAAAATCTAACAGAAGGATGAGATCAAGGTGACATGCAATACAATTGAAGTGGAATGCCAAGTCACCCCCTGGCATATATTGACAGAAAAAAAAGACTTCTAGCAAATAGCATTACACCCACTAAAAAAAGAAATGTTTTACATAACTCTAATATAGTTCATAGCACAGTGGTAGTACAGTGGACTACAGAGTTCAAATTTCCACCCATTTTTTAAAATGTGGATATTAAAAGCTTCTTGTTAAAAAGTCAATCAAACAATTGTTTGCTGTTTGTGCAAGGTTGTGCATGACCATACACTTACCTAATACAAGCAAAACATGTTATGCAATATGGCATTTGTTTAACACCTAATGCCATTGGTATGGCCTCAAAGTGCTATGGGGGAATGCCCTTGGATGTATGAGAATTGAGAAGATCATTTTGGATTGCATGTATTTTAGCCAGTATGAAAATAGGTAGGGGTGGCTAAGTCCCTGCTAGCGGCCTGTGGATATCTGGCTAATGGATGGGTACTGTAATAGGCTTTCAGGAGAGCATGCAAGTCAAGAAGAATGATTATGTGCCCAGCTGGACCACATTTTCTTGTGGGACACAGCTGCATTCTAGTAGCAGAGGTGATGTGCCATATGAGGTTGAGTGGTGAATTATTGCATGTGTATGTAGGTGAGTGACCGTCCCCCGGGAGGGATACAGCTATGTTCCATTCAGATGGAGTGCTATACGTACCTGAGAGTCAAGGCTGATATCAAGTTGCAATGAGGATGAACAGATCGTTTCATACGGATCGACTGGAACCCTTTCTCTGTGTGCTAGGCATTGTCTAGGTGTGTCCTTAAGTGGCTCATCAGTGCCCCCCACCTACCTGTCTGGGGGTGATAGTCCACGCAGGAGGTGGACAAGGCCATGCAAGATGGAGAAGGGAAGAGCCTGGCCGTGAGTGCCTTCTGGAGGGCTAGGTGACCTCTATGCAGCATGTGATGAATCAACGTCTTGGGTACCAGGGGTCCTGGGGTGAATATCAGTTTCTAAACCATCAATCGGCCCCACACCTCTAATAGACAAGAAGGGATAGAAACAGATTGTAATAACAAGCAAATTATGAACCTCCTTGAACATTTTTGGTAACGTGGATGGAATTGTTAGCTTATCTCCGAAAGGTTGTGGATCGTTTGGTTAGTTGAAACTCAGTGAAAAAACAATTATAACCCAATGATAACAGGAGTGTCCAGTCAAGGGTGCATTAAAATATCTATTTTATTAATCATAACAGACAGTCTAACTACACCAATAAATACAACCCACTCTGTAAAGGTATACAACGGACAAACAGTTTCTAAGAAGGAAAAGGGATGCCCTCAGGATACTGACAGTAGGGTAGTCGGTATGGTTAATAACCACAACATATTGAAGCTTATTGGCTTCAGCACAAAGGGAGCAATGGGTCTTAATATTTCACTGAGGGCCTTCTGGAAAGGACCAAGTGGACAATGTTTAAACAGTTTTTCTGAAGTCCAATTAAGGGCTTAGTAGAACCTTTCAACTGAGCCACTACAGCACTCCACTCTTAGTACAAGGCTGTACCACCTGAGTTCAGGCTACAGTAGACAGAGCAGCCAGGCTTATCTTAGGAGAAAGAGAGGGCTGTTGAATCAGTACAAATTAATTATATTATACATACGGTCCAAAGAAACAATGACACACTATGTATTGTAAAAATAAAGGGTATTCATTTATATACAAGCAGACCAAGAGATTCTTGGGTAAATAAGTACTATCATTGATCGGTGTGAAGTAATATAATCGCGTCACAAAAGTTGTCTGTAAAAAGAATTGTGGCAAAAATGCTGTGGTTTGATCTGGTAAAGGTGTACCCATTATACCATTTAAGGGGAGTGTGGGTTGCAGGGCTGTCTCCCGGCCACCTTAAATGGTATAATGGGTCTGGGGGTTGTGGGGGTGTCTTCCACATTCATTACAGAAATTGCGGCCGCATATCCACAGCCTTTTTGCCACAATTTGTTGTGTAAACAGCCATTTATGCTGCGATTTTAACACACGGAATCCATAGATCATATACACACATTATAAAAACACAACACTATGCTTTAAAATCCACAGCACAAAGCATAGACCTTATTTAGAAATCTAACAATATGTCTCGGTAAGTCAGACTTTTGAATACACATTCAGTATAGGGCACACCTATTTCCTGGGGAGTAAAACCATATATTACTTTCTGATTACTTTCAGTAAGTCAAGGGTAGTAAACTCTGTCAGTTATGCAGTGACAGTCGACACTGAAATAACATAGTAAATCAACTTGCAAATATACTTTTCTGAATAGTGGAACACGGATTCAAGGAACAGAATATACCTCTATTACCTTTGTGTGAACACACAGTTAAACTTGGTGTAATATACAATTTTTACTGCTTTTCGGATCAGTGGAACACAGGCTAAAATATGCAAGAACTCTTTACACTAATTTTGGATGCTCCAGCCAAACCAAGGTCAGCTACACATAAAGGAACACTTTTCAGGAATGGCACACGGCTATTTGAGGTAGGTAAAACCGAACATTGTAATCTACTATTATAGTTGCTTTACAGATCAATGCAAAACAGATTGAGGTAAGTAATACCTCTAATTTATTTTAGGATGCCACACAGCTAACACAAGGTAAGTAAAACATATGTAATTTTAAAGGGGCTATCAGCAACTTAAAGCCACGCTTAACCTTAGGCAGACTTATTTGGGCATGTTAACAGCAAATCAAGGGAAGCAAGACCCATTTGGGGACACTCATACATTTATTGTAACAGGAATAGTAAAGTAAAATCATCAGCATTACGTTTGGGGAAGAGGCACAACCAATTCACAGGTGAGTACCTTAACCTTAAATATACTTTTCAGAATAGCGCAACACACATTCAATGTAAATAAGAACATTCGTATCTGTGAAAGTTCAGAGTTACAGTTACGAACCAACTTCTTTTACAAGTAAGTAACTTTTGCACTCTTCTTATTCTTTTCAAGGCAGAACCCTTTTCCTATCCAGTCCTTCCCATATTTCATAGCATGTGTCCACTCAGAGGCAGTCGAGGGACCCTAGTGGTCTAGGTGCCAGTTGTATGCATGGTAGGATAGGGTTCAGTTGCAGGCAAAGTCAGCGTTCCAGAGGAAGACTGTTCAAGCAAGTTAGCCTTTCACTTTAAAGTTAGTTGAGGGTCCAGGTACTTCAGAGAAGACAGCCTAGGAGTATTCCACAGTGGGCTTGGGTGACCTGAGTGAGTGGCCTCCATATCACAGAAAACACCCCTAAGGTATACATAAATCACAAAGGCTAAAGGTAGGTAAAATACCCCAGCCAACATAGTACCTCAGCACAGAAAAAAAGTTTCAGCAGGGAGACTTGAGGATCTTCAGCCATAAACCCGGTCGATTAATTACTCTGTCAAAAAGATGGAAGCCAGGACTTTGGAAGGACCTCTGTAGAAGGGATCGCATGAGAAGGCTCCAGGCAACAGTTGCCGCATTTTAAGGTGCACAGAAGGAGACAGAATATTGCTGGTTGGATTCTTGTTGTTTGCAAGATCCAGCACACAGATGAGGAGATTGTTTGGACTCTATTCATGTCTCTGGAGGTCCAGTAGGAGCAAGATTCAGAATTCAGAAGATCATGGACCGTCATATGGCTTGATGTCCCAGGGTATTGGGGTATTGCAGCCCTGTAAGATCGCAGCACAATGTGGGAGGTCTCAAAATGCAGGTCTTCTTGGGGCAAGTAGATCTTATCAGCCTTTGTGTAGGAGTCATCATTTTGGGGACTCGCAGGTTCATTGGAAGGAATGGCCACAGCAGGCTCCGGTTACACAGCAGGTTATCTGGTTGCTGGAAATTGTCTTAGCTGTGGTTTCTTCATCCCCTCTTTGATTTTGGTTCAAGTGGTCGACTACCTCTTCATCTTCGAGGATCAAACTTTTATTCAGAAATCCAGCCAATCAAACAGCCATGCAACATTCAAACTTGGGGGGGTTGGCAGTCCTTTTAGGAAAGCCAGCCTTCTAGTTAGAACTGGATTCTCTCAGTCAGGCTGGAACACAAAGGGGTGCAGAGTTTTGGACTCCTTCCTCGCTTTCTACCTTCTCAGACACTCTGGAGCATGGGCGGGCTTAAATGAGGTCTCCCGTCAAGGATAAAAAATCCCACAAAGGTATTTCCCACCCTGGATGTCAGGAGAAGGAACAAGAAAGGACAAGGAATGCTGAAATGGTGAAAAAAGAAGACAGGGGCCAATTTTGGTAAAATGAGAACCCATGGGTGCCTTTACCAGAGCTGTGCAAACAGCAGTGAAGTAACTTTGCTGAAAATGTTCGGGGGGACGTGACAACTGAAGGAAAGGGGTGAGGTGATTGGAGGGCAGATAGAGGCTCGTTTTGGCCAAATTATTAAACCAAATGTGGTTGAATGATAGATTTAACTGAATTCGGTCACCACCATTAGTTTGAAGATGAAGATACGGAACATGAAGAGCAGTGGTTGCTGGGGAGGCCCCCTCAGCCCATGTTTGTTATTTTTGGCTTCAGTGGTTGTGGGGCTGTCCCCTGCTTCCTCAGCTTTGCTGGCAGGGGACCCAACAACAAAAAAGAAGAAAAGGTATGCTGCAGCATCAGATCCAAACCGTGTTAAAGGGATGGATCTGACGCTGCAGGTTACAGGAGAGGCAGCAGATGGAGAAAAGTTAAGTGGGGGGGTTTATGGTTGTACTGGCGGTTTGAGGGGATATGGGTTTGGTTTTTTGACCGAGGTAAAAACGTATTTGCAGCAAAAATGACTACTGTTAATTCCGCCGTGATTTTGTACCTCAGTCAAACAACCTAAATCCCTGAGGGTTAACACTGAACTACTACACCTCAAGAGTCCATTGCTGACGCTCTGTTATAAGTTTCATAAGACTGGTGGCGTCTTTAAAATTCAATTGAGCCCCCACACATCTTCATCCGGCCTGCCATGCGCCCAATGACACAACATAACATTCACAAACTTAATTCCACTAGAACATACAAACAATGCATTATTTATCATTCATTCAGACAAAAAAGTCAACACAAATATGCTTGCACACACTCTCACACAAACACAAATGCACACAGCACCTCCACTGACATACAGTGTGTGCACACAACATTTATATGTACATTTACAATAACACATGGAAACAGTGGTGCAATGTCCATTGAGAAGACCAGACCTTATCACCCCCTGATACCTGAAATTTCGGGCTACGTTGACTTGACCTAGCTGAACTATAAAGCCATGCCCAAAAGGACCGGATTCACTGCATTGTCAGCAATCTGCCTGATTTTTCCTTTCATTCAAAGGCAGAAACCATTGGTTAATGCAGTGCAGTGCAGTGGGTGACCAAGTATAATTGGTATAGATTTTGAAATGCCATATATCTCCAAACTTGGGTTCTGAACAGCACATCATATGTCTATGTGATGATAGATTTTTTCTACAAGGCTCTGACTGATTAAAATTAAGGTATGTTTTTCTGTGTTCAAATGGCTCCAAGCAGTGGTCAAGCTGCCCCCCCTGTAGCTCTTTTAAGAGCCTGAACGGGATATTTGTCATTGGGACACTTCTCCCATTCAGCACCTCAAAGAGGGTGCCCAATGGCAAAAGTGTCCCGCTGGCAGGACAATGTGTGCTGAGCAATTCCTGCTCAGCGTGCTCATTGTCCTGGCAGCAGGACACCTTACCCGTTCCGAATGGTAGAGGTGTCCCACTGCCAGGACAATATCCCAAGGAGCTCCGGGCAGCAGAGGGTCCTCATGTTGCTCTGTATCAATAGAGTATTACGATGTGTGCCATTAGGCACTGACGGGAGGGAGGGGGCTACGATTAGCAAGGAGGTTTGTCCCTTTAAAAATGTGAATGGGAGGGAGTGATCAGAAGTGACAAGGGTGCATAATGTTGCATGCTTTATGAAATAATGACTATGGGCCTCATTACAAGGTAGGCGGTAGGGGATTACCGGCACCGGTAAGGGCACTGGTGCCGGTAATCCCCTACCGCCCTACTACGAGTTCCCTTTGCGGGTCCTCCCTTAACGCCTGGTTTTTCCAGGCGTTAAGGACAGGACCCGCAAAGGGACTTTAGGGCTAATAACGGTGCCGCAATTTGCGGTACCATTATTAGCCCCTTCCCCATTCCCATTGAGCACTATGGGGGTTCAAATGGGAATGGGGAAGGGCCCTGGTGAATGGGGAATTACCGGACCCGCCAACCTTGGAATAAACCGGTAATTGCTCCAAAAAATCTATCATCACATAGACATATGAGGTGCGGAATCGGTAAGGTTTTGGAGGCAGCCATGGGGCTATGGTTACCTCCTACCGTGTAATGAGGCCCTATGACTTTAAAACCCAAGGATGATTTGTTAGGCTCACATTAATCTGCATGATGCTATTGTGAATTTGCATGCAGAATGGGGAGAATGAAACTAAAGCCATACTCCCATAGCTCAACATATTTCTATGACAATTTATATAGTGTATGGTTATTTTACTATGAAAAGCTAGTTTATTATGTAATGTGTTTTGCTTCCAATGCATTGGCCTTATCCGCAGCTCTGTAAGTGTTTCTGATTCACTTCAAAGCTTATATTAAATGTATCATGCTATTATAATGGAAAGGCCTAATGACTATTGCTCCACATATAACAATAGTGCAATTTAGGTATTTTGCACCACAAAGTTATTTGTCACTTGGCTTATTTATGGCAACTTATTCTAAAGTCACTTCCATGGTGCCTCCAAGTATCAAAGAATGTTGATGCGCCTTGCAATGTCCTTTTCTGTAAAGTCACTTCTATTGGTGTAATCCATATGCTAATTAGAAGTTTGCATGTATTTTGCCTCAGAGGGCTTGGACAGAGGTCCCCAACAAACATACACAAACACAATAAATTATTATTATTATTTTTTAAAGTACCTCTGCTCTGCTTTCAAATGCCACCCGGCCCACGTCTCATGTTACACTGACCTAACCTATTTGCACTCACGCGCCTCCAGACAGACCCAGGGAAGCTGAATGAGCTTCATTGTTCCTGTCTGTGTGTCACACGAACACGCAGCTGAAAAGCGATGCTCTGTGCCGCTGCCCCCCAGAAGTGTTGCTGCTAGCGTAACAGCACAGGTGTCAGGTCCTGCATCACCCAGTTCAGCACCCTGGCTACTGAATTTGAGTCAGGCCAGCCAGGGTGAGGGACAGAGCCACACAGGGCTTCCCAGCCTTGAATGTGTTGCAGCGCGACTTCCAGGCATCTCTGCATTATGTAATGGACAGCGCAAGCCTTGCTGAACACCCCAGCTGGGCTCCCGCTGTCGAATTATATAATTGATGATTGGGGCCCCCCTGCCCTCACTCCAAAAGATGAGGGAGGCAAAAAGGCATGCAACAGAAGTTGGGGGGGGGGCAAAACCCCCTGTCCCCACCTATAATTACGCCCATGGCAAACAGCCGGCGGTAAAGATGCACCAAATTAATAAAAAGGTTCACTGCCATCAGCCATTCAGCCATTAAAGGTAACTTTGACATTGTAACATAAATGTTACATTTAAAATGTGAAAGGGGATACTCAGTATCTCCCCGGCACTCCACATAGGGATGTGAAAGGGATCCAAAGATCCTTTCTACCCTTGGGAACTGTAGTTCTCACAAGATTAACCAGAGAAAATTAAAAGGGGAGCCCCTATGGCAACCTAGCAACAATAGGAACTTAATGCCAAAATGTTGTCAAAGAGGAATACTTTTAAAAGACACTATGGAGAGTCTTAAAAATTAAACACATAAAAAGAGTAAAAGACATGGTGAGTGTGGAAAAAGATTCCCACTCCCAGAGGTATAAGGAATCTACCAGTCCAGAAAAAAATTTCTGGTGTTGACACAGGTTAGGAAGATGTATCATTGTTATGAAAATCTTTCCTAACAGACAGAACCACAATGTACCTTGTGCTGAGGTGTTCTTGGTGCTCGACAGGGCCGAGTCGGCTTCAGAGTGCTTTGCAGGCTTCATTGACAGATTTGATATGGGAGTCACCTGCGGCTATCAGGCGGCAGGATGGTTCGGCGAGCAAAACTGGATGAACGGCTGCAAGCTGGCCTACATGGTGACTCAGGGTCAGTAATCATTGGCTCAGTGCTGCTTGGCAGTTCTGAGGCACTGGTCGAGATGTCTTGGATGTCTTCAAGCAACAGCGGATTGACAATGGATCGAGGAACTTGACTGTCTCGAACATATCCTTTAAGGCAGACGTCGGTCGATGCTTGTCGAGGCACTTCTCCCAGCTTCTTCAATGTGCTTGTGTCGTTGTTTAAGGCAGACAACCCAAAGATGTGGAGTGTGTTGCAGGCATCTACCTTGGGCTCCATTGTAGATTCAGACACTTTCTGGCAGTTCTTCTCCAGGAAGCTTGCTGCAGAGACTAACAGGGCATGCTGTGTGCCGGCTGGGTACTGGTTCTGGACCAGCTGGAGGGTCCTCTGTTTTCTGTATTTCCCTCTCTTCCCAGGGAGGTGTTTAGTTGAGGGAGCTTGATTCCCTCTTTTGATATAAAGGCCTTCATCCACTAGCAGAAGATGTAAAGCAGACTGTAGCTTCAGCCACTGTCCAATGTTGAGTTCTTCTTTCTTACTTCTTGTGAAGTATTCAGATGATCTTTCAAACTGGGGCTTGGCCATCTTTTAAAGCCAAGTGGGCCACAGTGATTGGTGAAGGCTAAATCTACCTTAGTGAACCAATCCTGGGGTCCCTACCAGCAATCTCCTTTATGTGTGAGGTCATAGCTAGAGTGTTTTGCAACAGGAAAGGTAAAGGGGTGAAAACAGGAAGGAGGTATGCATGAGGACTAAAATGGTGGAACCCTTCTCTCAACAGAAAGAGCACTGGGCTCACTCCCTTGTGCTATAAAGTCCGACCCATCTTCCAGTCTGTTGTGCTCCAAGAGTCTCTCTGTTTAATGATACTCCCTGTGTGGTCCCTGTTAATGCAGCAGGTCTAATGGAGAGACCAGAGTCTCTGGCTCCTGCAAACCACATTCTTGTATCTTGTGAATGGGGTACTCCTAGCAGGGTGGCCTACGGTAAACAACAGACCCAGACACAACTGTTCACTGCCATAAATACTGAGAGGCTGGCGTTAGGTTGACACAGTTGCATATGAAAGGTTGTTGGGTTTCCTGACTCCTTTGTAATCTGTTGCAGCTAAGCCCCATGTGGGCCTGTTTGAAGTACCCCAAGTTGGTATTATAATTGCTGCCACCAGCTTATGGAAATAACAAAAGAGCACGGTGGATCCATGGAGCCTTTCTCAATTCATCAAGCTGACCATGACAGGGGGAAGGTTAGTCATTGCCCTTCCAGGAGATGACATTGTGCACTCCTCGGCTGTCACATTCCAACTAAATATGACAGGGGAGGATGGTGCCTATAGGCATTTCCCATTCCGGAGTAAATGGGTCTATGCTTTTGGCTTTTGTCACAGTGTGAACATAGGAAAATGTGTGTGGATTAGTACCACACATTTTCTTGAGGTTGGTCTACCGTCATTCATTTAAAATTAAAATCCAAAAAGCCCAAGAGAGTGCACGCCCATCTTGCAGATGGTCGAATTCCTCAGATGGTGGATGCTAAATGGTATTGAGTTAGAGGTGGTGGGAGCTTGGACAGAAAAAGTGGATCGATTTAGCGGTTGGGATGACAAGGCTGAGAGCTGTGCCTGATCAAAGGTTTCTGATGGGCCTGTAGGGTGTGAGTTTGTTTTGTAGCTATTCTGGCCCAGTGTTGAGCAGAGCACGTTGGGTGGTGCAAATTACTTTGAAGGTGGATTGTTGCCTGATCGGCAGCCAGTTAAGGACACAGAGGGTGGGTGTGATGTGTTCTCTGGGGCCAAAGGCAAGAATAAGCCTTTCTGCAGTCTTTTAAACCGGTTGGAGTTATCTTAGTTGTGATGAGGCGGCAGATAGGTGTAGGGTGTTGGCATAGTCTAGATGAGAGAGGACGATGGCAGTGATTGCGACAACTCTGTGTTGGAAGGTCACGTAGATGCACTGGAGAATGCATAGGTGTAGATAGCAGGAGTTTGATACTGAGTTGATGTGATGTGATAGTGTCGTGTCCATAGTGCATCCAAGGTTCTTAACTCTGTTTGGTGGCAAAAGGGGTTGGGCCCAGGGATGGCGGAAGGCTTCATGTGCAATGGGCCGCAAGTCTTGGGAGATCCAGGTTTCTGTGATGTAGAGGATGAGTGGGCTTTCAGAGGAAATAAAGGCATAAATGTTGTGGCAGTTTTTTTGCAACGGATCTGGCAATTATCGCGATGCATGTCAGTCCATTCATAGGTTGGGCCTTTGATGTGGGAGGGAGGGTTCTGGGGAGGGCTACAGGGGCAGGGCTGGCTGGCACCAGGTTGGGGGTGAAGAGGAGGAATGGATGTAAGGGTAGGGCAGGGTTGGAGCAGGGAAAGTTGCCATACAAGTGGGGGCCTGGTAGACACAGGTGTGCTGTGTGGATGGTCTGAGGGAGCAGGCAGGAGTTGTGGCCAGTAGTTATTAGAAGGTGGGAGGTGTCTAGGGATGATCCTATGGTTTCCATTCCGGGGAGTGCTGAAGGAGGCTGAGTGTATTTTTGGAGTGTGTGTAAAGAGAGCTCATTAAGTTAGAGTCCTTTGGGTGTTGGTGGGTGTAGTGGTTAATGGAGGGGGAGAATGTGTGAGGGGTTTGGGTGGAGACCGTGTTCTGAGGTATGAAAGCGGATATGGACACTAAGGTGGGGAAGGGGGGGGTGCAGGGCTGCATATGGGGAAATCAATTGTGTTTCCTGAAGCGAGGGTGAGGACACTGGACAGTCATATACAGTCGGTGACAGGGTCAGGAGACTGACTATTAGAGGAGCTAGGGAAGTGGTGTCTTATGTGAGTGCAGGGTGTGTTGTTTGGTTGGTTGAAGAAAGATTTCACTGGGTTGGGTGGCTTGGGGTGTGCCATGAGTTTGCATGCTAGGGGGGAGTCAAGGGTCTGGAAGAGAGATTGTAAGAGGTGTGCCATAAAGTATGCACCCTGGTAGTGCAGTGTCTGCTTTTTAGAAGATTCTGCAGGGCCCAGGGTGTGCGTGTGAGGGCAGCAGGGTCAGCTGATTGGGGAGTTGTGGCTAGGATTGCAGGCGCAGAGGTTAGTGATGCAAAAAGTGGGTCATGGTGGAGTGGATGAGAGGAGGGATTGTGAGAGGGGCTGGAGTTAAGGCGGTTCAGAGAAGGAGGTGCCTGGTTGAGGGGCGGGAGAGGTGCAGATGATGTGGAAATGTCAGGTGGGAGGCTTCAGTGCATGAGGCGGCGATGGTGGGTCTGAGAAGACCGGGTGGGATTGTGATCTCTTGAGGGGGGGCAGGTAGAGGGAATGAGTGGTGGCATGTAGAGATGAGGTCTGGATGACAGTGAGGAGGGGTTTCTGGTGTGCCAGAGTGCCCCTCTTAGGTTGGATCTGCTGGGCATGGGGGGGGAACCTACAGCCTTGGTCCTAAGGGAGGGAGATGTACAAATGCGGAGATAGCGCTGAGGGCATCTGCAATGAAGTGAGATGTCCACACTAGCAGGATGGTAGTGCTGGTGGGTCTCTTATAGGAGGTACTGTGTAGGCAAGATCCCAGTGAGTTGGAATATTGCAGAAGTGTGTATTGTGAGAACCAGCCCCTACATCCTGCGGAAACAAAATACAAGCCTGCAATACTATCACTGTGGAAAAATATGGAGAGTAGTGGCACAAAACAACAGCTAGATTCAAATGCAATCCTACGACACCATCCCTATGCGAAAACATGCAGAGTAGTGGTACACAACAGCAGCCAGATTCAAAATGCAATCGTATAACACTATCTCTGTGGAAAAGATCCAGAGTAGTGGTGCAAGACAGCAGCTAGATAAAAAAATGCAAGCCAACAACACTTGATAAACAAACAAACGGAAGGTGATAAGGTGTGTGTCAATTAATCTTTCATTAGCAAGACCTGGAGTTGGTCCTAAATATATATTAGACCTTTAACTCAACACAGCCTTTTTTACATATAAAAAGACTCAATTTTATTACAACATATTACACAAAATATAATAATACCATATAACACAAACACTAATGCATAAAGCCACAATCTGGTACAAAAGTAGGAATGTTTACAAAATTATACAAAGTACATTAACAGTGTCACAATGAACTGAATTTTACTGAGCACACTTTTAAACGCTGTACTAAGAGCCCCAACAACACTTACCTTTTGAAAAGATGCAGAGTAGTGGTTCAAGACAGCAGCTAGATAAAAAAAATGCAAGTCTACAGTAGTTCTAAAATCCAAAAAGGTGTCTCCTACCTGATTTTTGACAGACACAGGTTTTGGGTCTTGACGATAAAATTCCTTTGACAGAGGATTCCGTTAGGTCGTAGCCCAACCATAGCAATTTGTCTGCCGTGTCTCTTAGCAAGTTCTTCACCATCGACGAAGAGATGTGCAGGTAAGCTATAGCTTTGTGTTGCCTATGGCTGGGTTCTACTATTTTTAGATCCTCTGATTTGATCGAACGGAGCTTGAGGATCTGGTGCAACAGGGTTAACACTGTTCTTCTATTTAGTATTAACTCATCGTGGTTGTCTAATAGCTGCTCCAATTTGAAGATCCATTTTGGTTTTTCTCTTCTGCACGTAAGTCTAGTGTAGATTTCTGTTCTAGACCTACAGTGCGTCCTCAAGACACCAGTTTTGTGGCGAGTACTTCGAGTATCGTCAGGAGAAGAATATTGCCCTTTAGTGCTTGAAAAGTATCTTAGGGCTTTTTCTTAAAGAGTTGTAGCGTGAAGACCGGTCACCCGGATTAGAAGCTTGATTCTTTAGTGGAACTTTGGCTTTCATATTTTTAATAATGTTTGTAACTGGCGTTGACTTGGCGAACTCCAATTTACTTTGTGTAATAGCTTTTTGCATCTGTCTTCTAGCGTAAAGAAGGGTAGTGAGAGTTCTTCCTCCATGGCACGTTGTGCCAGTGCTTGGACAGGCCGTTGTTGAAAAAATTTCAATTTTTCTAGCGCTAACTGCGTTGGACGTAGTGTTGATGATAGCAGTAGGAGGACCTTTGTTTAAATGCTGGCTTATGTTCATTAAGGTCTCATTTGATAGAAAGTGATTGCCTGTTTTTGGTGATGCAGATGGATGCTGTTGTTCCCCGGTATGGTTTGATAGGATCGGTTTTGGCTCCATATTGTTGGTTGATTGGGTTGAAGAATGAACTGATCTTGCTACTGGGACTGGACGCACCTTTTTCATGTTTTTGAATATGCTTGTACAAGGTGTATCACGAGATCACGAGAGGCTGAACCAAGCGCTAGCACACATTTCAAGGGTTTTTATCGACTCTTAGCATTGTTTTGTCAAAGATAGGAGAGTCTTGCTTTGAGCCACAGTGGGCGACGTTACCTTCCACCAAATTTGAAGCTAGGTCGTCCACGACAAGCAGAACATTGCCGTCCTTCGCTGGATCGTCTTGTGGGAGTTCCACTGTGTTTTTGTAGGAGGTACCTTTGTTGCCTGTTGGTGCTACAGGAGACAGTGGCTGCTTGGAAGTTAAGTCTATAAGCGTTTGTGTTTGCGTTCCTGATTCCGTTGTAATTTTAGGTTCGCCTGAAGATGAAGCTTTCCCTTTAGTTCACAGGAGTAGCCACAACTGTAGGATATACATGTTTTATGTTTGAATTTTTGGCTCTTTCTTCGAGAGCCATTATGTAGCCTTCCAAGTCGATACTTTTAGTATGCATCATTGCCTGGATCGTTGTGTGATCTTTCAGCGTGTCGTTTACAGATTCATATAACTTGCTGAATGAGGCTAAGCCAATTGTCATTGCCGACATGATCGAAAAAATATCTGGCTTTTTTGACGGGGTATCTTTCGATATGTTTACAGCCTGATCATTTGTCTTTTGTTTGTAGGAGGTGAAAAAAGAGAATATGATGCTGGAGGTCACCGGGAAGTCAGACTTACAGAAGATTCCAGGGAGTTTCAGCGAAGGGTGCCTTGCCGTCTGGCGAGAGCTTGTTTATTGGTGGTAAGAAGCGCAATGATTGTCTCCAGATGTTGGGGTCCTGATTTCAACAGGAAACGTGTCTTTATGGATGGATCGTTTGATTTTGTCCGACAGTATGATGTTTTCATCGCTTCTTACTGGCAACGGTTCAGATGAGTCATGTAAGGGCTTTACTTGAAAGTCCTGGTTTTATTCCGATGTGGATTCTGGACTTAGAGTTGGCGACAGAAAGAGATGAGAAGCTCTCCCTAATGGCTGCTGAGGTTGTGGAGAGGTTGATTCTATAGTTGTCGACTCAACAAGTTGTTGGCATAAAGAGGGTCCAGCGGGCTGCCCTGGTAGGGATGGAAAAGCATAAACCGGATCAGCTAATGGCACCGATTGGGAGGGCGCAGGTGCCAAAGTCTCTGGAATAAGCGCTTTCCCTAAGTGCTATTTTGTCAGGGCACTAATTGGGGCTGCTTTAGTAGTTGTTGGAGTAGATGTTGATTCTTTTGGCATAGTTGCTTCTAACCTCCTCTGTTTTGATAGCGGCTGGTTCTCCATGACTGCTTCTAACATTTCAGCATCAGAGACTTCGCCTTTGTTTTCACGTAGTATGTTAGAATGGGTGATAAAGAAATCTTTCGGGATTATTAGCGGCACAGATTTGTCATTGCCTTGGTTCCTTAGTGTTACGTTTGGTGCTCGTGAGCCTCTTTGTGAAGATATTTTTTGTTGTTGAAGGGCCACTTCACTGTCCATTGCTTTTGTGTACTATTTTATATTTGATGTATTTTTTTTTCTCCAGGAAAGGATGTTTCCATTTGCTTATGTGACTGTTTTTTTGTGTTTGGGCTCTCACTTTTATAGTCCGCACCTGTGTTAGGCGCTGAAGCTCTGTGAGGCATGTTAGCCTCTCCAGTGTTATCCAGGAGGGAAGTTCCACTTCTGTTGCCAAGTTCTGCATTTCCACTGGGAACGCTCATTTCCGAATCGGTAGGTTGGACACCCAAAGGTACAGGCGCTGCAAGCTGGAGCAACGGCAAAGGTAGAATCGGTCCACTAGGACCAGAGTGCACAAGCGCCCGGACCTCATAAAAGTTCAGCGCCGGCCCGGCCCGTCCCACCACGCAATCCTCCACAAGAAGGCAGGAAGAGGATACCATGGCATGGCTCTGCCTACTGTCGCAGGGATCCACAGTTTGTCTGCTATATTCCAAGGTGTTGGTGTCGCCCGCTGCACCAGGCTCTGCAGCACCCAGGCTTGGTGCAAAGTCCTGCAGATGTTCCAGTGACCGGCCAGAAGGGCCAACAACCCCCCAAGGATCCACCCACCCTGGGCCACCCACCGTACCGGCTCCACCCAAAACAACCGAACCAACTCCTTCTCTGACAGGCTGAATGGAGGTTGAGGGTTAGGGAGTGGAGATGGTAGGGTCCAGGAGGGAGAGGGGAGGTTGAGGATGGTAGTGAAGCAATAGGGGGATGCGTGGGAGCGGGCACAAGGCTAGCTCATTCCAGCAGAGTCTGGTCCAATCTAGGGATAGCAACGTTGATAGATGGGTCGACTAACCTCATAGCAGGCGACGGTGATCGTTGCTGGAAGTTAGCCACACCTCTTCCACTTGATTTGGCAATTTCAGGTTTTCTATTTTTTGCCTTGAATGCCAGTGTATCCGGAGCCAGTAGGAATTCAGGCAGCTGTTGAGACTCAGATGACAATGAGTCTGGCTGCTGGTGTAAACTCTGCAGGCAGCGTCCTTCCTCTTCGTAAACTGGGCCAAGGGTTGCAGCAATCACAGCAGCCATAGCAGCCATAGACGGCACAGACTGCCACTCGCCGCCACTCCGCATCCGCTCCGTGGATGAAGGGAGTTCTTGAAAGCTGCTCCTCCCTCCAAAACACAGAGCACTGTAGACAGACTGGAAAGCACGGATCACTGCACAGACTGCCATTCACTGCCACTCCGCGTCCGCTCCGCGGATGACGGGAGTTCTTGAAAGCTGCTCCTCCCTCCAAAACAAAGAGCACTGCAGACATACTGGGAAGCAGGGATCACTGCACAGACTGCCACTCGCCACCACTCTGTGTCCGCTCCACAGATGACGGGAGTTCTTGAAAGCTGCTCCTCCCTCCAAAATAAAGAGCACTGCAGACATACTGGGAAGCAGGGATCACTGCACAGACTGCCACTCGCCACCACTCTGCGTCCGCTCCACAGATGAAGGGAGTTCTTGAAAGCTGCTCCTCCCTCCAAAACAAAGAGCACTGTTGACAGTCTGGGAAGCAGGGATCACTGCACAGACTTCCACTCGCTGCCACTCCACCACTTACTTATTTAAAAGTAAATAAAAGATAATGTGTAGTTTCTGCGAGATTGTGCATTACCAATGCAAAGAAAACAGTGGTGCCCATGGTGAATGTGTTTTAAGTGCTTTAAACCACACAATGGGTGCTAATTGTTTACTAAGAAAGCAGATTTTGGCACAAGTGATTGTAGCACTAGTAGAAGTAACGAGTAGGATGATTTGAAGGTGATACGCTGTAAAATGCGAGTGGCATACCATGTCACCTTGTGACAAGCCTTGACAGAAAAAAAAACCTATAACTTGATGCAATTTACTCATGTTTCAAGAAACCTATGACAGCTATGAGCAAACAATTTCCAAATAGTAATAGTGGACCAGTGGTAGAGTGTGGCTCTCTAATACTAACAGGCCAGGGATCAAAACCAGGAGCAGGAGATGTAATTTAATGTTTTAGACAATTTACTTTATAAACACACAATGTTTCAGTCAGTGCAATTTAGCTTTTTTCTGAGATAGATCTGCTATGCAACAGAATGGTGGCATGCTGTGAAATACTGTGGCACATGACAAATTCAGCTCCTATCCCTGCTCAAGTGTTGTCCATGTTTTGCTTGGTTTTTTAATACTATTTGTTTTTAAAGAAATATAAATGCAAAGTTGTTTATGGGATACAGGTGACAGGGGATAATGAGGTTTTAAAACAACATGTTTTCTACATTTCAGAGTATTTTATGTACTGTAGAAATTGTTGCTCTACAATGCTCAGGTTTAAAGAAATTGAAAAGTTAAAATGTCCCTGCGTTTTCTTTGGCAAAAAGCTCTGTGTTGTTTGTTCTGTTTGTCTGAGTATTGTTGTGGTGCATATTTGTATAATAAGGATGTGATTAATACCCCTATGGTAAACTGAAGTATGGTACATGCCAAGGTAGAAAGGAGGGAATTCCTGGCTATAAGAGGAGTATAGCCTTGCAATCAGATCAGGGAAAGCAAGCTGGTTTCTGATACTCTTTGCCCATACCTAGGCCTGAGAGTAGGGACTCTGCTACATTGTGAGCTGTCCTAAGTTTTTACTACAACTGGAAGGTGAGTTATGTTAGTTTATTGTGTTGTTGGTTTGTTGCCTGCTTCAGGCTAGCAATAAATGTTCCATGTTGCTTTTATACTTGTTCTGCAGTCTGTTCTCCAGACTCCAGACCACATTGTCGCTCATAGTCTATTATTGCTAATCCAGCTACACAATTGATATAATAATGGTCACTGGATTTGCCTATTGCTGGACATGCTCCATTTACTTTTTGTGGAAACATCTTTTCACCGCAAACATATTTTGTGGTGGTATACATGATGCTCACATTATGCAGCATTGGCACTCATCCTGTTCCCCAGCACAGGTGCAAATCTTACCTATATTTGGCCCTGTACACAAACAATGTCAATAGAGGGGGGGGGCGTTTTTCTGCTTAATGGCAGAGGCACTGTAGAAAATGCTGCTTTGTGGAAGCTTTTAGTTTCTGAATATATAATTGGCTGCAAATTTGGTTAGGAGCATTGGGGCCAGACCACGCAAGAGATTATTCAAACCCTCCCACCCTTTCCTGCAGCAATCGCTAAACCTAACTTAAGCCACAAATGGCAGCCCCCAACCCCATATACAGGGTGTGGCTCAACTTGCCTTTGTGAACTCCAAATTACGCCACAAACAGCCGGCATCTTTTAATTATGAGAAATATGTAATAAAGAAACATTGCTACTATTAATGTTACTTCATATAAAGCATATAATATGCCGAAGGTTATTAGTGAATATGCAGCTATCATTGTCACTGCCTCAATGTCCACTCAAGACCAATTAGCCCTCTGGGAAGCATAATAGCCACTCAAAGGTAACTGTCTACATCATCAGATCTTGCTAGGCAACATCATAGAATGACCTGTCCTCTCAATAGGCCTATTTCCCAATTTGATAGTAAAATTGGGTTAAACAGGTTTTAATACTCACTACTATTACTATCCTTAGAAGGTACAGAGAGTAGAGCTTGAGGCTGGACCCTTTGAGGCATGTGGTCTTCACAATACAAGAAAAAAAAAACAATATCAAATATAATTGGAAAAACTATACAAAAAACACACATCAGAATCACCATGGTCCCATTAAGCAAACAAAGTAAAATAAATTGGAAAACATGCTTAAAAAGAATTCAGTGTCAATTGGAAATGACAATGGTGTTAGCAATAATCAATTGTGAATAGGTGGTCAGCTAATTGCCAATGGTAGCATGCTGTTCCAGTAGTAGTTCTTCTCAAAAGCGAATAGCGAGAGTCTCAAAAAGGTTAAAAAAAAAACAATTAAGTGGCTTCAAAAGTCAGGCAACGAAAAAGGCAGTACTTCCCCCTTCCATCTTCATAGGAAAGAGTGGCTCCAGTGCTTCTCTGATGATCCTCCCAGCCTCTGTCTGCCTCCTGTCTCTTCCAGCTCTGTCAGAACAGCACATCCCCTGCTGCCAACCCCTAAAGCTAGCCTTTTTATATTATCAGAGTTTGGTTTACTTTAGTCAGTCACCTTACCCCTCGGCAAGATGCTGCTCTTAAATCATGCCTTACTATCAGTGTTTGGCCAGAGCAAGATGCTGCTCTTAGGTCATTCCTCACTGTCATCGTTTACCCAGAGCAAGATGCTTGTTTTGTCCTAAAGCAAGGCCAACAGTGAGTTACCTCACCCTTTCACCCAGAAGTGAGTTGCTTTCTTATTGCACTACGGCTTGTTGTTGAATTATCTATAGCTTACACTGACCCGTTCCCTCCCATATCCGGATTTGCCCTGAAACATTGCAGTTCATTGTAGTTTCTTCAAGAATTGTTATTATTGGCTAGAACATCCAGTTTTTTTATTTATTACAACAAACCAGGACTATTGAAACACTTCCAAAGCTGTTTGGAGTGCATCCTAGAAGTCATGTTTACGCTATGTGCTTGCATGTTCCATAACATAGATAAGGTTGGCACACAGCCTAGACATCCAAACTAAATATAATTCTCTGTTCTTAATTGTGAATTCTGCTCATTGCCCAGATATATTTATAGAAATTGCACTATGTACATGCCTGCCAGCTGACTATATACCTTGAAATGCTGCACATGCCTTCAGCTACCAGTCAACCCAAGCATTCAGGTTACAGTACATGCCACTTCTGCTTCTTCTTCTACATATATAAGGTAGCGTGGGTCTCAGAGACTGCTCTTGGGTGATTTGGACCTTTTTTTGTTTCACTAATTCCAAAGGGCCAGACTAGGTCTTTCTGTCCTATGTTCCCCAAATTAGCTGCTGCATGTTTCAAGTGTCCACCATTGTCACTTTATTATTCAACATTCATATCCTTGCATTAATTATTCTTCTGGATAACTTTGGGCTGTATTATCATTCTTCCGATTAGTACTCCGATCTATCTCAAAATATCTTCATCTTCAGCTGATCTTGCTCTGCTGATTAATGGTCTGAGTAAAAGCAGTGATTGGAAGGTGCAGAATGGGCTGGAGCTTAATCTATCTAAAACTGCTTGTGCCATACAAGCCTGCATTAGCGGACCATACCATGCTTCTGTTCCCTCCAAGACTTTGATTTTAAGACAGTGTTTAAAAAATCTGCATATTCTTGGGGACATATTAGAAATTCAATCCTGATCTGAACAAGCAGATGGGTGAGACAGTGATTAGTTCATTTTTCAAACTTCTTCAATATTGCAGGTTTTGGCCCCACCTCCTTCGAGATGACTTTGCCCAAGTAATGAGTGCCCTTATATCTCTTAAGTAAATTATTTCAATACACTCTGTGTTCATATTCCAAATTGTCAAGAAGAATGCCTACAGTCAGTACAGAATCCTGTAGGGTGTCTTATTTAAAACTTACTAAAGTGTCCCTCTGCCTCCTTCTTTCGGTAAGCTCTTCCTTTGCTACCCATTCATTAGAGGGTTCATTTAAAAGTCTTTGCCTTGTTGTTAAGTTTCTGTACAGCCTTGACCACTCCTATCTCGCTGAGTAAATCTACTGGTATGTCCCTTAACAACAACTTTAGTTGCAGAATTCCGATGGTCATATGATCTTAAAATCCTGATTTGAGACTCAAGCAGACTGGAGGTTTACCATAGTTGGACCTTCTTTTTGCAATTTCCTTGTTACATTGGTTTACTTCTCTGATTTCTTTCCAGAAAGCTTGAACACACCTTAATGTTCTGTTGAAACTTTCTTCCCTGACTATATCTTTGTCTTATACTTTATGCTTCCGCAATGCCCTGTTGTCAACTGCACGCAGATACAGTTTATTCTGCAAGGACATGCAATGTTAAATGATATTAACATTAACATAAAATAACATAACAACTTAACCTCATCTATTCCTATCTCTGGACCCACATCGGCACAGCAGTCTCCTTCTAGACCTTCCCAACCCAGCCGCTCATGGCATCAGTGGATTCTCTGCCCACCTAAACCATATAAATACTGCCTGGAAGTGAAGAAACAATGACATGGAAAGTAAACCATCCACCCATGTTATAATATGTTATGTTTTGTTATGGAGACTTGGAGATTCCACTATCACCCAAGGGTATCTTGGCACTAGGATGTCACCGGATAGACTAGCGACCACAGCTAAAAGAGATATTGTCACAATAAGATAATTAGTAACCTTTCTCAGAGGAGGTGGAAGAGTGTTCCAAAGTTGGGCTGATTGCCACGGAAAAGGTGTGGCCACCCACCCTAGTTGAAAGCTGGGAACTACCACCAACCCAGCTGACTGCTGGCTGGGGGAGTAGCAGCCAAATTCAGCACCCTGGCCCATCTCGCTCTATTCACCGAATCATTTATAAACTCTATTTTTGTTCATGTATCTGCTACCTGAATCATGTTGCTCCTTGATTCACACTGGCATTCTTCCTCTCAGTCTTTCGTATTGATGGACTGACCCTGGACGTTCAGTTGATTTGATCACTACTGTGTCTATTGTGTGATAAAGAACTGCACACATTTATTTTGCTTATTTTATTTTCTTTGTTAGATTTTGCCATCACAATGTAGATGGTGGTTTGGGTTAGGGGCAGGCAATATTGGTGGGGTTGGGAGGTAGATAGGATAGTAGGATAGTAGGATAGTAGGGGTTCTTCAGGGGTCTCCCCCACATTATGTGATTAACATTTTCAGAAAAATACACACAAAAAAAGGAACAATGTTTTGCAAGATATCGACATAGATCCATTTGAACTTTGACCAGACCTTTTTTACTAATTCAAACTTTTGACGTCTCACCCAATTGGGCAGCAAAAACTTTGCCATCCTATCCTCTTAAATAAATCCTGATAGTTTATAGTATGTTGTGTTTTTTTTAAAATTTCTGTGGATTATTATTTGGAGTCTAGGGACAGGGGAGGTGAACATGTCAATATTTGTAGTGATACATTACTGATTATTTCTTCACCCAGAAACGCTGTCTTGTAGCTAGTAACATCTCGCGTACTGCAAGAACTACAGGACATACATTGTATCTGTTGTTATTCCTGAAGTTTTATCACACACTTCCTATTTACGTAAGATAACTCCTTGACTTTTCTTGTAGATTATCTGTATGTTATTACTCCAATTTACACATAAGACACATTATTCAAACCATAATACATCATTGTATAAAAAACGATCTCCTCCTTTCTGAACACATATTATGAATTCCTCCAACACCTAATAATAAAGTTTAAAAAAACACTTAAAAGGAGAATAAGAGAGGCACCTTCACAACATGTCTCCCCTAGTGTATACATAACAGCAAATAAATGGTGCATGCAATACAAACAACTAGGGGTGTACCGAATAGTACATTTACTATTTGGACGAAGCCGAATAGTTGTCCGAAGTATTCGGCTGAAGCCGAATAGTGACCGAATAGTAAATTACTACTTGAAATGTGTCAAGGTATGCATAACAAGCCAAAACTGTTGGCTTTGCCAATGCTTGTTTTAACAGGACTTCAATGAAGGGCATGCATAGTACTTATAAATAGTATGTTAAGCAAAAAGAGTACACATGTTGTGTTTTCACCGTATCTTCAAGCCTACAAATACCATACCAGAATGCAATTCCACGAAATTATAATAAATGGCTTGTAAGCCTAATCATAACAAAGGATAATGTGAAATGGTAACCTTTTGAATTGTTTAAAGGAGGCATGCTTTATATGATGCCAATGAAAAATGACCCAAAACACAAATGCATTTAGCACACCAAATGCGGACATGTGAATACTATTGAAATAGTGCACATCTCTTTTTGGTCAACATATTTTATGGCAACTAGTTTTTCTGTATGTGCTTTCAGTATCAAATGCACATTTTCAAGCCCTTGTCCACAACAAAGGTTCTTTAATGGGCCATTACTTTAAAAAATGAGTGTGAATAAAGAGGTGAAACCTGATGCACTGTGATCAGTGTCCTGCTTCCTCCTGCTGAGTCAGGGCGAGGCCTCATTCATGTTCTAAACGAGAGCATAAATGAACTGGAGTAGTTAACTTCCCCCAGCCCTCACTGGAAGCTTTCTTATCTTCACTTCTATGACCCCTGCTGCTAATGGCACCGCAGTGGTGATTGAAGAGTAGAGAAGAAAGCTCATGGCACATTCATACATGTGTGTTGGCAATGTACTGGCGCTCCCCACCCCACCCCCCACAACTCCCCTTTGGCATCCCACCAAGGGAAGAAACAAAGCTGCCCTGTACAGAGGCCTATTAACCCCCACATCTTATCTGCAGTGATTTGCATTTAAAAGCATTCGCTGGGCTGTAAATTGAAGCATGCTTGTACAACTCGTCCATTGATTCAAGGAGGCAGAGACAATGGTGGCGGTCTCTCCAGTGGCCTGCAGTTTATGGGGGGGCAGCAGTAGAATTGACCACTGCCACTCGTGATCTGCTCCAGTGAATTCAGAAACAATAACCCGAATTAGTCCAAGGCCAAAACTTGCTTCCCACTGATTGCACTGTATTGTCCAAGGACTCGAGTGGAAGGTTTACTTTCTAAACCAGCCCATGTCATGCAGACTAACGGCAAGGGGCCCCCACTTGGGTGTTTCTGAAGATTAAATGCGTAGAACTGTGCTGCTGACCTGAACAGGCTACTTACGCCAAAAGAACAATAGTGGTGTGAACCATGTGCGCGATGATAATAGTTATTAACCCCACGCCCTCCCCTCACCACCATCCCCCCAAAGATTGCGCTTTACTACAACTCTGTTATTTAAACTGACAATGAAAACAGGCATTCAATGCTATGGCTAGACATTGTTAGCAGCGTCCTCGAAGAAAAACCTGGTGCTTCCTTTTAATTCAGCCATTAAAGACCTGCTAATAATAATGACACCCATGACATATTTGAGGTAACGGAATGCGCATGTCAAGCAAGTCCAACCCACTTTCAGTCCAATGTTCACAACTCCTGCCAGGTGTTCCCACGCTGCAGCATAATTCACATCTAATGTGGCTCTTTCCTTCGTTATTGGAGGCAAGTTATTCCACTCACAAAAGATTTTATATTCGGAAGTAAACAACGAAACTCTCCGACAGCGGGCATCCTAAAACATGAATGCTGCGCACAAACACATCAAAGAAGCTGCACTTAAGTTTGCAGTGAAGAAAGCACACCTGCATGGAAGTAATGCTCTGCACCGGCGTTGTGCAGTTACCCTTTCCTTCTGTTCCCGGTGTGGATAATGTGCACCATCTACTTATCAGGATACGCATCCCATGTAATGTAATGGCGTCACCTGCAGGCCAATAATAATAATGGCTCACACTTTCATGCAAGCATTAATGAAAATAATTCAAGGTTGCAGAGCAGGGTGGAACTTTGGCTTCGAGTAACATTCCAGGAAGTGTTCTGCCGAATGCCGAATAGTTGATTTCACCCGGAATTCGGCCGAACATTTACTCGAAGCCGAAGTTCGGTACACCCCTACAAAAAACACATGTGTATGAGGTAACAATTTCAGACGTGTATTTCATATATCCATGCCTTCCATCTCCAACATGTTTCGGTCCTTGTGCTAATCTGCTGACATTCATCAGGGATCATTTAATTATAAATATTATTTGATTATAAAAGTAACATTTGACTATAGCAATACAATTCTTTGATGCTTATGTAAAATTCTCAATACCATTTTCTTATTTTGGAATTCACATTCTCCTTGTGAAACTGGAAGTTCAGAAGTGGACTTCTCCACAGTGTTAGTCTTACATAGTCTAACTTCCAGTACATCTCTCCCAATTAAATGAATCTGTAAGACAAATATGTAGGCACTAATTATTAACACCTACTCCTCTTAGGTGTATGCGTTATACACTCTAGCACCACACCCAACGGCGAAGACATACCCCCATCTTAATTTTTGTGTCCCAAATGTTTTCATGTACTGAATGCTAATGGGATCGCCACTCGATCCATAATTCACCTGCCAAAAGTACAGACACACACTATCATGCCTCTGCTGGGATCTTTACTTCTTCATTTACCAGACCATGACATCAGAGATTTATCAAATCTTTACGACATTTAATTCTTTCTGCTGTAACTCAAATTCATGCACAGTGGGGAGAGATAGAATCACATGGTACCTAGATGTGTGTTTGAACACATATGTGAAGTGTGTTGTTTTATGTACATAACCAGCATCCATGCATAGCATAGTGGTTATCCCTCAATGATGCATGGTATGTTGCTCAGGTGTAAGATGATGGAGACATTAGTGCAGCCAGGAAACCTTTCAAACAAAGGTGTGAAGATTAGGTTGACATCACAGACACTGACATTGATTTCATGCTGAATGTGTCTGTTCATGAAGACCTGCTCTCTGGCACTTGGGGAAATGAGTGCCAAATGTATTGAGTACAGGCGAACCTTGAAATTGCTTGGAACTGGGCCTTGACATGGTTTAGGACAGTGGGGTCAGTAGGCAAGGAAATGTGGTGTTTCAACAGGAGGTACAGGGGAATCGTTGTAACTGTAGCTCTGCCTGGTTTAATGTAGCACTTAATTTCTACCCGGTGGCTCAAGATGGTAGGCAGGCCCACTAGGAAGTGGCAAGAACCGGCTTGTCTTTGAGGTCTTGGTGGGACAAACTGGGCAGATGCACTCTAATAGGGCCTTCAAGCTCTCCTACCCCTTCTCCTGTCCAAGCGTTGCTTCCCGGTTGGGGGATGGAGTGAAGGATAGTTGGCAGCTGGTGGTGGGGGCTTGTGTGACTGCCTGGGGGGCTGCTACTGAAGGTACAACTGTGCCTGGACCAGGATTATTCTTATTTATTTATTTATTTATTTGTACCGCTCCGGAGCCCACAGGCATTTTACCTGTCTCAATTGAAGATATGAAGGTGCTTTGCCTTCTTTGGGGCTGGAAAAAGTGAAGCTAATTATGTGGTTGATGTAGTGATCACACACCCCAATTGCTAGTGTGTCACACATGTGGCTTGTATCAGGTGATTACATGGCTGATTTTGTCCTCTTTTGTGAAACATCACGTTTACTCATACAAACTGCACCTGCTCTGAACATGTAAATATATGTGAGTAAATGTTCGAGAAATTAAGAGTAATGTTCTGTCATTAAATTGTGATGTAAAGCACGCGCATAAAGCTCACACTTAAATTGCCCTATGCGGTGCTTAATGGTGTAAAGTTCAAAAGCAACAACTACATAGTGAATATCTGTGGATGTGTAAAAGCAGGTGTAAACTGTTAATGCCTTGCTATCACACCCGTGTTTTACACTACGGGGACCCAGACAATGATCTCCTTTATGTTTCTGTAACATGAAGGCTTATGTTTATTGAACACTGATGTCAACGGTCACCCAGAGTACAGTACTCTGACTTCCTTTGAGTAGGTACAGTATCGCAAGCTACACACACAAGCCAATTGGTTTCCTCTTGCCAATCCTTGCCTTTCCGTTGCTTTCTTTGGTAATCCATGCAGGGAGTGGAAAATCAAGGCAATTGTCGATTGTGAGAAACTAGCCATTAATCATTTGACACACTATACTCTTTCCCCTCAATAAAACAGCTTTATTTAAAAACGGATGACATATAGTAGTTGAAAACATTCAGTAAACTCGTTCCACAAACACACATCAGCCGTAACTTGCACTCCGTTTTGCTCCTTTGTCTATCATTCGATTTGAATTCCAATTACCTATGAAACTATTTCCAAGACAGCTCTTTTTAGACGGATTCTAGGAATTATGCATTTACCTGCTATGTTTGCATACATTAGAGCAGTGGGCATCCTATTAGATTTTCCTTTCGTATGGAGAACGCCTGTGCTGCCTAGAGTAAATCAATTTCACTTCCT
Source organism: Ambystoma mexicanum (assembly GCF_040938575.1). NCBI lineage: Eukaryota > Metazoa > Chordata > Amphibia > Caudata > Ambystomatidae > Ambystoma > Ambystoma mexicanum. The sequence goes on from NC_090929.1 coordinate 550,718,790, forward strand.
TTGAAGTTATAAAATACAGTCGGTCGCCAATCAATCTAACATTAGATATTCAATCAGTTCCCAAGGAAGGGAAGCAAATTGAAACCTTCACGCTGGGAAGAAAAGGAAGAAAAATGGCAGATTCAGAAAACAAAAGCAAGGTGAATAAGGGTTCTTAGCTTAACTTCAAAAGTAAATTGTTTCCTCTGTGTTTGGGGGTACTGGGGCAATGTGTGCATTATCGATATAATGCCGTACATACTGCTAAGCATATAGAATGTATAGCTGGGTCACTATCTACTACAGGGACATAATCCAATGAGGGGTTCCCAGTAACAACTGGCTGACCGACAATGAGAGACAAGCTCGATATATATGATGTTGCCCCAAAGTCCGAGATGACATGCACCCCATAGTTGAAAGCAACTGATCTATAATTTGATGCATTGAAACCACCAGCTTCTCCTTTTCTAACCCCTGCACTGTCTCTTATGGGCCAGCTTTATACAGCATGCAAAGTGGCAGTATGAGGATCACACAACAGGCAAAATGCAAAGGTCCTCATAACCAGTTTGACAGTACAGACAAAAATGGCGGTAAAGTCACAATAATTCTATTACTGTAACTTTCTCAAGCTGCCAAATTCCAGGTTTGGGGGTAAAGTTGAAGAAATAGCCCCAGCCTGTGCTGCAGGTTTTTCTCCTCCACTTTACTGCAACATAATTGAGGATTTAGCACAGGCAGAAGTGTAACCAGTGGTAATCCTTCCTCCCTATCCTGAACAGAGTTCTATGGGCTCAACACTGCCATTCTGCCACTCCTAATCCTGTGTATTCACTATAATTGCACATTGCGGAGCCAGGAAACGAGATTGGAAATATTTCCTCAGGAAATACTTCCAAACTTGCAATGAGACCCCAAGTTTCCTCTCGTCTCACCTTAAAGCACTCTTAAAAAGTACCTGACATACTATATCCCTCCGCTGTGATGTCAGCAGTTGATTATCATTTTCATGATCCTCTGCTATGATGCCACAGCTGGGAGCTGTAGCAAAACAAAAGAGGTGACGCCTGGAAGGTTTAGAATTAAACTTAACCTCTGGCATTGCTCTGGGCAACCCTCTAGACCATCGTTCTTCTCTTGCCGAGGCATTACAAAAGGGGTAAGACCATATGTAAATCATGCTTGGTGCCACCCCAAAAAAGGGCACTCCAATCCAAACTGATTGGGCACATCCCATCTGCACAAGACCATAAAACCATAAGCATCCCTAGACATGTTTCAGTGTCTTTGGTCTTCATCAGTGATTAGAAGCTTGGGTCTCTAGGCCCAGCAGGTCTGGGACCCACGTCTGGGCATACCTGTTCCACTTGCGTTGACTATAGCAAAACACAAGAGGTGATGGTTGGAAGCTTTTGAATGAATCCTAACCTCTGGCCTGCTCTGAGCAACCCCCCAGAGCATTATTCTTCTCCTGCCAAGCCATTACAAAAGCTATAGCTGTTTTTCTACAACTGGAAGCTGCAGCATTTGGAAATGGAAATACTTGCTAATGGCTTCCTACACAAAAATAAGCGCGTCAGGTGTACTTGCAGTGTGTTTCGTTTCTGCTCTCATGAACTGCTGTGACTGTCACCAGAACTGGTGCTACAATAATGGAAGTGTAATGCAGCTTCCGGGGGTACCACCATCAAGGAGGCACAAGGTGATGCCAAAATTGTGGTAAAAACATCAAATCTGCCCCCTACGTAATGGAAGGGGTAGCCAAAAGGGTAGTTTATATGCGGTAGCAGAAATCCTACCAACCAGTTCTAAGCTACCCGATATTGTTATAAAACAAGCGTAATTAGCAAGTCAGGAATTGTAATGCTATTACGTATTATGTTATAATATTGTGCCCCGTTTCCAATGTCCCGCGATCATAAATAAACATTTAAAAATATGGCATACAAGAGTTATGACAGGGATAACACCTGTGTTCATGCTCTGGGGAATTGTCTTTTGTTGGTGTTCTTGAAGGCAGAGTGGGGGCGCTCAATGGATGTCTCGTTCCCGCGTGCCATTCCTACACCGCCTTGAAAAACCACTTGGTCATAGCCAGCATAACATTTACATGCAGGGATAAGACCAATGGATTCGCCTGGAATCCTCCTGTTTTTAGCCTCTGTTAAAAGCAGTCAGATTCCAGTCAGATTCCATGACAATCAATTGTAGACACCGTAGCACATTTGTATTACGAAGTGCAATATATGTGTCAGGGAACTTTTGCCTTTTTTTTACACTTTTCTTGCACTGCTCAGTGCAGGTGAATGGGGGTGCAGTTCAGCAAGTGCAAATGGTCACCCCGTGCACTTTACTCATTTCTTTTTTAAATGAGGACCATTGTGTCTTATATTACACACATTGTGGACTGTTCAGGGACTCTTGGCAATCGAGACCTTCAAGGAATAGGTTGGTCGTGGTAGGGTGTTTGTAGGAGAAGTGTAGAGGAGATCAAGTTTGCTATTGCTGTTCTTTGGAAGCGTGCATGGTTGGTCTGCAGGTCAATGTATGTGTGGGTTTAGATGCATGGCTTCCAATGACAGCAAGCCTAGGTGTGAACTTCATATCAAGCTTCAATGTGTGTGGCAACCTAGTTGCTTCCCTGAATGTTGTGCTCGAGGGTGTTTGGAATAGTGTTTCAGCGTTATGCGGATGTGGTGGGATGTTTTATCAATAAAGATGGGAGATCAAATGGGTTGTTGGTAATGGCTCTGGGCAGTGGCGAAACAACCATTGGTAAGACATGGTTTTAGGCACCCTGAAATGTTGGGTTAAATTGACTTGACCGGGCTGACCTACAGAGACATTGCAGACAGGATGCAGACAAAAAACGATGCATGGGGGCGCAGCAGTTTCAATTGTAAAACATTTCATTGATAGCAGCTGCACTCATATCCATTCATTTGTAGGTAATTGAAATATTGATGGGGTGTTAGCACTTGCGTGTCAAGGGAATGATTCAAATGGTAGGGGGACATGAGACAACTCATTCTCACAGTAGTCCTCAAGTGTGTGGTTTCAGGCGTGAAGGGGAGAGTTAACTTGTAAGGTGGAATCTGCAACAGAATAGTCTCATGAGAATGTGTAAAGAAGTTTGATGTCCTCACACAAGTACATTTGACCCTTCCCGACAGTCTTTAAGTAGCCTCTCTCCCAAAATGTGATGGGTTAGCACCCCCTGATCCTACTTCCCCTGACATTTTAGTCTAGTTGCCCCCCTGGTTCTGGGTAAGGTCAAACCACAGAGTGATACTCATATATCTGACCCGATAGTTGCACTGCTGGTCCTCTGATAATACTGCATGTACACCTGGATATTGTATCTGGTATGCAGTTTATGCTTGCTCCTGTTGGACCCTAAATAGGTCAGCTATTGAGATGGCTGGTCATTCTCTCGTATGGTTGCCGACGGGATTCCAATTAAAGACTAAGGTGTGATAGAGAACTCATTGCACCACCACAGTGTGCAATATGTATGCCCTATTGCCAGACCAATCAGGCTATTCAGACCCCGGCCAGGTTACTCTTATTTTGAGAAATGATGATCCAGGAGAGGAAGAAAACACTCAATTAGGGTGGCCGAAAAATTGATACTGAGAGAACACTGGAGTGAATTACTCTATTCCATTCTGAAGGCTCGGAGAGTAGGAGCTTGGAGAGGTTGAGGGCAGGGCAAAGGAAAGAGTTATGAAGATGTTCTTCCCTGTGTCCTCTCTGCCTAACTGCATATTTGCCTGCTCAGTAATGCTATTGTGTTTTAGTGACATGGATGGCAGTCTGTATCGAATCTGGATTCAAAATGTCTAGGTCACAATCATTTTCAAGGACACACCGACTTATATGTTTTATTTAATTGGTTTGTTGTGTATTTTACACAACAATTTAGTGACCCTACTTACTCTCTCACCATCCTCACCTTGTCCCATATAATATCTGTTTCTTCACGTTACTTGACCCGCTGTACTAAACTTGCGCCAGTCAAAATCAATGTTTTCCACCCTCCTGCCTCCCTTCACATTGGACCCCCGCCCTGTCATCAACAACGTTTCACAGGCGCCTCCCTATCTCCGCTACTCTTCAACCTCTATGTGAGTCCCCTCCCTGCTCTTATTCTCTCACATGACCTAACCTGCTACAACTATGCAGATGACACTCAGATCATCTTCCAGATCCCTAAGACTTCTTCCATCCCCCTTCCCGACCTTGTCTCGTGCCGAACAGAAATCAACCAATGGATGATGGCTAACCACCTCCTCTCAACACCAGTAATAAGAAAATCTTGATCTGAGAGAAGATGCACTCTTCCCCCAACCAACCCCTTGGCCATATTATCTAGGCCCTCCTCTTGCCGCATTCAACACAGTAAAGAACCTGTAATGCACCATGAATGCTGATATGACACTTTCACACAACATCAACTCTGGCCCCAGAGAACACACATCCTCCGTGTCCTTCACAGGCTCCCTGTTGGGCGACAGGCCACTTTGAAAGCCATGTGCATCACCCACCGTGCCCCCCACAGGACAGGCCCAGAATACCTTCAACAGAAACTCAACCATTACCAACCCAATAGAAACCTGTAATCATGCACCACACTCGTCATTGTGATCCCTTCCTTCAAATTGTCAATAATAGGGTGATCCCCCTTCTCTGTCCAAGCCCCCTCAATCTGGAAAACAATCCCCTGTAGCATCCACTGCATAGAGGATCACCTTGCCTTGCGGTGGGCGCTCAAGGCCTGGCTTCCTCCCGCCCACACTTCCTGACAAACCCAGGACACACTTTGGTCTACTTAAGCACCTCACAGGTAGTCAGGGGCAGCAGTGAACCCAACATGAAATGTAGTGAGCGACTGAAAGAATAAACTCTAGCAAACCACAGGACAGAATCGATGCCACATATACGAAACCAAGAAACCAGCTAGTAGACACAGGAACATATCGCACTCCATTATTAAGGAAGATAGCTGAAGGCACAGCCACCCACCCAAATACATACATTATCATACGCTACTTAAGACACATCGCATAACACCTATGTCATAAGAATGCAGCTATCCTTCATGACACAAATGTGGTGTAACTGGACCCATGATCAGTGTCTCCTTCACCTGCATACTCTCCATAATACCTCACAGCACCCATCAACATGCAAGCTCAACATTCATATCTAAAATGGACTTGGATACCCCTCACTACCTTCGTATAGGCTAAAATGACCACACACAATCTAAACTCTTCTGACGAATTTCCCATAACGTGGACTTGCCGCCTGAGTGTGTTCACCTACAGCACTTTGCGACCATACCAATGCGAAAAGATACTATACAAATAACTAATTACATTACACTGCATGCCTTCTGTTGCTCCTGTACTTAGCCCTAGTTCTAATCATAGAATTGGAACTGTTTACAGCATGACATTCTAATGGGAACTGATTTGTTTTCCTGATGTTCCCTTTCAATGCTCTAGCACCCACCGTGTCTAAACTCGCCATACTAAGTGAATGATATGCATTGAAGGCAATCCATATGATCCTGGCCTAATAATCCCAATAAGCACTTAATGCAATATAATGAATGCATTGATCATTCAGCAATCACCTGCAACGCGGAGCCATATCGAGGATCGAGCCTCGTTGCCCGGCAACTAGATTGTATTTCTAGTGACAACATCCGCCGGCAGGCGGAAACGCCAGCCACCTCCCACGAAGGCTGATACTAAGGCCGTTTGCCCCCTGGAACCCCCACTCTGCAAGCAGTATCACAGGGAGAGGGCAGGAGCCCATTCTCCCACTCACCAGGAGCAGCCAGCAGCTGCATCAGACCGATGCATCCATCCGCCCAGCACTCGCCACCATGTGTGATCCTGCAACACTCACCATAGTGGTAAGAGTTTTGCCCATGCCTGCCCATGCCTGCACTTAAATTTGTTTAGTGCTACCAAAAGGAAAGAGCTCTGCTTCAGCTCCAACGTGTTTCCAGACCCTTCTATTCACTTTCGCCCGATCCATTAATGGCGGGTGCAATGCGGGGCCATATCGAGGCTGAGCCTCATTGCCCGGCAACTAGATTGTATTTCTAGTGATAACATCCGCCGGCAGGCGGAAACACCGGCGGCCTCCCACGAAGGCTGATACTAAAGCCCTGTTTGCCCCCTGGAATCCCCTCTCTGCAAGCAGTACCACAGAGAGAGGACAGGAGCCCTTTCTCCCCCTCGCCTCACCAGGAGCTGCCTGCAGCCACAGCAGAACGATGCATCCAGCCGCCCCGCACTCGCCACCACGTGTGATCCAGCAACGCTCACCATAGTGGTAGGGGTTCTGCCCATGCCTGCACTTAAATCTGTTTAGTGCTACCATAAGCAAAGATCTCTGCTTCAGCTCCAACGTGTTTCCAGACCCTGCTATTCATTTTCGCCCGATCCATTAATGGTGGCCGCAACATGGAGCCATATCGAGGCTCGAGCCTCGTTGCCCGGCAACTAGATTTTATTGCTAGTGACAACATCCACCGGCAGGCGGAAAAGCTGGCGGCCTCCCACGAAGGCCGATACTAAGGCCCTTGTTTGCCCCCGGCAACCCCCACTCTGCCAGCAGTACCACAGGGATTGGGCAGGAGCCCTTTCTCCCCCTCGCCAGGAGCAGCCAGGCGGCCAGCAGCCACATCAGACCGATGCATCCAGCCGCCCCGCACTTACCACCATGTGTGATCCTACACCGCTCATCGTAGAGGTAAGGGTTCTGCCCATGCCTGCCCATGACTACACTAAAATTTGTTTAGTGCTACCATAAGGAAAGAGCTCTGCTTCAGCTCCAACTTGTTTTCAGACCCTGCTATTCACTTTCGCCCAATCCATTAATGGCGGGCGCAATGCGGAGCCATATCGAGGCTCGAGCCTCGTTGCTCGGCAACTAGATTGTATTTCTAGTGTCAACATCCACTGGCAAATGGAAACGCTGGCAGCCTCCTTACGAAGGCTGATGCTAAGGCCCTGTGTGCCCCCTGGAATCCCCACTCTGCAAGCAGTACCACAGGGAGAGGGCAGGAGTCCTTTCTCCCCCTCGCCTCACCAGGAGCTGCCATCAGCCAGCAGCCTCATCAGACCGATGTAGCCAGCCGCCCGCACTCCCACCACGTGTGATCCTGCAACGCTCACCATAGTGGTAGGGGTTCTGCCCATGCCTGCACTTAAATTTGTTTGGTGCTACCATAAGGAAACATTTCTGCATCAGCTCCAACGTATTTTCAGACCATGCTATTCGTTTTTGCCCAATCCATTAATGGTGGGTGAAACGCAGAACCATATCGAGGCACGAGCCTCGTTGCCCGGCAACTAGATTGTGTTTCTAGTGACAATATCCACCAGCAGGCGGAAACGTCAGCGGCCTCCCACGAAGGCCAATACTAAGCCCCTGTTTGCCCCTTGGAACCACCACTCTGAAAGCAGTACCACAGGGAGAGGGCAGGAGCTCTTTTTCCCCCTCACCTCACCAGGAGTAGCCAGCAGTCAGCAGCCGCATCAGACCAATGCATCCAGCCGCCACGCACCCGCCACCATGTGTGATCCTGCAATGCTCACCATAGTGGTAAGGGTTCTGCCCATGCCTGCCCATGCCTGCAGTTAAATTTGTTTAGTGCTACCATAAGGAAAGAGCTCTGCTTCAGTTCCAATGTGTTTCCAGACCCTGCTATTCATTTTCGCCTGATCCATTAATGGCGGGCGCAATGTGGAGCCATATCAAGGCTCGAGCCTCGTTGCCCGGCAACTAGATTGTATTTCTAGTGACCACATCTGCAGGCAGGCGGATACCCCGGCAGCCCCCCACAAATGCTTATACTAAGGCCCTGTTTGCACCACTGCGCACACAGACCTACCGTGCAAGTACCCCCTTCGCCTGACCTTCCCTCTGAAGCACGCTGATCATCTCTAGACATTCCGAACACTCTGTAACTACTACTTTGTGTCACTGAACTATCCCGGCTGACACGCGAGTAAGTATGTGTAGTCGCCCGCCTAGTTCACCCTGTCTGTATAAGCCATTGCACCTATGAAACCTTATGGCTGACTAGCTTATTTTAACTGCATAAGCACTGCAATATCTTTGCAGGCCAACCTATACAGCCCAAGTGCTGCTAAATCCGACTAGCCTATTTTTGTCTACTTAGCCCAAGTGAACCTATGTCAGAATAGCCTACTCAGCCTAAATGTTTCTATATTGTATCTAAGGTTTCTAATTGTGTCGTACTAGCCTATTTTTGGTCTACTTAGCCCAAATGAACCTATGTCAGAATAGCCTATTTGTGCCCGCAAGTCCATTGTGAACATTTGTCACCATAGCCCATCTTCAATGCTCTAGACTAAGGGAATCTATGATGGACTAACCCTCTTATGAATCAGCACATGCAAATGTTGGTCTTTACCACTCTGCACCAGCATTAGCTCTGCTTTAGCTCTGGACTAGCCTATTTTGTTTACATTTGCCTAAGTGAATTATGTTGGCCTAGCCCACTCCTTGACCACTCTGAATTTATACTGGACTAGCCTATCTCTCTGAACTAGCACTAGTCAATGTTAGACTTGCCTACTTTGGACTAGCCCAAGTGAATTTATGCTAGATTAGCTTATTTTTGTAACTAGTACTGATACAACTCTTGTTCTCTATCCTAGCTGAGTCCCCCTATTCATAGTGGTAACACTGTGCACCTCTAGGTCCATTTTAGTGCACTATGCATACCACATTCACCATATCTCTACTATCACTTGCTCTCTTACTAATTGCTCACTGGCTCATATCGCTGGAACCACAGTCGTGTATTAATATGTTCCCCCAAGACAACGCTGACCACAGAAGTAAGGCCAACCCATTCCTACAAGCATTAAATACCTTCATCACAGATGCCAAAATGAAGCCCACTACATTCTTATACAAACTACTTAGAGAGAGCTTGACGACTAAGCTTGACAACTAATACGTTGATATTCCCCAATCATACCATTGACACGAACACCAGAAACCACACCTCCAACCCGCTGTACACTCACCATTGCCTCAAACTTATAAATCTCAGACTTCGCACCAGGTTACCTTCACAACATCAACATGTCTCTAACAATAACTACACCAGACAATCCCCCCAAACACTTTGGGGAACCATCCTAAGTGGCCCCGGGCCTCCAACCCTGCCCACAACACCAAGCACGCAACTATGAAACAAGCTAAAATTGACACAATTGTGCCAGTTAACCCAGAAATCATGAGACAAGCTGAAATTGTCAGCACTGCATCAATCAATCCCACACAACCTCTCAAAGGAGCCTTAATCAACACAAGGTCTGTAGTGGCTCACACTACCGATGTAGCTGACACCATATCATCCAATAACTTGGACTGCCTAGCAGTAGCAGAAACCTGGCTGCACGCGGCAGCAGGCCCTTCTCTACTACTAGACATCCCAGACAACTTCTCCATCATCAGAGTTGACAGACCCACAACCAGAGGAGGAGGCATCACCCTCATCTTCAGGAACACACTTGATATGAGATTAGTCCCCTTGCCACCATTATCCTTTTGGGAAATCCTTTCAGCCAAACTCCAAACTTCACATAAAAGTACCCCCTCCATCCACCTTATCTACAGACCTACTGGACCCTTTGACTCTTTCAAAGAGGACATAATGACCCTACTGTATGGCAATATCAAAACTACCTCACAAATCCTAATTTAAGGAGACTTCAATTAGGTTATAAAGACCTTAACGACACCCCTGTAACCTCGCTAGCTAACACTTAGGTTGAACATGGCTTCAATCAAAAAATCACCCAACCTACTCATGAGAAAGAAAGGATCCTGGACTGGGTAGCGGATTTAAACTGTAACATCTTAGTAAATGGTATCATACCGCAAACCTGGATAGACCACTACCTCATCGCATTTGAGCTCAATTTGGACCTAATTCATAATAAAACATGTCCCGTAGCACCCTCGTGCCCCACCAGAAATAAACTGAATATTACGGCTGAGTAATCATGCCATTTGTAACCCTGACCCTCAGCGCCCTACCTAACACATGTGACCCCAACATCCTGTTAGTCGCCTATAACTCCTCCATGCTTAAAGCCATCAACTCAGTAGCACCTCTTAAAATGTGCAAAGAGAAATGAAGAGCCCATGTGAACTCATGGTTTACCCCTGAGCTGAAAGTGCTCTGCTCTGAAAAAAGAAAACTTGAAACCCTCTGGAAACACTCACACTCCCCAGAGAACAAAACCAACCTAGATTCTATCTCCACTAAATACAAACATGAGATCATACGCACCAAAGACGATACCTACAACAATTAGAATTAATCAAGCAGGCTCTAGAACCAAAGAACTCTTCACTGTCTTGCGAGAAATGGAGACGCCTAACCAATCCACAGACGCATGCCTTAAAGACAAACGTTGGTGCACTAACATCCAAAATGTGCTCACCAATAAAATTGCCAGTCTACAGACCAAAATAGCGGACAAACATAGACTACTTACCGACCAAGCAACTACTAAATCCCCCACCAAAGTACAGAACCTCCCATCTCCTACCCCACAGCCCATGGCTTCAAATTCTCAAATGTATCAGTACATGATGTAAAAATAATCATTGCCTCTCTGAAACCATCTAATTGCCAGGGCAACAGTTGCCCAGCTCAGATTATCAAGGATGCAGCCAGAGACCTGGCCCCATTCATCCCAAACTCATCAACTCCTCTTTCACTAGTCGTGTAGTTCCTAGTAACCTGAAGGAATCCTGGGCACTCCCACTACTTCAAAAACAAACTTTAGGCCCCACCATTCCCACAAACTACAGACCGATTACCACGGTCCAATTTCTGCTAAAGATCTTGGATATCTGCAAATCCAGGACTACCTTGAAACCAATAAACTCCTAGGATCTCGGCAATCCGGTTTTAGACCACAATACAAGACTGAAACCACCCTTGTTGACCTAAAAAGCCGTATTGACGACCTGAAAGACAAAGGCAGACTCACTATCCTGCTCCTCCTGGACCTGTCAGCAGCATTTGACTTTGTTGACCACAAGGTACTATGTGACCTCCTGGAGACAGCTACTTATTTCACCAAATCAGCCATCACATGGATACAATAGTTCCTCAACAAAAGGACCATGTGAGTTTTCTCACCTACCAGAGCAGCTCACTCCATACCGATCACCTGCAGTGTGCCCCAAGGGTCCTGCATCTCGCCATCTTTGTATAACATCTTTACAAAGCCGCTGTTTGATAAACTGGATCGACCGGGTGTCACCTACACTAACTATACAGATGACACCCAGATAATCCTACCCCTTACAGGCACATATGGCACAGATGTTCATCGCGTGAACAAAATCTACACCATCATTCAGGCATGGATGGCCGTCCATGGCCTATGCCTGAATGATGATAAAACAGAACTATTGTTAGTAGGCTCCAAAACCAATCTAAATAAACTAAGCCCCAACTATTACACATTCAACATAGATGGGAACAACATTCCAATCGCCAAAGCAGAAAAAACTCTTGGCTTCTACTTTGATGCCACATCCAACCTCAGCAATCAAGTAAATATGACCGCCTCAGCCACTGCCTACACAGGCAAACTGATAAGAGCCTGCAGACCTATGCTGTCCTCTGAAAGCTGCCTCACACTAGCCAGAGCTCTTATAGGCTCCAAATTGGACTACTGTAACAGGCTCTACCTAGGTGCCAACAAAACATTAATCAACAAACTTCAGACTCTGCAGAACAATGCTCTATGAGCTGCCTTAAATATACCCAGAAATAAACATATCTCAGCAACCAGGAAACATCTGAAGTGGCTCCATAAATGAAAAGATCAAACTCAAAACCTTATGCCTCACCTTCAAATCGCTGAACCACACAGCTCCCCCAACCTCACCGAAAAATTCACCTGGAGATCCTCGACACGGATTACCAGATCTACAGATACCTCTTGCCTGATGGTCCCAAGGCATAACCGAACAAGATCAGGTGGATCTAGCTTTCCGGTCTTGACCTCCCAACTGTGGAACTTCCTCCCATCTGACATTAGGGCCATACAAGTCTTCGACAATTTCAGGAGAAGTGTCATCTCCTCGTTACTCAGCAATAACTAAATAACTACTGTGTGCTACCTGTGTGCAGCCAAATACCTATCTGTACTTGGCTCTTTTTCATAGATGTATGTACTTTACCCTTTGGTAACATGTTTTCCCACTCGATTGTATATACTTTGTCAACCTGTCTTCACATTTGTATGTATGCATTGTTTTCCATGTACAAACTGTTTTGCCATGTTCATGTAACTGTACCGTAAAGCACCCAGACACCCCTGGATCAGGCGCGCTATATAAATAAAACAAACAAACAAACAACTAAATCTTATAGAAATGCAGGTAGAGTGTAATCACTGGATATGGCTTATTTAAAATGTCCATATGGAACACACGATGGGACTTGATAAGAAACACTGTTTTAAAAGTACAATCAATTCTAGAGCGCATTTAATATAGATCAGTAGAACAGTCTACTTAGGAAAGAAATGTTTTAAATAATTGTAAAAGGAAAACACTAGGGAAGAGCCCAATCTAACAAAGTAGATGACACTACCAATGTTCAAATTGTGTCTGGTACCAGAGCACCATTTACAACAGATCTGTACATCAAGTGGATGTGATCTGTGTCGCACCTAGATTTGTAACTGGCTTATTTTTTTTATTTTTATTTTTTATTAGCATTTGGTTTTACAAAAGAAAACCGTAAGCTTATTTTATCTAAATGAACACATCTCATAACAACTTTAGATTCAAATTTCAACTAGGTACTAAGTAGAAAGTAGAGTTACAAAAATTTTGAAGGAAGCAGAAGGTAAAAAAATAGAAAACAAGAAGAAGCAAGGAAAGCTCTAAGGTACAACAATGGACTTCCAATCAGGGAAGAGAATAACAATCGTAAAATAATCAGAGCAAAGAAACCTGGCTTAATTATAATACAGTGACACTGTCTGGACGATGGCAAAACACTTTTGCAGTTCGGTTTGGTTGTTACTTCGCCAGGAAATATTAGTTGTAATGTAACAACCTTCATGTCTAAGGGATATTATTCAGCAGTTTGTGTGTAGGTATTGCATGCCTTCATATTACAGTGATAAAATCATATAAAAGCAACACTGTGTACTGTTTTCAAGGACTACTTGTCGAAAACAGGGCTTGACGATTACATTTATAGCAATTTGCGCTTTCAAACATAATTCTAAGAAAAGACGCTTGACACCCCCTGTCGTTAGCCAGCCCACTCTGGAAAGGCGGGCTGCCATTTCTGTCTGAGCATAATGCAGCATACATTTCACAGTGCAATGCTGGCATTTACATTTGTATACATTTGCCTTCCTCCGCAATGTGCATTAAGGTTCCATTAAACAATATTTACACATTTCACGGCAAACCTAGCATTTCTGGTCGAATCAAGCACCGTGCTCACTCTTTTATTTGAATACAGATTGCAAAGGATTTTGCTTTCTCAGAGTTATACATACATTCACTGCTCCCTATTGCGAGGAACATATCCATTTTGAAATGCATTTCATGCTTATAATGGCTAATTGGATTAGCAACACTACTTCCAACCAAGCATGCAAATTCAAATCAAATATGCATCGCAAGTCGGTAAACTTAAAAATAAAACTATATTTTGCAATGTGCTCTCAGCCTGTGTTAAACCATGCAACTTGATTTTTTTTTCACCAAATAAAACAAATGGAAAGGAGAGAAGGTACCAATGTTAGCTTTAAACACTACACGTTTAAGAGTTATTGGGACTCCCATAGCTGTAAGCCTATGTATTTCCTATGGGCAACATATGTATTTATTTATTTATTTATTTATTTATTTATTTATTTCATTTGTTGACAGCGCCCAAACCCACAAGTGTCACGGCGCTGGTAGCTTAGGAACATGGGAAGAATATGGTACATAAAGGATCTGGCTATCAAAAGACAAGACACTGCTGCTGTTCTTTGGGAAGCAAGGAATAAGGAGAGTTGCTCTAGAAATTGAGGGCCAAACGGTTGGGTATACAGACCAATATACATACTTGGGCAATATAGATCCTGTTAGCCACAGAGGGAGTGGTGTGGGCAGATGTGTACCAGGCTCTGAGCCCCCCAGTCCACATTCTGGGCAGGGAGGCGGTGGCAGACACTAACCCAATGCCCCTGTGCTAGGGTGCTCGATGGACATCAATGGCTGCAAAACCCAGCTTCTGACCCCACACAGTCAGAGGTCAAAGTAGGTGGGAACTAATGTGTACAACGTTCCCTCAATTTTCAGGGAAATCGGCCATCATTCGCCACAGGACCACAGAGAAGGGCACCTTTGTGTTTTTTTTTCTTTGCTTCTCACCCTACTGTCTATTGGGGAATCGAACCTGGGCCCTGCTGGTAACACTCCAGTGTCACCTCGATCCCTCCACAGAGCATCAACATCCTGAGGATTGGGGGTGGAATGGACAGAGCCTTCCAGTGCCATCCAGTTCTTTGGCATGGAAGGGATCGCCCACACTTTATGTCTTGGACATAGAGGAATGCAAACCCTGTGCCCTGTGTCGCACCCATGGCCTGGGCAAAACCTGCTTACATACTGACGTGGCACATTTCTTCCAGGAGATACACACCAAGTCCTATTCATCCTTTGCATTCTGATACTTGTAGTTTTTGTTTCACATGATAAAAACAAAGACTGTGGGCATCATCACGAGTATGCCAGTAAGACAGTGGTAATACCAGTCTGGTGGTGTTGCCGTTACCAGTGGAAGTACCGCTGTATTACGACATTGCGCAGGCGCGTGCACCACCATACCGGTAACAGATAACCGTCTGGTGGAACAACCACCAACAATACGCATTTTCTGGAAATACTGCCAAATAAACAGCAGTATCACCGATACCAGCAGCATATCGGCCGGTATTACCGATGCCAGTATCACCATTGCTGGTATTACCAGCAGCGGAAATAACGTCATTGCCTTGCGTCACATCTAGACAGGATTGTGAATTTTAGCCAATCCCACACACAGAAATGTGAATAGTACCTGGTGTCACATCTACACAGGATTGTGAATATTAGCTTGTGTCCCAGCTAGACAGGGTTGTGAATATTAGCTTGTGTCGCATCTAGAAAGAATTGTGAATATTAGCTTTATTCACATATTAACAGGATTGTGAATATTAGCTGTTGTCACATCTAGACAGGATGGTGAATACCTAGCTTGCGTCACATCTAGATAGGATTGTGAATATTTAGATTGTGTCACATCTAGACAGGATTGCAAATCTTAGCCATCCCACATTCAGATAGAATTGTGAATATTAGCTTGCGTCACATCTAGACAGGATTGTGAATATTACCTTGCTTATATTTCAACAAAAGGAAGTAATGTACAACAAACTATATAAAACAGTGAACTTATCCCCTGAGAAAGCAGAAATACATAACAGCCGCTAAATCAATATGGGCTGCATTATGTATTCTCAATACACATAGAACAGTGTTGTTAGAAAATATCATTTTTAATATATTAATCTCTAATTCAGCACGGGTAATACAAAAATAGTTACAACAACATATACACATAACACAGTCATATACATGTTAAAAACATTCCACCTCGCAATATAGAAACATTTACGCCGACAATTAGATCAGCATAGCACCAAAAAGGCAACTTAATTGATTTCATTTCCCATTGTGTGTTACAGCCCAACTTATATAAGTTTCTGTCCTCTGTGTTCTCAATAACCGGACATTCATCAGGGGCAGAGGTAATCCTGTGCTTCAAGTAGATTCTTCCTATTCGACCAACAACTTGCTATTTCATGGGATGTGGAAGCTGAATTTTACCTAGATCCACCGGCGGCCCCTGTTCTCTAACTTCTATACGTGACTGCCTACTAGGAGCGGATCCACCTAATTGTGGAGCGAGAGGTTCACATTCGTGAAGAGGAAGAGGCCGTATTCAGATGGTACTCCGATTAAAACATATATTTGTTGGCTCACAAGTACCTTAGATAGACACTTGGAGGTCTAGAGGAATTGGAAAGGATCCACGGGTGGTGACCATTATTGAGACTTGGTTGGATCTAGGTAAAATTCAGCTTCCATATCCCATGAAATAGCAAGTTGTTGGTCGAAAATAAGAATCTACTTGAAGCACAGGATTACCTCTGCCCCTGATGAATGTCCGGTTATTGAGAACACAGAGGACAGAAACTTATATAAGTTGGGCTGTAACACACAATGGAAAATTAAATCAATTAAGTTGCCTTTTTGGTGCTATGCTGATCTAATTGTCGGCGTAAATGTTTCTATATTGCGAGGTGGAATGTTTTTAACATGTATATGACTGTGTTATGTGTATATGTTGTTGTAACTATTTTTGTATTACCCGTGCTGAATTAGAGATTAATATATTAAAAATGATATTTTCTAACATCACTGTTCTATGTGTATTGAGAATACATAATGCAGCCCATATTGATTTAGCGGCTGTTATGTATTTCTGCTATCTGAGGGGATAAGTTCACTGTTTTATATAGTTTGTTGTACATTCCTTCCTTTTGTTGAAATATATGTTATATATCCTCGCTTAGTAGGAGGGATCATCACCAGAGTGTGGGGTTACCCTTGTAGATGAGTATCTGAATATTACCTTGCATCACATCTGGACAGGATTGTGAATATTCTGCCTGTATCACATCTAGAAAGGATTGGGAATACTAGCCTGCATCACATCTAGACAGGATTGTGAATATTAGCTTGTGTCACATCTAGACAGGATTGTGAATATCAGCTTGCATCACACCTATCCAAGATTGTGAATATTAGCCTGCGTCACATCTAGAAAGGATTGTGAATAGTAGCTTGCATCACATCTAGACAGGATTGCGAATATCATCTTGTGTCACATCTAGACAGGATTGTGAATATCAACTGGCATCAAATCCAGACAAGATTGTGACTATTAGCTTGCATCACCTCTAGACAGGATTGTGAATATTAGCTTGCGTCACATCTAGACAGGATTGTGAATGTTAGCCAATGCCACATTCAGATAGAATTGTGAATATTAGCTTGCATCACACCTAGACAAGATTGTGAATATTAGCCTGAGTCACATCTAGAAAGGGTTGTGAATAGTAGCTTGTGTGACATTGTCGGAATCGAAATAATATTATACCTCCTATTGCATTGTTTGAATGTGTGTTGGCCTACGCCAAGTTGTCTAAAACATTGTGTAAATAGATTCTGCGGCAAGGTCTTGACCTTAATGTACTGTGTAAATCGCCATCTTGGATTTAGCTGCCATTTTAGGTTCTCTTGTAGTGTGGAAGTCACCCTGAACACCAAAATGGAGGCCGAATTACATTTAGAGTGAGATTCTGGCTGTTGTGACCTCCGCACACATGAATAAATAATATGCCTGCAGGCCACTTGTTGGGGTCGCAAACTGAGACCTTGTCCTATCCCTGACCTATGTGTAAATGAACAACTGTATCAGCGGAACTGATCAAAATGCATACATTATGGGATTGACCTGGCAAGGAACCCTAGGCCTGGTCCTAGGAATGGTTAACCCGTGAGGGGGTTGGCCAAAGCTGGATAAAAAGTATAAAAGCATGAGTATCCCAATGTGCGGTCTCTCACACTAACGCAGTGAACTGTCGTTGAAGTTTGTTCTGTTACTCTGAGAGCCGAATAGCTATCCGTTTGTCAATTGACTTTTTGGTAACTGTTGCAGCTTTTAAATAAAGCACTTTGTATGTTCTTTGTAACCTGTGTTGGTGTGTTTCTTTTGGACTTCCCGGCCTCATATCAATTTCTTTGTTTTCACAACATCTAGGCATGATTGTAAATGTCAGCTTGTGTCACCTCTAGACAGGATTGTGAATATCAGCTTGTGTCATATCTAGACAGGATAGTGAATATCAGCTTGCATCACATCTAGACAGGATTGTGAATATTAGCTTGCGTCACACCCAGACAGCATTGTGAATATTAGCTTGCATCACATCTAGACAGGATTGTGAATATTAGCCAATCCCACATTCAGATAGAATTGTGAATATTAGCTTGTATCACACCTAGACAAGATTGTGAATATTAGCCTGTGGCACATCTAGACAGGAGAGTGAATATTAACTTGCGTCACATCTAGACAGGATTGTGAATTTCAGCTTGCGTCACATCTAGACAGAATTGTGAATATTATCGTGTGTCAGATCTAGACAGGATTGTGAATATTAGTTTGTGTCCTATCTACACAGAATTGTAACTATTAAGTTGTGTCACATCCAGACAGGCTATGAATATTAGCTTGTACCAAACCCAGACAGAAATGTGGAGATATTGACATGTCACATCTGGAAAGAATTTTGACATTAGCATGCATCACATCTAGATAGCAATGACACTAACCAACTCACTAAAAATCTCACCCTTCTGCATACACCTCTCAAACTCAAACTAAACCCAACCACACCTCTATGAAAGACCAAAGAAATATTGAGGCTTAGTACCAGAAAATGAAAGACGCCAATCACGGGTCAAAAAAAATACAAGTATCTTTTATTTCTGTACAGAGTCAAGCAAACAGATAGCTATCTGGCTCCCAACACCTCACAGTGTGTACCAGCAGACACAGTGAGGGGTGAGAGTGCTGAACATCTTAACACGGACACTTTTATACAGTTTCAAATCATTGTCCAGCCCCTCTCCAAACTTATAAATTACATGCTAGGGTTCGTGCCCAGTTCATATGCCAAATATTGCAATGTTGTACAATGGATTTAACTAGTCTGCATGTCCAAGAAGTTACAATGGTGGCATTGGTTCTCTGATCCACAGTAAGTCTTGTTTCAAGAATCACTCCAATGCAATTCAGCAAAAACACAAAATCTGAGTTTATTCTTCATTGTCTCGTTGTTTATATGAGGATGAGGCATGTGAGCGCAGACAACACTTGGAATGCAGTTCATACGAGTCACAAGGTTCCTTTGCATATGACAAACAGTCTGCTCTCGGTCAGCCTAAACATTAACAAAACTCAAAGGTTGTTTGGCTTGGCTGCAAGTTGAAAACACAGTCCACCATTTTAGAACACAAAACAAGCGTTGAAATCAAAATGGTGCATGATTCTTAAAATGGCGGCGAAGTTGATCGAATATCGAAACATTTCAGACGTGGTTTTCCGTGCAACGCGAATGGGCTTAGGCCAACATTCATAACAAGGTGGTATTATACGAATACGGTTTAAGAAACCCTCCTTTAGCCTAAGCCAAAAGCATTACTTCAAACATTCGCTTTACTCAAAACCCCACGCCTCAATGTCCATACATTCTGAATCACATTCTTCAGAGACATTGATCGCCATAAATTCCTTGATAGTGATATCCTGCATTACAAAAGCATTAGCAGTTTTCTTAGGTGCATGTACCTTTGGTCCTAATGTACCTATAGTTTGTGCACAACATCCTCCTAACATAAAACATATGGTAGGAAGACATTGTATACAACAAAAACATAAGAACAGAACATCAAGAACTATCATTATGACTGAAAAGAGCTTCCAACCCCATGAACGTAGTAAGCCACAGAACCAAGCACTAAGATTCCAGTTTCCCTCATGGAAATGTACGTACGTACTCAAGATATACAGATTTTGTATCGCCTTGAATATGGTAAGGGAGGAGTCTGGGACAAAAACACAGCATGCAGATCCCACCAATTTACATACCCCACCACGCTCAGCTAGGATGACGTCTAACACCATTCTATTTTGAAGGGCCACTAATCTAATTGCCTTTTGCTGTAGCATCATGTTGTACAGTATATCAGTGGTTCTGTTGATGGTTTCCTCCAATAACCTTGCTAGTCTTCTGATATCCTCAGCGTTCATTATCTGTCCCCAAAATGGCACAAAGGATTTTGCTACCTCACCAAAGACTTGTGAAGGAGTATCACCATTCTCATCCCGCTCCAGAGACTTCAGAGGTGCTGGCCACATATACCCCTGGTAACAAGATACTCAAATAACAAGTACCCTGCCAATCTCTAGGTAACCAAGGATAAGCTTCATTGCCACAGACAAAGTAAATGGGGTCTCCTACATACAAAGGTCTGTCCTCACTGGTTAGATTTGCAATGTTAGCACAACCCTCGAATGTACCCATTGGCTGAGAACAATCCCTTTGTATACAGAAGGAGACAGAGTTGGGGCTATGATTGGTAGTATAGGAAGGAGGCATGGCATCCCGGTTGCCTACGGGAGCCATCTTGAAAGAAATCAGTGACTGAAAAGGTCGAGAGAGTCTATCGGAAGGTCTAAAAGAAGCAACATCGAGTTTGCTCCTATTTGCAAAGAGGGAACATCCCAAAGGTGTTAGGGCTCGTTTTTCAAATTCATTCAGATTATTCCCATCAAAGTTCCCAGAAATACTATCATTCCAACGGCCAAAGAATAGTGCCCTTAGTGAGGCGTAGCATGCAGTAGATAAAGGAAGAGGATGAATGTACCAGCCCAACCCCTTTTCCCCGTGTTGTGGCAAATGTGAACACACCCAGAAATGTGTTCTGTTTAGCATCGCATGGGTCGCATTCATAATCATTAAGAGAGTGTTATTGTGATAACCCTGTCTATGTTGGGAGTCCCTAGTAGGAAGAGCGTGCAGATGCACGAAAGGTGGAGACACAGTGGAAATAATTTCAGTGGGTAACAAAGTCTCAAGTGGACGCACCCCTTCTACATACTAAAACACAAGAGATAATACAATTACTAGAGAGACCAATACTGTGATTAGAAAACAATAGGTCCCCAGGGACCATGATCTTTGATGAACAGATTCTTTGTCAGCCACAACACCAATAGCTTGTTCCGCACGAGTAGATTTAGGAAAGGACATTGTTTCTCAGAGTCTGTTTAGAAGCCTCTCCCTTAGGCTCTTTTAGTTCACCCGTCAGTGGCTACTGACCATGTGGCCTATCTTGCTTCAAGGTAGCTTTGCCAGTCCTTGCCTCTTATTTATTTTTTTTCTCCAGTGAAAGAGTGATAAGGGACTGGCTCAACTGTGATTCCTTGTGGGCACGGCTGATGCTGTGCTGTAAGTCTGATTCCTTGGATGCAGATCGTACCTCAAGACTCCAGGTATAGTGCGATCTGTGAACAGAGTGTCTTTGTTTCCTGAAGGAAGTGGTGAAACAGAAGCAAGATTGCTCACTGATGCAGAAAGATCCGAAGAAGAACTTGAGGGCAAAGCAACAGTCTCCCCAGGCCCCACGGGCTCAGGAAGGATTTCCAGGACACCCTCTGTGTCAGTTAGAACAGACTTGTGATGCGGAACAGAGCGAACAATCCCCTTCTCTTCTCCTTCGTCGCGAGGCAGAGGAAAAGGTATCTTCTTGATGTGCGTTGTGTTGATCCAGTGTCATTTTCCGTCTACTCGTACAGCGGTCTGTGTGGCAAGGAGGACTTGAAACAGCCCTTTTCAGCGAGGTGCGAGACAGGATACTCTTTCCAATGCCTTAGTGAGCTCCCAGTCGCCGGGTCGGAGTGGATGACCTGGCCCCTCGTATTTTACTGAGAGGGCTTCTAGCACCTGTTGATAAATCAAATACAAGTTTTGAGATAACTGGTCACAGTACTCAGAAAGGAGCAAATGCTCTACATCATTCAGCAGCTTAGGCTTGGGTATATTCCAAATATTGGCTAGTCTCCCCAGGGTTATCTCATAGGGAGAGAGCCCCGTTTTTGTTTTTCAGGTCATCTGCATGGACAATAGAGCTATCGGCCTTTTCAAATTGCTAATGGCACACATTTTTTCCAATTTGTTCTTCAATATACCGTTGTGGTGTTCTACAAGTCTGGCACTCTGAGCATGTCTGGCTGAATGGAACTGTTTATCGATCTGTAATCCTGCACATACTTGCAGGATAACAGCAGCGATAAAATGTGGACCATTGTCTGACCAAATGACCCTCGGCAAACCAAACATAGGAAAATATTCCTTCAGCATGGTTTTCGCTGTCGTCATTGCTGTGGCATCTTTTAAAGGAAAAGCTTCGACCCATTTGCTCAAAGCACAAATAACTACCAAAACATATTTGTAATTCTGACAATGCTCCATTTCAATGTAATTGAAGTGTATAACCTCAAAGGGCACTGAGGGGGGACCAAAACTACCCCTCGGTGTTAATGTACCCTTCCCCACATTATGCTGTAAGCACACCATGCAATTTTGGACCAAACACTCAGCAGTTTTTGAGATATTTACATTCACCCAGACAGGTTCTAACAGTTGACATATCTTTCTAGCACATATATGAGTTGGACCCTGAGCCATCTAAACCATAGCAGTGACATAAGCATCGGGTAGCATCCATCTTTGCTTGGCATTATCTATCCAACAACCTTCATCGTCTAAACTTGCTAAACCCTCAGCCCATTGCTTAAGCTCTTCTGAAGTGGCATCAGTCTGAATGTCTTTTATAGAACCAATTCCTTCATCTTTTATACAAGTGTTAGTGACTTCACTCGTCATATATTTTTTTCAGAATGCAAATCGGTGGCAGTCTGTTTGGCTATCCTGTCAGCAAAAGCGTTTCCTCTCCCCACAACATCTGTTACTTTCTGGTGTGCTGCGCACTTCATTATCGCTAACTGAGTAGGAAGCACAAGTGCTGAGAGTAGCCAACTATCAAAGTGCCATGTTGAATCTTAGTACCATGTGAGGTCAAGAAACCTCTTTCTACCCATAATCTACCAAAGTTGTGAACCACCACAAAGGCATATTGACTGTCTGTAAATATATTCACACTAAACCCTTCGGAAAGTTTACAAGCTTGAGTCAATGCAATCATCTCTGGGGCCTGCGTGGATGTCATGCCGGCGCCGCTGGCACACGCATTGGCAACCATCATGGACTACTTGGTACTCATTTACCTCCTAATATTCCTTAAACAACTCCTTTTCACGCCTTGGTCTTTTATTTCCATTTGCTCAACTTTGGTTCTTTCTTATTTTATTCAATTAACTACATTTACCATAATGCACCTGGCTACAGTCCTCAATTCCTGGCTATTCTCATTCATCGTTATTGGGACCACAATCCGCAGAAGCCCTAGCGGCCAGTGCTGCTTCCACCTGCTCAGGACCAGAGAGTGAGGAGGCAGATTGTCATCAGGTGTGCTGCCCCAGGTGCTGTCAATTAGCCTGCCTCAGAACAGGGCAGGGCTGTATATAAGCAGCTGCCTGCAGGAGCACAGTGTCTTGCATCTTGAGATCTCCCCGCTCCTGTTTGCCTTGACCCGCTACTTTGCATGCTGTTCCTGTTGCTGCATTATCCTGTTTTGATCCAGTGCCCTTTCCGGGCTCCCTGCCTTGCAGCCGATCACGCTCCGCTGCCTTCTACCTACAGTCCTTGTCCTTTGGGCTTCCTGCCTTGCAGCCTACTACAGTCCTCTGCAGCCCTATACAGCCAGCGGCCCTGCTCCTCTGGGCTCACTCCTTGCTGCTCTGCTCTTCTGGGCTCCTTGCCTTGCAGCCTGCCTCACTCCGGCTGCCTACAGTCCTTGTCCTCAGGGCTTCCTGCCCTGCAGCCTCCCTCACTCCAGCTGCCTACAGTCCTTGCCCTCTGGGCTCCCTGCCCTACAGCCTGCAACCCTCTGCTGTCTCCAAGCCCTTGTCCTCTGGGGTCCCTACCTTGCAGCCTGCACCTCTTCGCTGCCTACAGCCCTTGTCCTCTGGGCTCCTTCCTTGCAGCCTGCTCCCTCCGCTGCCTACAGCCCGTGTCCTCTGGACTCCCTGCCTTGCGGCTTGCTACACTCCTCTGCAGTACAGCCTGTTTTACACTTAGCTGCCTACTGCCCTGCTCCTCTGGGCTCCCTACCTCACGGCCCTATTCTTTTGGGCTCTCTGTCTGTCGCCTCCTACTAATCTCTCTCTGTCCTGTTCTTCTGGATTCCCTGCCTTGCAGCCTATTACAGTCCTCCGCAGTCCTCTACAGTTTGCCTGCACCTAGTCCCACTCTTGACTGCAGACCTGCTTCCTACTTTGCAGCCCTTCTGTTTTCCTGACTGCTGCTCCCTTGTTCTCTTCCTTGAGTCCTCTGTACTCCACCTTAGGTTATCTACTTCAGTCTAACTGCCTTTCCTTCATTTCCTTCTGCTAGATTGCTCATTGACTTCCTTTTCGCTGGATATATCTGTTCTTGTCTTCTCATGTGTCTTATGTAATCCCTTTGTACAGAGCTTGCCTGTTGGTTTCCGGCAGGCAACCTCTGCCCCTTCCCTTGTCGCGTTTTCAGTGTTACAGACACCCACTCCTGTTGTTCCCAGCCATGAGCATACAGCGTGGGCCTCTGTTATAGCAATCTGTGCAGAAGGCTGGAGTTTCCTAAGGTTCGTGGAACACTCTTTCCCATTTCAGCATACACCCCAAGAGAGAATCCAGTTTGTTTGTAGCTTTGTATCTGTTGCCCCTTTTGGCTCACAGCTACAGTTTCCTACTCTTCTTTCTTGTTTAACTCCCTGCTGTGTGTGCTTATCTGCTACCTTACTTCGGCACAGCCACCCAAAATCTACCTGGGTACCCTGTGCCACTCGTGACAGAGTGCCATTCCTGACAGTGGAGTTATGTGGAATTCTTTTGGTTTCCACAATAGTGCTTAACGTAGTGATGGCATAAGCAACACTCGATGGACCATCCTGAAGTTTGAAAAAGGAACCATCGCGAAACAGCTCCCCTTGTGGATCTTTTAATGGTGTATCATTTAAATAAATTCTGCCTTTAGTCTCTTGTTCTGTGGTATAGAGGCAGTCATGTGACATATTGTCACTGCAAACTACTTCTTGCGGAAGAGTCAATAGGTCGGCCGGATTTAATGCGCAACATCTCTTAATTTGGATATGTGGTGCAAATAGAATCAGCTCATATCTTGTTAATCGTGCTGATGTGAGATGTTGCGTTTGTGTTCTGTTTAATAGAACGTCTACAGAGTGAGGTACCATCATGGTTAAGGAGTGACCCAGAACCATACCCTCACTTTGATTTACAGATCCAGCAGCAGCAACAGCTCTCAAACATCTCAGCAAAGCGCATGCAACAGGGTCAAGCGTGGAGGAAAAATAACCGCACAGTCCATTCTTCGCTCCATGTTCCTGCGTTAACACAGCCAAAGCGCATCCCTCACATTCATGCACATACAACACGAAGGCCTTGTCATAATTCAGTGTGCCCAAAACTGGTGCTGAACACAGCGCAGCCTTGAGCAGATCAAAAGCTTTCTGGCAATCCAAGTTCCACAGTAAAGGCAAAGAAATGCCCTTCTTTGTTAATGCCAACTTTGGTTTTTATCATTAATGAGAAATTAGGGATCCACTGTCTACAGTATGAAGCCATGCCTATCAAGGCTCTGACCTCTTTCTGTGTATTTGGGACAGACATGCTAGAGATGCTCTTTATCCATTCATGTGTCAGTCTTCTTCCCTCCTTTGACAGGAGATAGCCTAAATAGGTGACTTCCTGTCGACAATACTGCAACTTTTTTAATGAAGCCTTATGCCCATGTTCTGCTAGATGAATAAGCAGCAACACAGTGCCCTCCTTGCAAGCAACTTCTGAGTCTGCAGCTCAAAGATGATTGCCAACATATTGCAACAACGTACAAGTGGAAGGCAACTCAAGTGTATCAAGCTTCTCCTTCAAAGCTCTGCTGTAAATGCTTGGACTCTAAGTGTACACTTGTGGCACATGAGTGAATGTAAATGAGCAGCCCCTAGGGTAAACGTGAGCAAATATCGACTGTCAACATGTATGGGAATACTAAAGAAAGTGTTTTTTAGATCCATAACACTGAAATGAGTAGCTGAAGCTGGAATCATCGTTAATATAGTGGTTACATCAGGCAAAATTGGAAACTGTGGAGAAACAATCTTATTGATAGCACGCAAGTCAATAATAAAACAGAAAGGAATCGCATTATCCCCTTTCTTGTATACCGGTATAATCGGACTATTACACAAACTTCCTGCAATTTCCTCAATCCCTCCTCGATGTACACGATCAGAAACTACTCTTTAAAGCTTGCTCACCGTCAACTGAAATCTTATACTGTGGAGTATGTGGTAGTTTAACACCTGGTTTCAACACTATTTTAACAGGTTCAATTTGTAAAATAGCAACATCATTATGATCAATCGCCCATAAACATGCTGGAACTTTATCCAATTCAGTCGGTAAAGGCCTAGCCAAGAATTGTGAAACAGAAGTTAGTTGAGGTGAAATCGTCAAATGCACTCTATCCAGAGAAAAATAAATTACCACATTTAATTCTTTCAACAGATTCAACCCCAACAAATGTTCACCAGAATTCGTTGTCAAAAGAAATGGACATGAATTGGTGAATGGTCACATTGAAATCGTTACCGGCTGGAGACCAGACTAACCACTTGCCTACCAGAAAACCCTACAGAAATGTTGTGGAACATCTGGAACCCGCGAATGATCAACGGAACACTTCTGTGCCCCTGTATCTATCAAAAATAGATGCTTCCTATTCTCCACCATAATTTCTACATAGGGCCCTTTATGAGACCTTTCAGGATTTAGCGGCATGAAATGGCAAATTTTGCAGCATGAAATGGCAAATTTTGCGGCACAAACCTTCATTTATTGTGGCATTTTTGTGGGACATTTTGTATTTACTGGAGGGTGTTAGATTGCCACATTGCAGGAAATAGGCAGAGTGCAAGGCTACAAGAGAGCCAGGGTATCATTATGTATCTTTTGTATTAATTTAATAGGAAAAGTCCCAGATGTCTCTGGCTTGGCAGAACAGTGTTTGATTTGGCTACATTTCTGGTTTAATGTTCATTCCTATTTAATAGTATTAACTAAAATGATCATTATCAATTGTAATGCTGAAAATATTACCCTTCTATGTTCTCCAATCCCCCAAACACCCACACACCTCGCTCACCAACACACCATCTCACCAACTCTCCATCACAACTTACATTCCTTAACCTCTCACTCTGTCATACAAATACTCACGTGCTATGTTACACTGTCAAGTCACAATTTGCACTGCCCAGCCCCTGCCACACTCCAAATCATACTCCCAACTCACACCTTACACTCTACAATTCCTCCCGCAATATACAGTCCTTCATTCTTTTGTGCTGCTTCTGCATCTTGCATCTTTTCTCCCATTCTATTGCAGTCTTCCCTCATCCTTTTTCCCAATCTGCAGCTCACTGCCTCTTTCTGGCCAACGCTTCCTCTCTGCTTTCTGGCTCACTGACCACACGCTCCTTCTACTTTCTGTACCTCTGCTCGCTCCCAGATTTCTGGCCCACCGCATCACTGCTTCCTCTGCTCTCTTGTGCAGCGCTTACTCCTCTGACCCACTGCTCTCCCTCTGCTTTCTTGCCTATCACTTCACATTTCACCCATCACTCTCCCTCTCTCTCATAGTGTAACCATTTTTTTTTATGTATATTTTGACCCAGTTCCTCAAATAATGGGGCATTTAAAAAAAGAACAGAGGATATGCAATTTTTTAGACAACCCATTTTTGGAAATGAGCAGGTCACCTTATTCTCAAAGGTGACTGGCGCATTTCCACAGGCTTGAGCTGTAGCACAAATTGTGCACTGGCCAGCTGCCTTGAATGGTGTTCTGGGTTGTTTGACCGAAGTGTAATTATATTTGTTTGCGGCGGAATTGACCTTAGTAAATTTTGCTGCAAATTGATTTGCACTTCAGCCAAACAACCCAAAATGTACCTTTCACCCCCACCCCACCCCCCCTACTTAACTGGTTGATCGCTGCCGCTTCCCCTGCAACCCTGCAGTGCCAGATCCATCCCTCTAACGCGGGTCGGCTCCGAGTCCGCAGGGTCCCTTTTTCGTTATTTTCTTTTTTTTCTGTCCCTGCCTCCAATTTTGAGGAAAAAGGGGAAAACACTTCTGCAACCACCCTAGACCAAAAATACTGAACATGGGGCCAGATGACACCGCCGCAACACATGTTCAGTATTTATAAAAATCGATCGAATAGTACTGGACAAAATTGGTCAAATTGTAATATTCTGAAGATTTTTGTCATCAAAATGGGTAGTACTTTGAATAGAATTGCTCTCCCGACAGTGTTCTGCAAGCTCCCAGCTCCTTTCACAGGGACAGGCACTCCAGGTGCCAGCCACTGTAAAATGCGACCAAAAAATGCATTTTTATCCTGTTTGAGGAACAGAAATACAAGCGACTCAGCAGTGGTTCATACCTTAAAAGAAATGCATGACAGGGTCAGGAAGCAGGGTAATTCATGGAAATTCGCACAAAAGTGGCGCAGGCGGCTGGCGTGTGCGATAAAATCCATTTCAGCGCACAGCGTATTCATGGATTTTAGCCTCCAAAACCAGCCGTGGCGCAGAGTGGCGCAGTGACCCTGCAGCAGAGCCAGTTACGCCCCCAAGAACGCCCTTGCACAAGGAAAAGGCATCAAAATCCCCAATCCAGCGCAAAGGTCTGCGACAACCCAAAACCAGTTTACCGAACTGCCAAACAGCAAACACCAAGCGGGGAACGTGTATTACGGGTTTTGCGGTAACTTCCACACGCGAAAGGGCCTGTGCGAGCGGGGTACGTGTATAACTGGGGTTCGCGGGAAGTTTCACACGCGAATGGGCTGGGTACGTGTATTACAGGGGTGCGCGGGAAGTTCCACACGCGAATGGGCTGGGTAGGTGTATTTCAGGGGTGCGCGGGAAGTTTCACACGCGATTGGCCTTGGTACATGTATTTCAGGGGGGCGCGGGAAGTTTCACACGCGAATGGGCTGGGTACGTATATTACATGGGTGCGCGGGAAGTTCCGCACGCGAATGGGCTGGGTACGTGTATTTCAGGGGTGCGCGGGAAGTTTCACATGCGATTGGCCTGGGTACGTGTATTTCAGGGGTGCGCGGGAAGTTTCACACGCAAATGGGCTGGGTACGTGTATTTCAGTGGTGCGCGGGAAGTTCCACACGCGAATGGGCTGGGTACGCGTATTTCAGGGGTGCGCGGGAAGTTTCACACACGAATGGGCTGGGTATGTGTATTTCAGGGGTGCGCAGGAAGTTTCACATGCAAATGGGCTGGGTACGTGTATTTCAGAGGTGCGCAGGAAGTTTCACACGCGAATGGGCTGGGTACGTGTATTTAAGGGGTGCGCGGGAAGTTTCACACGCGAATGGGCTAGGTACGTGTATTACAGGGGTGCGCGGGAAGTTCCACACACGAATGGCCTGGGTACGTGTATTTCAGGGGTGCGCAGGAAATTTTACACACGATTGGCCTGGGTACGTGTATTTCAGGGGTGCACGGGAAGTTCCACACGCGAATGGGCTGGGTACGTGTATTTCAGGGGTGCGCGGGAAGTTTCACATGCGATTGGCCTGGGTACGTGTATTTCAGGGGTGCGCGGGAAGTTTCACACGCGATTGTCCTGGGTACGTGTATTTCAGGGGTGCGCGGGAAGATCCACACGCAAATGGGCTGGGTACGTGTATTTCAGGGGTGCGCGGGAAGTTTCACACGCGATTGGCCTGGGTACGTGTATTTCTGGGGTGCGCGGGAAGTTTCACACGCGAATGGGCTGGGTACGTGTATTTCAAGGGTGCGCGGGAAGTTTCACACATGAATGGGCTGGGTACGTGTATTTCAGGGGTGCGCGGGAAGTTTCACACGCGAATGGGCTGGGTACATGTATTACAGGGGTGCCCTGCACCCCTGGTCATGTCCCGCAGGCAGCCCATCCAACATGTGCATGCCCCCCATCCAAGCCACATGTCACCTTGCAATATGAACACCAACTCATGTCTCCCAGCACCCCCACCCCCAGCAGTGCGGGGCACCTGCCAGCAGGCCCCCACTCATGTCACACACATGTCCCCCAGCACCCCCACCCCCCAGCAGTGCAGGGCACCTGCCAGCAGGCCCCCACTCATGTACCCCCCCAACATGACAACATGACCCACAATTATGGCCCTCATGTCCACCCAAATCCAACCGCATGCCACCGCTGGCCAAATAACCAACCAAGTCTAACATACACCCCACATTGATATGGCCATTACATGAAACAACCCAAATGGCATGTATGTACATCAACACATATCTGTCACACACACACAATGGGGGCCAGTGAATGTGAAAAGCCACATTGTGACATGCATGAAACCAATGAGAGAATGCCACACATTGAACTAAGGAAAAATATGTATTGAACAAAAAATGCAGTGAAACAAATAAAAACAGCAAACAATGGACATAAGGAATGAAATGCTGAATGAGAGAAAATTATAAAAACATGAAATCTGAATCCAAAATAGAACACAAAACAAAATGACTCCAAACTCTCACTGCAACAAAGCAAATCCAAACTGCAAGAAAAAAGTAAAATCCATTGCTCCATGGTCAAATAAAATTCCAAATGCCGAAAAATACACAGTCCAACTATTTACAAGGATGAAATCCTGGGTCCATGAGCCCAACAGTTGAAATGAAACCTACCAAAATACACTAACTAATGAAGAATTATATACAAAAATGTGGGGCATTGTCCAAGCACCCCAAAATAAATGAAAACCAAAAAGAAACCTAACACTAACTAACTAACTAACTATATACAATGGCGGCGGGCATGTCCAACGGCTCACTGGTTGATGTCATGGGCCAGGGCATCATTGAACTCCTGTTCAATGGCTTGGAGGCGGGCATGTTCACTGGCCCTGAGGTCTCGCAGGGATAATGCAGTGTCCAGCTCCAACTCCCTGCGAATACCCTCGAGGCACTCAGCCCGCCTCAGCGCCCTCCGCATGCAGTTCTCCGCCCTGACCATTGTGAGCCGTTCCTCCTCCGCCCGCCGCCGCTCCGCACCTATCTGCTGGCCCAAGCGCTCCCATACGGAAGACACTCCCATTCCAGAGTTCAACTGCCCTCCGGCCGATGCCTGCCCCTCTGATGTTGATGGCCCCGAGCCATGATGCCTCCCACGTCGAGCCTGCCGCCGCCTCCGACGCCACTGCCTCTGCCAGCACGACGGCATCCAGGCTGATGGAATCCACCAATGCCGTCGTACACGTCCCCTGCCAGATGATGCCGTCACATCCTCCATCTGCTGGGGTCCAGTTGCTGGTGTGTCCACCCCTGCTGGACCTCCGACTCCCGACTGTGGCAGGGATGGGATCCCCACCGAGCTGGCTGTGTTGGTCGGGGCAGGTCCACAGGGGGCCCTGCTGGCATCTGGGCCGGAAGACGGCATGGAGAACGACTGGCGCACAGCCTCCACAGAGGAGGAGAGGGTCGCCAGAGTGGCCGACACATGTACGAAACCCCTGACCATGGTCTCACCCAACTGGGCCACGTTGGCACGGTGCTCTTCATGATGACGTACGCGCTCCTCCCGGGAAGCACCCATCTCATCACGAAGTGACACCCATGCGCAACGAGACACCAATCAGTACCTTCTTCATACGGCTTGGGCTTCCACTCGTCCGCCGGTAGAGGAGTGTTAGATGACATGGACATTCCCCCTACCTGCAGACGGGCCCGGGATGGGGCATCCCTGCTGGTGCATGGTGGTGCAGTCACAGTGTCAGGGACAGTGACATGCACAGGCCACTCCGGGGCGACCTGTGCTGCCTCCTGCCCCTGGCCCTGGACTGCACTACTTGCACCAGCAGGGATGCCCCACCAGGCCCCATGCGCGGCTCAGTAGAGGCCTCCTCCTCCTCTGTGGAAACCACCAACCTGGATGGCTCCACACCATCTTCCGCCATTGCAAGCCCCTGTGGGGGCTCACCCACCCCTTCCACTGCAGCCGTAGGGGCATCCCCGCTGCTTGGCTCCACAGCGCCGTCTCCGCCCTCTTCTTCACTTGCCGCTGTGTAGAGGGAGACATAGAACACAAGCATCAGGGGACTGTACAATGGTCCCCTAGACAGGAAGCAATAGCAGATGAGTGGCACTGTCAAACATCACTTCCATCATGTCCCTCCACAACACATGGGTCAGTGCAGGCAAACACATGCAGTAACAGGCATGGCACATGCAATGGACATTAGCATACATGTCGAAGGGACTCTTGAAACATACAATGTTGGTTTGAAACTCACATGCATCATGGGTCATGCCTATCACATGCACACACTTCACCGTAGTTTCATCCATCTGGACTCGTACACCCCCAACACAGTGGATACAAGGATGACTAGGCTACATCAGTGAATCTGAACATTACCACAGACATGTGTCATGCATCCATGCCATTTACAAGTCACAGACACGCAGGTCAGACACACAGACATGGACACCATACATGTACATGGCATCAGCACCCATCCCTCACCCCCACCCAGGTCCAGGAAACGAGACTGGCATGCTTTCATGTGTCCATTCCGCACAGATCTCCCCATGTTGCATTTGAACACATGCACCAACCATGTGGTTCACACATTACTGGCCTCACATGCATGACCATGATGTCCCTGCACACACACATACGTACATGGCCTATGTCACACATACAGGCAAGGATCAGACAACCAGCACACTGCAACATGCCCTGTCTCACACAGCAATGCTTGGCCACTTACCGCTCAACTCCGGATGGGTCTTCCCCTCAAGGATCTGGGCGTGGAGCGCTGGGCGTACGCGTTCCAGGACCCTCAGCTGGATGGTACTCATGGTGCCCTGGACCCCCTCCACGAGGCGCTGGGCCTTCATGAGGGTCCTGGACCTCAAGTCCACCCAGCGCTTCTTCACTTGCTTGATGGTGCGGTTGCCACCCCCTCCGCGTTGATGGCAACCACAAAGTCGTCCCTGATCCTGTCCCGTCCATCCTTGTTGGCGCGTGATGATCCGAATAGGGCATCATAATGCCCCAGGACTTGCTCCACCAGGACACCAACTTCGGTGGCAGTGAAGCTGGTGGCCCTCTGCCCCTCTGGCTGGGGGTCGCCAGTGGTCTCGGATGGTGTTTGCCTCGACATGGTGACCCCCGAGGCAGGCGTGGGTGGGCAACTGGGTCCTGGGGCTGGGCTGTGGAGCGATGGTATCCCAGTCGGGAGTCTTCTGTTCCAGCAGGGGTGGACACAGCAACTGGACCCCTGCAGATGGCTGATGTGCAGGCACCAAATGGCAGGGCACGGTGGCAGCAGGCAGCCAGGCAGGCAGCAGCAGATGGCTCATGGGAGGCTGCTCGGGGCTCTGGGGGGCAGTAATTCGGCCTTTTGGGCAGGAGCCTGGTCTTCCGTGTGCTTACGCGTGGCCAGCTTGATACGGAGTGATTTGGCACGTGAGAATTCTGCACGTCAGCGTGTAAATCGAGGAAAGGCCCTTAGCGCATAAGCGCGTCAGCACGCATACGCAATTTCATTGGACCAAAGGCCCTTAGCGCGTAAGCGCGTCTGTGACGTATCACGCACGGACGTTGCCCTGGCAGGGCTTGAAGATCCCACGTGGATTTCCATTGCTCTGTACGTGCTTTTCGTGGGGGTGCGGTGCGTGTGTTTTGCAGGCGTTGGGGTTCACACACTATTACTTCACAGCGAGTGGGTGTTGGCTACACGTTCTTCTACACGCAAGGCAGACGGTGAGTGGTACCCTGCTCCCCCAGGCCCGATCGTGTGTAAAACCACCCGCGAGCCCCTGAAATACACGTACCCAGGCCAATTGCGTGTGAAACCACCCGTGAGCCCCTGAAATACACGTACCCCGCTCCCCCAGGCCCAATCGTGTGTAAAACCACCTGCGAGCACCTGAAATACACGTACCCAGGCCGATTGCGTGTGAAACCACCCGCGAGCCCCTGAAATACACATACCCCGCTGCCCCCAGGCCCGATCGCGTGTAAAACCACCCGCGAGCCCCTGAAATACACGTACCCCGCTCCCCCAGGCCCGATCTCGTGTAAAACCACCCGCGAGCACCTGAAATACACGTACCCAGGCCAATCGCATGTGAAACCACCCCTGAGCCCCTGAAATACACATACCCCGCTCCCACAGGCCCGATCGCGTGTAAAACCACCCGCAAGCCCCTGAAATACACATACCCCACTCCCCCAGGCCCGATCGCGTATGTAAACACCTGCGCACCCCTGAAATACACGTACCCCGCTCCCCCAGGCCCGATCGCGTGTGTAAACACCTGCGCACCCCTGAAATATACCTACCCTGCTCCCCCAGGCCTGATCGCGTGTAAAACCACCCGCAAGCTCCTGAAATACACATACCTGCTCCCCCAGGCCCAATCGCATGTAAAACCACCCATGAGTCCCTGAAATACACGTACCCCGCTCCCCCAGGCCCGATCGCGTGTGAAAACACCTGCACACCCCTGAAATACACGTACCCCGCTCCCCCAGGCCTGATCGCGTGTAAGACCACCCTCGAGCCCCTGAAATACACATACCCGCTCCCCCAGGCCCGATCGCGTGTAAAACCACCCACGAGCCCCTGAAATACACGTACCCCGCTCCCCCAGGCCCGATCGCGTGTAAAACCACCCGCGAGCCCCTGAAATACACGTACCCACTCCCCCAGGCCCAATCGCGTGTAAAACCACCCGCGAGCCCCTGAAATACACGTACCCAGACCAATCGCATGTAAAACCACCCGCGAGGCCCTGGAATACACGTACCCCGCTCCCCCAGGCACGATCGCGTGTAAAACAACCCGCGAGCCCCCCGAAATACATGCACATGCTATTATTCACACAGCGGGTGTCCGTGTTTGTCGCGTACCCCTTTGCACGTCATTTGTCCTAGAGGGCCACAGTATGGGACATTCATCAGAGATGTGTATACGTGCTTTTTGTTAGCGCACATTTTGGTGCACATTTTTTTCATGCGCAGGGACGCTACCGCCTGCTTTCGTGTGGCGGACATGTATGGACCTGTGCGCGTCTTTGCCCGTGCGCTGGTTTGCCCTATTCGATTCCATGAATACGTGTTGTAGGTAGAGCATGTTGGCGTTCCACGCACTTGCCTCCTGTACTTCCCCCGTGACGCCCACATTTTCACGAGTTGGCCCCCATTCCAAGTGTTCCGCCCCGTGTTCCGCCTGCTTTTGTTATGAGCGCCGCGCTATGTGCGCTTTCGCTGTGGCCTTAGCGCACGCCGTTAGATGACCTGTGCGCTGGCGTGCGCCGCGCACTTTTTCAGCGCACATCCCTGATTTTACTCGCCCACGGACTTCCATGAATAGATGTGCGATGGTTTCCCTGCGATATTCGCACTTGCACTGCGATTTTCGCTCTTTCACTGCGAATCGCACGTTTTCGCACGTTTTCGCTGAAATTTTCGGCGCACATTAATTCCATGAATCGGCCTGCCTGTCATGCAATGGCAGCCCCACATCCCGTGCTCGTAGGGCTGCCTACAATTTCTGCACATTTAAAAGTGCGTCTTGCTTGGAAATGAGGGATGCGCTTTTAAATTGACAGAAACGCCACTTTATTTGATCAAGGAGGTGAAAAAGGCCATCTGAATGGGCGCGCATATAAAATGTGCCCATTCATGTGTCCCTTGTGGATTGGACTGCACTTTTTTGGGGCACAAGTGATTTAATTTCTTGTGTAAAAAAAAAGTTGAGAACCTGCACCCTGAGTATTATTTTTTTAAAACAGTAATTTTTGCAGATTACTTTAAAAAAAATGTAAAAACAAATAATATTTTTTTTTTAAAAGATGCTGTTTTTGCACAAAACTGCCGTTTTGCGACATTTTGTGCAAAACGGGCGTTTTCGTTACATTTTGCGGGATCGCAAAATCGCTATAAGCTGGAGGGTCTGCTTTATTATCGACGGGAATAGGTACTGGTTCCAGACTCTGCTTCGGGCTGTCCTAGCGGAACAGCATATCATCAAATGCAAGGTCCTCAGATAGATAGGCAGCCAAAGGATTATCAAAAATGTTCCTATTATCAACACTATGGTGCTGACTATCCTGTGAGAAGGACTGTTGGTTCTGAGCGAGCTGACTTCTACCAGGGCCCCCAATCCCAGTATGGCCTCTGGGTCATCTACCCATGGTACCATATGTGTTATTCGATCTCTGCTGAAGGATCAGGCATTGTGCTCCCCAATGACCTTCTTGTCTGCAATAAGCACATTGGTTCATGTGTACAGGACCCACCTGCGCATTACTCTGTGGTGCAAACTGTCCTCTAAACTGTGAATTGCCACCTCTAGTCCCTCTTTCTAGCTGTTGCAACAATACTTTGGTTTTCTAGTCTCCCTTCTTCTTTTCTATTCTCTCTTTTTCATTATTGACCCTATTTTCATAATACAGAGCCATGTGCAATACTTTAGACTGTGATTTAGCTTGCCAGGCACTTTCGGAAGTCATCATTTGTGATTGGATATCAGGCAACAACCCACGCACACATTTATCCACAAGAAGCCTTTTTCCCGACGTACTTAAATCCTGACCGCTAAAATCCGAAAACACTTGTTCGAACTGATTGAAAAATTCGGTAGCACCCTCAGATTTCCCCTGGATGCCAGCTCTAAGCTTGTCCCAAACTATTCTTCTTTCTGGAACCAAAGTCTTCAATGTTGTTACTATTCTCTCTGGCAGTGTCAATGTCACCTGTGGCAGTTTCTTACCAGCCTTTCTTTCTCCATCTGTCCATACCAAGTTAACCCATGTGCCACCCAGTCCTGCCAAATCATCTACAGTTCTAATCTGTTTCCATAAATCAGAAGGTAGGATCACAGGGAACAACAAGTCTATATCACCCAGCGTGAAAACTGATGATTGCAAAACAGATTCTATTTCCTTATAAAATCCTGTTGGAGTTTTCCTAATATCTGGAATTGTCTGTCTAATGGTATTCACTTCCTGTCTAGAAAAAGGGACATGAACAAACTGTGAGACATAATGAGCTTCAATAGTAGTGGCAGCTGCGCCTGTTGCATCATTAGCTGTAATTTCCACTTTAGGAACAAATGTCAGAGGAACTTCCCTCATCGGCAATTGAAAAGTAGGCAATTGTGAACATTCATTAAGCAACAAAGCTATATATAGCGACAAAGAAGTCAAATCAGTATCAGGTGAAAATGCTCTCTTATAAATGACCATCAAATCTGCGGGACAACAAACCTTTTTCTTCATGAACTCATCCTGTAGGTACTCTACCATTACCTGTAACACTTTCCTTTGCATTGCCGGAGTATACTGACTAAACGGGTCATATACTTCAATGGGAGAAATTGAAACATCCAAAACCCAACTAATCACGTCCCTTGTGTAAATATGCGGCTCTTCACTCACTGGTTTACAAGATGGAAGAAATAATTTCTGCACATGCGAAGCGTCCAATCTATCGCCATCTATATCATCATTGTGTAACCAATTTATCTCCCTCTTAAACTCAAAAACCCTCTCAACATGCTTATGTACTTTCTCAGCAGTGTCCCTTGAGTAAGCTAAGACATTCAAATCCCTCAACCCTTGTGGGACATCCATGTCCGTCAAATCAATCCACATTTCAGCCAAGTGTATTCCCATCCCCTCTATCAAAATATTTTGTTCAGGAATACTTTCTTGGTCAGAAATTGGAGTAAGACAGCTCATTTTTCACCTTCTTCTATACATTTCTTAGCCCATGCATACAATTCTATTTTTCTAGCTTTAGAAACTGTACTACGAGTCACTACTTATGAATCAGCACACACCCCTTCAGTTGCTACAAGTGGAGCAGAACCACTTGGAGAAGAATGTTCAGACAAATCTTGTACAACCGGTAGTGGAGAGACTACGGAACAGCTACGGGAACAGCAACTGTCGGCAAGGGCAGAGATACAGAAGTGAGAACAACAACAACAGGAAGAGGAGCAATAACTGGAGGAGGAGGAACAACGGGAGGAACAGGAGCAACAACGGGAGGAGGTGCAACAGCGGGAAGAGGCAAAACAAAAGGGAGAGTCACATAGGGAGGAGGTGCGGTGGCAACATTCCTATGCTTATTTAAAAGCTTATCGAGTAGTTCGTCTGAGGCATGAAAGTCGTGAGATGGATATATTTTCTGTACCCCAAGTTGAAAAGCCGTATACATACTTCTAATAGATTCCTACTGTTTCTGTTCATATAATAATGCCTTTTCTGAGTTAGACATATGTCGACGTGCATGTTTCTCTTTACTCTTAAATTGCTGTATAGATTCCTTTCTCGAAATCCTAATTACATCAAATGCTGCCGGCCTAGCCTTTTTCTTTAGCAATTTAGATTCTGAATACTCTATATGGGCAATTTCAAAACTACCATGAACTGGCCACTGAAATTCGGAAGCATATCTAGTTTGTCTGTGCCAAATATCGTTGAATACTATACTACCAAGACCATACTTACTGTACATAGTACACACCAGCGACCCCTCCGGTGGTGCCGGTTGGCTATATTCCAAAGATTGTCTGTCTTTGCGGAATAAACCACTGAAACAAAGTAGACAATTTCCCAGGCATACCAGATCACTGGTGTCCTGGCGTTGTTTGAACTCGCGAGCGCAAATCTACAACCAAATATCAGGATACTTAGGAATCAGGGCATGACTCACCTGATCACAAAGGACAAAGAAGGTCCGATCGGATTGCAAAGGATCCTCATGGTTGGCGATTTTGGCAAAGAGCCTGCCTCGATATAGGGACCCTCATCAAGATGTCCTCTCAAACCGCAGACTCACCGTTCAGGGATCGGATTGTGCACTACTGTCGAGGTGTCGTGTCTCATACAAAGGGTCCCCCTTTTTTCTCACTCTCCGATCGTGGTCCGAAAGCCGTGTCTTCTTTTCAGCGAGGTGACATCAAACTTGAGGGTCCCCATTCGGACGCCATCTGAAAGAAATATCGAGGCTTAGTACCACAAAATGAAATACACCAATCACGGGTTGAAAAAAGATACAAGTATCTTTTATTTCTGTACAGAGTCAAAGCAAATAGACAGCTATCTCGCTGCCAACACCTCGCAGTGTGTACCAGCAGACACAGTGAGGGGTGAGAGTGCTGAACATCTTAACACAGACACTTTTATACAGTTTCAAATCATTGTCCGGCCCCTCTCCAAACTAATAGGTTACATGCTAGGGTTTGTG
Source organism: Ambystoma mexicanum (assembly GCF_040938575.1). NCBI lineage: Eukaryota > Metazoa > Chordata > Amphibia > Caudata > Ambystomatidae > Ambystoma > Ambystoma mexicanum. The sequence goes on from NC_090929.1 coordinate 550,758,030, forward strand.
CCTAGTTCATATGACAAATATTACAAGGTTGTACAACGATTTAACAAGTTTGCATGTCCATGAAGTTACAATGGTGTCGTTGGTTCTCTGATCCACAGTAAACCTTGTTTCAAGAATCGCTAAAATGCTGTTCAGCAAAAGCACACAATCTGAGTTTGTTCTTCATTGTCTCGTTGTTTATATGAGGATGATGCTTGTGAGTGCAGACAACACTTGGATTGCAGTTCATACAAGTCACAAGGTCTCTTTGCATATGACAAACAGTCTGCTCTCGGTCAGCCTAACCATTAACAAAACTCATTAACAAAACTCAAAGGTCGTTCGGGTTGGCTGCAAGTTGAAAACACAGTCCACCATTTTAGAACAGAAAACAACAGTCAAAATCAAAATGGCAGATGATTCTTAAAATGGCAGTGAAGTTGATCGAATATCGAAACATTTCAGATGCGGTTTTCAGTGCAACGCGAATGAGCTTAGGCCAATATTCATAACAACCCGGTATTATACGAATACGGTTTAACATCTGAAGGGCAGCAAACCACATGATCTTCACTACACTGCAACAACAAAACAAATCACACATAGCCTCATACAACAGGATACAACAGCTACCAACCGAAAAGTACACCCAAGCTTAGGGAACAGTGTTAACCGAACTGAAGCTGACAACAGCGCATCACTGCTCATTTGCATTTTTTCCACTCGCTACTAGTAACCCATCCCACTCCCTCTCCTTTTAGATCCACCAGAGCACCAGGGGAGTACTCCGGTGGTTATAGTGCGCAGTACAAATGTCCTTTAACATTAATATTAACTTTAACATTATGTTGTAGTCACAGAGAGATTACCATGAATGTATTCTAGATTGGACTAGAAGGGCCAATCAGCTAATTGTATTAATTACCCAATATGTAGCATGCACTGCAGGCTTTACGGTCCTAGTTGCTAGGATGTTGTACCATCAATGCTTTATTCCCTCGGTCGTTTATGGACTAGAGACATTGGGCCTCATTACGAGTATGGAGGCAGCCATGCCCATCATAAGGGCATGGCTGCCTCCATACCGGTTTTCAGCTCTGGGTTCTGTGAATGAGGAATTACTGGGTCATTCCAACCCATAGGGCTTAACGGGAATGGGGATGGAGATGGGGATGGAGCTAATAACGGGCACGTCAATAAGTGTCCCGCTATTAGCTCCTTGGTCCCCTTGCGGGACCCGCTAAGGACGCCTGGTCTGGCCAGACATTCTATGTGGGTCCCGCTAGGGGACTTAGTAATAAAGCATCCAATAATGAACGGTCCCAGTCCCATACCGGCACCCTTCATTACGGGAACGCCAGGGACGCAATGAGGCCCAATGACCATGTCTGATCTTAAGTGGCTGCATATGATTGAAAGCAAATTTTGGCGAAAATCTTAGGACTCCCGCAGTGTGTTCCGATTGAAGTTATTCGATTAGAGCTGGGGTTAATTTCCATGACAACATTGTTAAGACAGAAAAGAACCATGCTGTATATTAAGTCAATGAAAGCAGGGCCAGACCTGCTGCTGCAATTGCTTTGCAAAGAAATGGAGAAAAAGAAGGCCGAGAGCTATATAGTCCAAATTATGAACCATTTCAAGATATTGAACTGGACTCCAGGTTTGGAGGAAAATATGCAGGTTATAAAAAAAACAGGTTGTATAGAGAATGGAGAGGGAAGATTGGGTGGAGAATTTTGATTACCTGGCAAAACTAAAGCAATTCAAATTTGTTACACAAATGTTATACAAACTCAAGAAGCTTCAAGCAAATCTTTCTCTCTGTCCTGCCAAGGAACTGAAGCGTTTTTTACTATTGTTGTGGCTTAATCTGCTGCCAGTATTGGCCAATACAGAAATTATTCTGAAACTCCCAGCTGGGGAAATGTACTGCAGAATGTGCAAAAACAAAGAATGTCCTGAAACTCGGAAACATGTCTTGACGGGATGCTCCACGATGGGACCTATTTATATCCAAAATGTTGGTGCTCTGGTACATGCCCTGGACGCCATTGAAGAAAGGAAATGTTGGTGCAGGTGTTTAAACACAAACTCGAAGCCTACCCGTATTGCCCTCTATAGAGTATGGATGGTAGTAAAAGTAAAATTACAGGTTGAATAAGCATTGTGGGTAATCACTATCATCCAATAGCCATCAATGACATTGTTTTAACATGTATTGAATGAATTTGTTTTGTATTTTTTTTAATCAAAATGTGTGATTTTATGTTGTTGTTTTTGTAAGTATACGTAATGATATTTGATTAATTTATGTATATATGTGTAAAGTTGTAATTAACTGTAACACATTAAAATAAAATACATAAGTAACCATGACACTTGAGCATAGCAAAACATAGGACAGCACCAACCTGCCATGCACTGTGCCCCCCACAGCAGTATCCCCTCCCCATGAGTGCCACCATCCCACTTCCACCTTCTTGGATGCAGCCGCAGAATCACCAGTTTCCCTTTGCAATTCCCCCCATCACCTGTATTGTGGAGCAGTGATAACGTAATGTTGCCCGAATGAGGCAGTAGCATTGTTTGGCAAACCGTCTCAGGATTTCACCCTGGATGGATGGCACAAGTGTGAGGGCAATGCAAACAGGATCTGGAACAGGTAGCAGGAAGCAAGCAGTGGAATATTGCAGCACCAACCTGCATACCAAGCTAGACCTGTGTCACGTACGTTAAGTGCATGATGCCACCATACTGCACATGCGCGGCTTACTATGAATAGGGGGCACATGCTCAGGATGCAGCTGCGCTGCATCATAATAATGGATGGAGGACGCAGGTCACTTTCGAAATTGGCGTGATGGGTGGTAGCTGATTATATGTGGCGCAAATGCAAACCAACAAGATTTGCTGAGAATCATTTGCATCACTCCCGTAATGGATGGGAGGGGAACAGACAGAGCTTGGAGACAAGTAAAGGGGAGTGGATCACCACCAAAGCGTGACAGTAAGATAGCACCACCACCACATACTGGGGGAGCACCACTGGCACAGACAGGCAGCAGCGCTCTCAGTGAAGGGGCCACTGGTACTCCCATGACCCAGATGCAACCACCGGTCCCTGAGAAGGGGTAGAGCTGTAAGAAAAAATTCACTGAGGACGAATTACAAATCCTCATGGACTGATATGCAGTGTGGCTGTTGGAATGCATAATGGTCATTTCACTGCATTTTATAGGTGCATTTGTGAATGGCATTGGCTACATGGCAATATGTCCAGTTACTGCATGTCACTGCACACAGCATCAGTGTCACGTTTGTGTAGTGTGTACTCTCAATGTTGGGTGCACTCACTTGGTGTCTCCACTAGCAATGGGTCATGCATGTGTGTATCATGTACTGCTCCGGTCAGACAGTGACCCTTGAAGGGGTGCAATGCCAGTGATGTATAGAGGGGGTGACATTCACTGCAGCCCTTAGGCTGGTAACAGACACCATTGTCATGCTTTCTCATGTTGCAGGTGCATGTGGCGTGTCAATGCTCTATTGCCCATAAAAGTGCATAGAGGTGACATCTGTGTCGGTCCTTGGCCAGATATGCCTGTGATGCATGTGTGCATTTGGCCCTAGATACACCTTTGTCTGTAACTTTTGCAGGTTGGCTGCCTGTCACCTTGGCATTGCCTGTCCCCACAGGGGCTGTAGGGGGATTTTACAGGGCACTGACTGAACATGGCCACAATCTGCACATGGAGATTTGCCTTTGTATTGGATGGGTTACAGGGTTCATAATCAACATGGCTGGTCTTTGACCACCTTGGTGCAGAGACCTTGCATTTGCAAGTATGCTTCTGTGACTCCATTTCCTACTCCGACCTGCATCATTTACCTACTTACATGTCCCATTGATTAGAACATTTTGCATTGCTAATATATATCACACCTGCTATATGTTGCCCTGCCTTTTGCCTCTGCAGCCGCAACATCCATGTGTTGCCTCCTCTGTCAGTGTAGCTACATGATGCTGGTCACATGTGTGAATACTGATGCCAACACATACATGCACTTTCTGGCATGTGCATCCAATCCTGCTGGCAATGACATGACTGCTAGGTATTCGATAGGAAACTGATGATATCTGCTTGAAAGGAACGTTGCACTTGCATCACCAGAATATGTGGCGCTGATATATATGCATGCCGCTGTCAGTGTGCTCCCTGTTCACCCCTGACAATGTTTCTAGACAAGTCTGATCTATGAAAGTCTCATCAAAGCAGGTCCTCCCCTGCTCATCCAGAACAATCAAGGACCACATCGACACCCTTGCTTCAGCCTTGGCCGATTTCTGCAATCACTTCTTTGCCACTGGAACTTGCCCCTGCCCCCTTAAGCACTCTCTTGTGCACCCTCTTCTGAAGAAGCCCTCAGCCGATCCTTCATCTCCAGCTAACTATCACCTGATCTCCATCACTCCTTTCCTGGGCAAACTCTTGGGAAAGCTGGCCATCTCCAAGCTTAATCTACATACTGAATGTGTTGGTTGCCTCCATGACCAGCAGTCTGGCTTCAGAGCGGTCAGAAGCACGGAAACTGCTCTCCTGAACACCCATGAATACTTGCTCTCTAATCCTGACTCTAATCTCCCTTCTGTCCTCATTCTCCTTGATCGATCCTCTGCTTTTGACACAGTCAATCATGCCATCCTGCTCAATCCTCTTCGGGACAACCTTAGCATTACTGATCAGGCCGTGGCCTGGTTGACCTCTTTTCTCACTGACCGACCCACTCAGGTCCGACTGGGGTCTTTCCTCTCTTCTATCTCTTCTCTCTACTTGTGTTGTTCCGCAGGGGTCTAACCTCTCTCCCTGGCTCTTCAACCACTACCTGGCACCTCTTGCCCACCACATCGCTACTTTCTGCTCCAATTTTCAATATTCTGCAGATGACACTCAGCTCTCTTTCAGGCTCCCCTCAGCCACCTCTGCTTCTTCTCTCATACCAGACTGTCTGGCTGCAATTCAGGAATGCCTCCAATTATCTTTGCCTTAATGCCATTAAGACTGAGATACTCCTCATTGGGACAACCGCTTCCTCCTTGCCTCTCTCTCCCTAGCCACCCACTCTGGGCCCTCTTCCTGCTCCTTCCTGTGAGGTTAAGAACCTTGGTGTCATCTTCGAATCCACCTTCTCTCCTCACATCTCTGATGTCTCTAAGAAGTCAAACTATCAGCTTCACCTCCTCAGAGGTATTATTCCTTTTCTCACTTTCCATCATAAGCTCACTGTCTCAAGAGCTCTGGTCCTCTCTAGGCTGGACTATTGCAACAGCATCTTTCTAAATCTCCCTGCCTCTACTCCTCGACCTTTACAACTTATCCAGAAAAGAACTGCAAGACTTGTCCTTGGCCTCAAGCCCAGGGATCGTATCTCTCCAGCTCTGAAATCTCTTCACTGGCTCCCTGTAGTTGCAAGGATCAACTCAAAGACCCTATGCATTGTCCACAATGCTTTCTGGGACCTGGGACTGCTTTACCTCCAACTTTCTCTTCCAAAACATCTTGCTTTTTCGAGCTTTCCGCTCATCCACCTCCAACTCTCTTAGGGTCAGACGTTTCTCCAAGCAGAGAGTTGACAGATTATCTCCTTGGCTGGGGCATCCCTCTGGAACAGCCTCCCTGCCTCTCTCAAACTTTAACAGAAACACCTCTGGTTCCGGAAACAACTCAAGACCTTCCTTTTTGCTTCTGCTTTCTCTCCTCCTCTCCCCTGCTGATGCACCTGACTGCTACGCGCACTGCTCACCTGGTCACCCTCTGAACTCGGGCTCAGGGTCCTGCATGTCCAGTTGCTCTTGCACTGCCTACGGGCTCCCCAGCACTTAAGGGTCTATATCTGCAACCCTACATTCCCTTCTTTCCATACTTATGAGCCACCCGCTGGATGCACTTGTGAGTAAACTGCACTTCCCCTTCCCCTCCCACCTGGCACTTCTCCCCTTCTCTCTTCCCCACACTTGCATAATCTCAATAACAAAAGGCTTAGTAAGATTGTTATTTTGTCCTCCCTTGTTTCCCCCTCCTTGTCTTGTCATGCCTAGAAACACTTGTGTACAGGCTCGTTATAAATGCCACATCATTTAATCTGATTTCATTTCATGAAGGTGTCAATCTTGTGATATGAGGGTGATTGTACCTTTCATATGTTTGCATGTTCATGATGTATGAGTTATTCTGTATTTTAAAGGATGGGTTCAGGGAAAGGTCCACCCTGTGTGCTAATTCACTGTCCCATGCTGTGCTGTATACCTACTGTGCTCACTGCCCTGTTATGGTATTGACCTCCCCATACCCCAGCACCATGGTCCCATGCCCCGGTTGCCCTGTGAACAGCCCCTGAGAGTGTGCCATGGAGGCACCTGTATTCAAGTGACCGTGCCGATGAAGTCCCAGCCCACCCAGTGTGATGGTGACCTGCCCCACCCCCACCAGGCCACCCACTGTGCATGCATTGTTGTGCTGGAGCGGCATTCATTCTGCCCATAGCCAGTCTTGGGCAGCTGCTACCTGCAGCTAGCAGTTCTCCAACTGCTCTGGCACCTCTCAGGCTGTGCAAGCCTGTGGCCCCTCCCCGAAGGGAGGGGGGCCACTTTTAGTGCCATTTAAATGGTACATGCCTATTATCAGGGAGACAATCAGTCATTTACAAGGTGCTTATTGAGGGTTCACGCGTCGATGATGGGTAATGGATGTGGCTTAATATGAGATGATGGTCTATGCTCTTTGTTTGACATTGTTCGATGGGTCATGTCCATGTTACTTTCTTAGTTGATCTGTGTAGCCAAATGCCCCTGTTGTCTGTATTTGTATGCTTGGGTGAGTGACTTGTGGAATGCATAGTGTAATACTAAGGACACTGGCCATGTTTTCAGGTTTTCTGTGAAGGATGTCGATGGAGGATATGTGTGTTTTTTGAGAAGGAGGTACCCACCACATGTCCGTCCTGGACTGCCATTCTCAGGTAGTTGTTTATGGCCCAACTTGTGGAAACATAAAAAATTGATATGAGGCTGGGAAGCCCAAAAGAAACACACCAACACAGGTTACAAAGGACATACAAGTGCTTTATTTAAAAGCTACAACAGTTACCAAAGCCAATTGACAAACGGATAGCTATTCGGCTCTCAGAGTAACGTAACGCACTTCAACGAGGGTTCGATGCATTAGTAGAGAGACCGTACATTGGAATACTTGAGCTTTCACATCCTTTATCCAGCCCTTGGCCAACCCCCTCGCGGGTTAACCATTCTTGGGATCAGGCCTAGGGTTCCTTGCCAGGTCAATCCTATAATGTATGCATTCTGATCAGTTCCGCTGATACAGTTGTTCATTTACACATAGGTCAGTGGTAGGACAAGGTCTCAGTTCGCGACCCCGACAAGTGGCCTGCAGGTATATTAATTATTTGTGTGTGCGGAGGTCACAACGGCCAGAATCTCACTCAGAATGTCATTCAGCCTCCATTTTGATGTTCAGGGCGAATTCCACATTACAAGAGAACCTAAAATGGCGGCTAAATCCAAGATGGCGACTTACATAACTTTTTTGTTAAGGTCAAGACCTTGCCGCAGAGTCTATTTACATGATATTTTAGACAACTTGGCGTAGGCCAATACACATTCAAATACTGCGATAGGAGGCATAATATCATTTCAATTCCAACAAACTGTACTTGCCATGTTTCATCATCACGGCCATCAGGGATGTGACTATAGTGTGACTTTCGCACTGCATGTTTTCCAGGTAAAGTATGTCTGGACGAGCTGATGGTATGTGCTGATGACCCCTCACTCTTTGGCCTGCTAATGGTATGGGTACTGCCTGTGGCTGCGGTTGCAACCCCTCATGCACCTCTATTGGTATGCCTCAACGTGTGGCTATATTTTTCAAGATGCAACATGCCAATATGATTTTACATGGCACAGCTGGTACATACAACAGTACTCCACCTGAATGGTCTAGGCAGTGGAACTGTGATTTTAGCACTCTAAATGTGTACATGAGTGTGCCTCTGGTGGCAATATGGGCTGCATTGTTGCGGGCCCCTGTGGTGGGATTTGAAATAGGCGTCCTCAGGAATGGTTATAGTGGATATCCATGGTCCCCTGTAAATGACAATAATCACATTTTGTTATGTATGTGATATTATTGTGGTTTGTATTGTATGTGATCCCCAATCAGTGTGTTTGTGTGTGTGGGCTGGCTGATACTCAGCAATGAGCCACTTGTTGCTGAATGTTCCCGATGCCAGTGCTTGGTGGATTGGGGAATGGCGTAATATGTAGCTGTCATGAGTGCATCCAGGGTAGTTTGCATTCACATGCATGATGTGACCCGTTACATCTCAGGTGGCCTGCACATTCAGTGAATGCCAATTTTTTCAGTTCTGACATATATGTTCTGTGGCCCGTAGGGTTGTAGTGCAACATGTGTGCAATCAATTGCCCCAAGTACCCATGGGAACCGGGCAACTGCATAGAATTCTTGAGCCACTCTTTGCCTTTCTTGCCCATGTCTATCTGGCTACACACATGTGCTATGATGCAGCTTAGGACCTGTTTGAGACAGCGTGATTTTGTAGGTTGTGGAATACCCTCAACAATGGCTGTGGGCCATTGGAATGTGCCAGTCCCCAGGAAGTGAAGGGCAGTTAGAACTTTCATCAAGGGTGATTTTGGCTGTGAGCATATGGTTGGGGACACCAGGTCATTCTCCCACTCCCTGATCAATTCAAGGATGACATGGGTGGGAGCAGCATGTGCCATATACTTCCTCATCTGGCATGCCGAATATCGTTGCGCGTGTATCGTAGATTCTGGCCTTCCTGCTTCTCCTTCTCCTTCCATGAAGAAGTAGGTATGCGAGTAATGCAGGAACTGGCATGGTGGTGACTTTTCTCTACGATCGCATTACAGTTTTTAAACCTGAGATTGAATGGCGCATTCTCACCTTGTACCTGGTCATGGGTGGCGGTAGAATTTATATCCTTTTTGGTTAGCCCAGATGCATCAGTAAATCTGTAAATATAGTTTGTTTGCACTTCACGGAGCGTGTTTGTGCATTTGTACGGTGCCTCCTTTTCCACGCATATGTTATCCCTCATTTCTCTACTTTAATGAGGACGTTTGCATATTTTGCCCCCTTCTTTGTCTTTGCACTGTCCATTCCCTCAAGCCTCGCGCAGGACGCACAGAGCTGGGACCCTGCACAGAGGCCGATCTATAAGTCAGTGGATATAGTTTTGCGTGATGAAGCGAGACATTTTCTGGCACAATTTGCTTATGTGCCGCGCAAAGTTTTCTGTATATCAGGCTCCTAGTGTTTTGGCAGAGCTCAAAAATGCATTGAAGATCATGGGCCTCATTATGAGTTTGGAGGTAAATTAGCAGTAAATCTGCTCATTTACTGACAAAATAGTTTACCGTTGCCACTACTCGGTCCCGTGGCATTACCACAGGATTACAAGTGGTGGAAGTGTGGCAGAAATCTTCCTACTTGAAGTCCTTACTTGTCCATGGGGATATTTGGTCGATATACAGCCAAGTGAATACTGCACAATGAATGTGCCGATTTTTGCACTTTAAGTGGATGATTTACCTCCAACATCATGTTGGAGGTAAACCCTCCAATTCAAGGTCATGCTTTAAATTCAGTGGTGTGGTAAAAGTGGCGGTAATTCCATCACTGTCACAAAACGTAGCTGTAACAGAATTACCAACACCTTTTATCTGGATCTCTGATCTCGTTATAAGGGCCTAGATGTGTTTTCACTTGGATGATTTTTGCGACCCTGCTAATTGTACAACATAAAAATAAATAATTTTATTCCAGTATTTTCTCCATAAATAAAGAATCTTCTACGACCCTGAAGTACTAACATTGTAACTCTGTGGCTCTGAAAACCTGAACAGATTTGTTTGACTATTTAAATTAGCATAAGCCTCGAGAACGTGACTGATCAACTAGAAGGTCTTAATTCTTCCGTGAAGTTCTGCTGAGGACTCTCAGGCTATATGAAACGAACAACTCCATTTCTTAAACATGAATCAACTGAAAATCATCAATTTGTATGGGTGAGAGTGTATGACTCATGCGGCGGCCTAACAAAAAGCAGGCACTGAGAATGACTTTCTGAGTTACCCGTGGACGTGGAGACTGTGTGGCAATGAATCTAGTGAAACAAACTGCAGCCAATCCTTAACCTTAAGCGATAGCCTACCGTGCAAGGCAATTCCAAGGACTACCTCAGATTGCCTAATGCTCTATTTTAAAAAGTGCCATATGTTAAAATCTATAACTTGAATAAGAGAAAACTCTGGGTGAAATTTCGAGCAATAGCTTGACGGAATATGATACTTTTTACCTTTATGAAGAAAACAAATAACTGCATTCTGGCAGGAGCCAGCTTTATGATTGTGCACATTAGAGATAATTAAAGAACCCCAGAACATGTCTATTTTGGCAGTTACAGAGATCAAGGGAGAGGGGGATAAAACAAAGGGCCTCAGACCACACTGCATAAGCATGCAGGGACACTGAGATCAGAAACCAGGGATCCCAAACCCAAGTGGGCAATCACTACAACTATGGGGGCCACTACCAAGCACATTTGCTCAATTCTATAGTTGCAGGGTTTCTTTATCCATGGTCCTATGATTTGATTCAGGTAGAAGGTGGTAGAAGGAAGTGCGTTCCGCTTCTGGTGTTGTCTTTGGGTCATATACTAGGATGTCAACCAGGATAGCTTCAACTTAAGCTCATATCTCAGACATGTGGCTAACATTCCCAATTTTAAATCTTTACAGGACTGAATAAGCCTTCTATCTCTCCAAAGATGATTAATCTATTAATTAGGGTTATAATGACTATTACCACCTGGGTCGGGGAACCAACCAATTAGGTTGCTCAGTTTGTGGGCTGAATCTCAAAATCCAAGCCAGTTGTCAAAGCAACCTGAAGGCTGCTCTCCCGCCCTGCCATCTTCCGTGTACCCACCCCTCGGGACACTGTTCTCCTCACTTCCCACCCTCTACCCCTCTCACCTTCATCTTTTGACGCAGCACAACCAATGGTCCAGCCTCCCGGGCTATCATGGAAGTGGAAGAGGGACTCCGCATGGAGCCCCGCCTTACAACTACATAGCCGCTATTTTAGGTAAGCATTTTGTATGAATATACAGGACACTGTGTTAGGGAGAATTCTCAGAAATGTGCTATTCCCTTCACTTTAGAGACCCCCAGCAACTTTGCTGGATTTTGAGGACTTGATTTTTTTTTCCTGGAGAGTGTGAGCCCTTTTTCCCACTCTCTCATGTATGTTGATGTGTGTTTTACTCTTGTGTTCTTTGATTTTTATGTGCTCGTTCTCCTAGGGGACCCAAATGCACTCTGGCGTGATTGGCTGGCTGACTGTCCAGCAAAGACAGCCACCCTGCTGGGTGAGTGACAGCTAGGCTGGAATGAATGGAAGAAAACTGTTTAAAAGGCGAGTCTCCAGGACTGAAAGGCAGAGTCGACCACTGGAACGAAAGAACCAAAGACGAGCTGGAAGAGGATGGCTGCTGCAAACACTGGACCGTTGTTTTGCCCAGTGAAGCCCTGCTGCAAATCTGAATTTCCAGAACTCCATTCGTCAGAGAAGCTCCTTCAAGGACGGCTTCTTCACAACTTAGAGTTTGTTACTGTAGTGTATTGGTGTTTCATATTAAGTTGATTTCTACTAGTGAATGTTTTCTAAATGATTGTGTACATAAATCTATACATTTTTTTTATCAAGAAACCTTTAGTGTAAGTGTCTACTTGAACCACTGTGAGTGTGATACTTCTGTGTAACTTCAACTACTGCTCACATTCCCTCTTGGGATAAGCCTGGCTGCTCAGCTCACTACCAAAAAGTGTGTGGTACAGACTTATACCAAAGGTTGGTTTTTGCTGACACCTGTAGTCCTTATTGTATGTGGTGTTCCCAGAGAGTAACACCTACAATTCTGCCTAACATTCTGCAAGCATGTCTAATTCATGCATACAACATACATTGTGGTCAACACCTCGGGTTTCTGGACTGAAAGCCCAGGGTGCTACTAGCAATAACACCCAATCTGGGAGCTGGATCACGTGGTAACAGTGCTGGGGGCCATTGTTAGTGCCCCCACTGCTCTCCGGCCTGTAACTTGGTTCCCCGCCCATTACCACCTGATCCGGCCCCTGAGATCAGGTGATATTGCTTAATTATAACCCAGGGGAATTATGTGGCACTACGCCATAGGTACATTTCCAGGCCATGCGAACCAGTATGACCAACAAAAAGCAATAAAAAGGACCAGATATTGGCCAATGAGAGAGAGCAGTATGACTCCCAAAGTCACCGCCGCCGGCAGGGCTGTCAGTGCAGGGCTCTCATGATGAGAGGGAACGCCGTTCTGACAATCCCACTGCTGGCAGGGCTAACAGCGTGGTGCTCCCTCCCATCACGGGGCCCTGTGCTAAGAGCCCCACCTCCCAACCGCACAATTAAGACTGCTTGAACCACTCTGGCAGAGGGGGCACAGGTACTGTGAATGCCCTGTCCCATTCCCTCTTCCTTAGCAAATGTATGCAGTGCCACACCTGGCAGACGTGGCCCAGCTTCTCCATCTCCAGTGTCAGTCACTCAGGTTGCTGGGCCACCACTAGCAGATTAGGCCTAGCTGCAATCTTTACCTCGCCCCTCCCTCCTTATCAGGCTGTATGTGATTGTTGGAACCCATCCAGTTTCCAGCAACTACTCCAGGTAGATTACTTTTTTTTTCCCTTCCAATCCACCACAAATGGTTATAATAGCTTTAGAGACCCTGCCCTCTGGCCGCACCTAGAGTTATGGGGCCTTGAACCTTGTTAAATACCTTCAGTGCACTCTGGCCTCTAACTCTGTCTTCCGGACCCATAATGCCCAGTACGGACCTGGGCTTGGTCCATAAAGATTCATTATTACCGGGCTTAGAAGTGGCTAGAATAAAGCATGAAGCACTATTGAAACCGTTGCATGCCATTTCTTGCAAGGCATCCATCTCTATCACAAAGACATTTCTACTCCAGCAGCAGCCCGCTTTGCAGGTTTTTCAGTGTTACATGCGGGAATAATAGAGTAAGACAGAACACTTGTACTACATGACTTACAAGGTTGAGATATATGACAGTCTGCATAAGAGGGAGTTGGAAGTAGAGTGTGAGAAACCGTGGCAATGCTTTTCTCGAATAAAGTAATTGTTTCGCCATGTGGCAGTATTTAAAATACTGTCATAGAAATAATGTTTCAGAGTCTTATCATAATGACACAAATTCTTTCCTGCCAGCTGGATTCCTTGGTTCATTACCCTGAGCAGATTCCGTAGGCAGTACACCTACGAAACCACCCTGGAGAGCCTAAAGCTGTTCCGTGTGGGAGACGTGCTGCCAACGGGAATGAGCGCGCGAGCGCTTTGTGACAGTAATGCATGTGAGCTAATATAAGTGAGTAAGCGACTGTATTCAGAGTGTAGCCCTCTATCTGCAAAATTTGACATTCAGATAATTGCAAAATATAAATACCAAGAGCCAGATTGTCTAACGTTTGCACTGCTGCTAACAATTGAGTGCATGCACTGAGCTCCATTTTGTTGCTTGCGTAATATGGAAGGGGGTCAATAGTTATTGCCTCAATCCATAATTCAAACAACATTTTGGACTTGGCTACATTAAAACAATCTGATTATTGCACTCATTAAAAAAAATGAATTTTCTACATCCAATCTTGTACATTCGAAAAGTGGAGTAGAAGTTATTGTGCTATATCTTATTGCATGAATGGAACAACATATAAAAAATCAGTTTGTCACTATTTTTCTTTCTACGTTGTTTCTACGCACCAGTCGAAAGGGCCTACACACATGTGGAGCAAGCCAGACTTGCTCGCTTTCCTTCAGCCTAGTGGAAAAATTGCGACATACATTTTGCTCCCTTGCTACACGGATTGAGGAAAATAAGTTTGCTCCATTTTATATTAAACAAGTAGTAAAAGTGGACATCCTCTCCGACATCTTTTTATCTACCTGTGGTGTCCCCCAGGGATCTAACCTCTCTCCCTGGCTGTTCAACCAATACCTGGCACTCCTTGCCCACCGCATCACCACTCCCTGTCCCAACTTTCAGTGCTATGCGGATGACACCCAACTCATTTTCAGGCTACCCTCGGCCTCCTCCTCCTCCCCTGCTTCCCTCATCTCTGACTGTCTGTCTGCCATCCAGGATTGGTGTGCCGCCAACGACCTCTGCCTTAATGCCAGTAAAATTGAGATTCTACTCATCGGCACACCCACTCCCTCCTTCCCTGCAGCTCTCGGGCCGGCCTTTCTTGGCCCTCCTCCCACTCCCACCTGCAAGGCAAAAAACGTTGTCTCTAAGAGGTCACACTACCAGCTGCACCTTGTTAGAGGTATTCTTCCTTTCCTATCCTTCCCCCAGAAGCTCACTGTCTCCAGAGCCCTGGTCCCCTCAAAGCTGGACTACTGTAAAAGCCTCTATCTAAATCTTCCTGCCTCCACTCTCCTCCCTCTGCAACTTATCCAGAACAGGACTTGTCCTTGGCCTCAAGCCCAGGGATCGTATTTCTGCCGGACTGAAATCTCTGCACTGGCTCCCAGTGGCTGCGAGGATTCAATTCAAAACCCTCTGCATTGTACACAAGGTCTTCTGGGGCGAAATACCTTCAACTCTCTCTTCCTAAATACCTTCCTTCTCGAGCTCTTCGCTCATCTGCCTCCAACTACCTCAGGGTCAGTCGCTTCTCCAAGCAATGAGTTGGTGGCAGATTACTCTCTTCGGCAGGGGCCTCTCTTTGGAACAGCCTTCCTGCCGCCCTGAAACTCGAGGAGAACCACCTCCGGTTCCGGAAACACCTCAAAACTTTCCTCTTTGCTTCCGCTTTCTCTCCTCCCCCCTTGCTGAACTCCTGACTGAAATTGCACTGGTTAGCTGGCCAACCTTCTGATCTCTGGCCCAGGCCCTGTCAACTGCCCACCTGCACTGCCTCCCTGGCAACCGTGCACTTGGGGTCTGTTTCTGTATCCCTTCAGTCCCCTTTCCAGCACTTTGTCCGCACTTCCTGCACTTGCTTGTCTTTTTTAATGTGTTTTATTTATCTTATTTATTCCACTTCCCATGTACTGCACTTTCCCCTCTCCCTTTCCCCCCTTGCACTCTTCCTTTCCCCCCTTCCCATGCACTTGCGCGATCTGAATGACACCTGGCATAGTAAAATCGTTGTCTGTCCTCCCTTTGTTCCCCTCCTATAACTGTGGACTGGTTGGATCACTTTTTAGTTTCAATCTTCCAGCATACCCCCACCCCCGCATCCACCCAATGAAAAATCACTATCCCCATACAGGGGACTAAAACCTACTGACCATGGAAAAATCATGGTTGCCTCTATTGGTGGATGAACCACCCACCACAGGTCCAACTCAGAGTTGTGCTGTAGACCAGAATTTATTAGGCCTAGATGATAGCTATATAACCTATTTCACAATGGATTAATATAGCTATACATGAACTAATCCCACCTTCAAAATGAAGTCCACCCTCAAAGATAGCAAAAACAAATGGTTTACTCCGAGACTGAAAGAAAGCAAGGAAAAGAACAACATGAGGAAGTGCAAAAGGCTAACTTATGATTTGAAAATTATTAAAACCTAATGTGTCCTCTTCAATTAACATCATAAGAAAATGATTAACACAGCCAAGAAATGGTATTACCAGTAACAGGTGTACTATTATGAATTCTCCCAAGAGCAACTCTTCCGGGTGATCCCTGACTCCAGCCAAGAAAGACTTTGTCACCTTGTGATACCACTGTACAGAGATTGACAATTGTTTCAAGAGTATAATAAAATAAAAAGAAAACATGCTGAGTGATAGGTTATTAATTAATCTTTACCAGTGGCACTGCTGTGGGGAACCTTCCACAGCATTTCTTTTAGCCAATCTCTGCTACAGCAGAAGGGGACCAGCTAAATCAGTCCTGGTCCTGCCCTTAATGGGAGCTTGTCATCCTGAACTGATAGGCTATAGCCACTCTGCACACAAACACACGAAACATTTTTTATCCCTGTTGGGACTTATCAAAGTCCCATGTCTGGACATATGCTCTCACCCAGGGAGATATACTATGAACAAAACATTTGATGTGTGGAGGTTATGAACTAATCTTAAACACTGGCATTGCTCTGGGATATTTTCCACACAGATATTCTGGTTATAGTCCCTAAGTGAGAAAGAGTATGTCCAAACAAGGGCCAATTGCTCAATACACATTATGAAACCAAACTTCAAACTAAATGTCCCTCATTAGCACCATGGTCCATGCCGGATTCCACCATGGTGGATGGCGGAATTACCGCCCCATTCCAAGATGAGTGGGGCCGTAATTCCCCATCCACCATTTGCCCTTCCCCATTCCCATTTTTGCCCCATAGGGCATAATGGGGATGGGGAAGGCGCCAATTACGGCACCGTAAATTACAGTGCTGTAATTAGCACCAAGGTCGCTTAGCGCCTTGGACTTTAACGCCTGCAAAAAGCAGGCGTTAAAGTGTGAATCAGGCGTTTAGGGTTTAACGGCGCTGACGCTCTTTACGGCGCCGTTAACCCCTTAACGCCTGACTTGTAATGAGGGCCAATGTATCTACCAGATATTACTCATAGATTTGATTAAAATATAAGTGCCTACATTCCAAACATTAACTGAGATTTATAATTTCATATACCATATTCCTCCCAAGAAGCTGCATTAGACTTCAAGAAATCAGACGAGGATCCCACAGAATACATACAATAGTTACACTAGAGACGTGACAATCATGGGACGCGAACATAACAATATTTGATCACATACTGGTCCAAGAACTCCCCTCCGATGTAAAGACATCCCTACAAAAGGTGGTTGGTTTTGAGGCGAAGGGATGGCCAGAAATACAGACCACCATAGTACACTTTTATAAGAGGAAACAGGAAAGAGAGAAGGACATGGCAGACAATGCAATTAAGGCAGAGGCATAATTGATGAAAAAAACCTAGCAGAAATATCCATGGATAGTGCTGTACTTACCAACATTGTGCCAGGACAGCTCGAAGGGTGAGCATATACACAGCAATAGGGGTTCTAGCAGCAGGGAGGGTATCCCGAAGAGGGAGTGTATCAGAAACAGGGGTATTATCAGCAAGGGGGCACTACCCACACCAGGATATTACCAACAGGTAAGAGGATACTCACAGAGAGGGAGGGGGTTTAGATATTGTGGTGTATTTGCAGGACCATGTTTTATATGTGGGCTGAGGGGAACATTTTCCTGAATGTGTCCACATGAACAACAGCATCAGTATGGCCAAGGAGGGCCACAGGTATATGTTCAACCCATTCAGCCACAACTGCAACTTATGCAGCCACAGGGGCAACCTGTACAATCACAGATGCAGCCACTTCAAGGACAAATGCCACCACTGCATGTCACACAGACAATGCAACCTGTTGGACCTGCAGTTGCCTTTGCACCACATGTAAACACACAGCAGCAGGCGACAATACCACAGAATGCCTTACAGGCTCAAGCACAAATACACATAGAGGGACAACACATTGCTAGCCCAGAAAACAGTACAACATTATGCAGGAGTGACAGTTCTTAGAGGAAACCCATTTACATTTTCAGGACAAGGCCCAAATGCCAAATAGATCAGCCCACAGAAGACATGTGTGTGCCCAGTCCTTTCAATAACTGAAGACCCTAATGAGGAACCTGAGGTATCAGTGAAGATTGGACAAGCATATTTATCATTTTTGGTTGACGCAGGAGCCACCAAATCCTGTTTTAAGGAGGATGTCTTTCCGTTGTCAGACAAAGTAATGGGCACACAAGGATTTTCTGGGGCTGTTGTAACGGTTCCTATCATGGAAGATATGCCAATCACAATAGGCACACAGCAAATAGTGGTGCCCCTATTGTATTCAAAAGCCATTCCATTCGACATATTAGGAAGAGCTATAATGAGAAAAGTAAAGATGACAGTTTTTTTTTTTCAGAGAAAGTCATAGTATGCTTGACACCCGGTTTCTTTTATGAGTGGGTCTCAGCCATCATACAAGGATTTTGCACACACCGCACTTTACGCGGATCACCATGCCACCCCAGGGTATTCCTTCATGGGGTACAAGTATTGCTAGGGTGGGTGCCCAGAATGAAAGACAAGGTATTTTGGTTGGTCACAAAATGTATGTTAAGACCAGCAGTACACAAAGGTACACAAAGATATAGCATCAGGAACAACACCCACAATACATTTAGAAGCATCACAAGGAAGGACATGGTAAAATTATGTGAGACAGATGAAGACAGTACAGAGTGGTACACAGCCCTCTGTATTGATCTGACATTAAGACTAAAAGACTTGACTGATGAACAGCAGTTCTCAGAGGATGAAGAGGAGGGGGGATGGTAATTCAGATATGCAGGCAGGTCCCCCAAAGGAGGCAAATGGTGAGCAGGACATCAACTCACTTGCGGGAAGGTTTGAAAAAAGTACCAGAGGTACTATGGACCAGTGGCCCCAATGATATAGGGCTGTTGAAGAGAGTACGGTCAGTCTGCATAAAAAGGAAGGAAGGAGCACTCTAGGCCCTGGGTTAAACAGCACCCTCCATCATGTAAAGCAGACAAGGGTATATATGACACACTCCTCATACAATGGTGCAAAGGCATAATAAAAAACATCAGCATCCCTTTGTAACACAACCATCTACCCTGTCAAGAAATCGGAAGGTGAGGTGTGGAGATGTATTTGAGATCTCAGTGCCTTGAATAAACTAGTGGATGTAGAGTTTCCACTTGGACCAAA
Source organism: Ambystoma mexicanum (assembly GCF_040938575.1). NCBI lineage: Eukaryota > Metazoa > Chordata > Amphibia > Caudata > Ambystomatidae > Ambystoma > Ambystoma mexicanum. The sequence continues at coordinate 550,776,970 of NC_090929.1, forward strand.
CCCAGTCACAATATTATGTAATATACCTACAGAAGTGACATGCTTCAGCATTGATTTGAAGAATGCATTCTTCTCTATTCTATTGAATCCACAGTATCTCAACTCATTCACTTATCACGGGACAAGGTTCTAACATACTTGTTTATCACAAGGGTATTATTGTGAGTCATCTAGTGTGTTCAATAGTGTGATCTGGATGGACCTAAGCAACTTGCAAATGCACAGCACAGCCATCCAGTATGTTAATGACCTCCTGGTGTACAGCACAATGGGACCAGTGCAGGAAATATTCAGTTACACTTCTGACATTGATAGCGGAGAAGGGGTACAAGGTAGAGAAGGAGAAATTGCAGTACTGCCAAAAAGAAGTAGTGTACCTAGGACATATAATATCATTACATGGCAGGATGATCACTCCAGAGAGAGTAGAAGTGATACACAGCACACCATCGCCATGCACGATCAAGCAGATGCAGGAGTTCTTAGACCTGTACGATTATTGCAGGGCCTGGGTCTTCTACTACTCCACATTTACAAAGCCCCTCCTACAGGGATTAAAATAGGCACAGAAGGTAAAGGTCTCCATAAAATGGACATCTTAAATGATTTAGTTATTTACTGAATTGAAGAAATCTTTAGCACATGCAACAGTTTTAGCAACCCCCAATTAAAAAGAAACATCATTTCTGTTCTCAAATTGTGATGGCACATTGATGGCAACTGTCCTCACTCAAAAGGAGCTGCAGGGACACAAGCTCATGGGCTACTACATTGGCCTCCTAGACCCAGTCATGCAAGGCCACTTCGCATGCAGTCACTTGCTGAAGCAGCATTTGATATACAGAAATCAGCAACAATAACGATGTGCTACGCAGTCACACTCTTTGTGGAGCAGTCGATTTTTGCGATATTAGAAAAATTGAAGTCCACATTGATAACCCAGGGAGCGTCAGGGTACCAGGTAATTATTGTCCAATCCAGCAAATGAGGTAGTGAGTTTTCAGGTTGTCAAGCTAGCGACTGTTGGAGGTAGGGGATTGTGCACACTACTGTGCCTCATATATGATGAAATTGATTTACAGGAACTATGAGAGAATATGTTACAAACCTGAATGTATTATAAAAATACAATTAAAACCAAAGGGAAAATGTTACAGAATTTGATACAGATTGTTTTCCAAATGACACAATTCTAGCGATATAAGTTAATAAAAAAACTGCAACATACACATCTATAAACCCCATTAAGACAACACCACTGATCACAGTTTCGTAATTCTAAAATTCACGATCATGTGGTCAGTTGCTTTGCCTCTGTGTGCGCAGATAGGCTATTTTACACCCCATTTATATCCAAGCCAGTGAAAACCATGTAGCCTTCTAGGAGTGTCCCCATTATCAGGCTTCCCCAAATAAATGTGAAGTAATCATACCAGAAATAATGGTGTTCATCTACTTTACAAGACCAAATATCGTAGCAGAACGTAGTATAACATTACTAATGCATAATGTTTTAAATGTGGTCAGAAATTATAAAAGCAGAATAGTTCTGGGAGAGTTTATGAAAAAGGACATGGAAGATCTCTAGGACATTTCAGGCTCCCCCACACTGAATAATGGCTTACAGTATTTAAAGTATCAGAACCCACTCAGAAATCAAGAATTGCGCCTGACTGTATTAAGACATTGACTTGAGTTTTAATATTTTGCCCTTAGTGATGACACGTGTTTCGGCTACTGAAAGCCTTTCTCAAATCAGGGCTATTTGTGCTACCATTATCAAATACAAAACCATTTAATGTGAACTAAACAAAACATATAAACATCCATGAATTCACTGAGATAAGGGGTTGGAGTAGGGGAGGATTGGTAGGTGATTGAGAAATAGAATGACAAAAGAAAAATAGATAAGATACATAGTCAAAATTACAATATTAGCTCAGCAAATACAATAATACAACCGTACCGTATTATTCTCATATGGGTAAATATGTGACTTGTATTACACATTACCTTTGCAGCATTTTAACATTTGCAATCATTGTTGGTTTGTTTGTGTTCCTTTTAAAAGGGTCCAATCCCTGTGAATAAATGCCATAGTATTGTAAATAACTACTCTTGATCTAATAATTTATTGAGTGCTTAAAGTAATATATATGGTAAGTTCAGCCTGCAAAATGTTCTGGCTAGTCTACGTTTCCACATGCACGCTGTATGTGTGCTGAAGTGATCTTATTCGGCAAATTGCTTTTTAGCAGTTTGAATTTGCAAAGGGAAGTTTCATGTGTATGAGTTCCATGGCAAAGCGCTCGTATCCCGTTCTAAATATTTGCATTGCTGCCTATTTCATTCTAGCAACATCATATTAGTTATTTAATTGTATTTGCTTATGTTAATTTCACTTGTCCATTACATGGGGCCTCTGCGGCTTGTGTATTTACATTCTGTTTAGCTTTTCGTTCCGAAATGTGTCACATGCGCTCACACTGTTGTGCTTCCTTTCCACTATAAAGTTGGCTTTGTACGTGTTTATCAGCTCCCTCGAATACATAGATCATCTCTTACCTTCACTCAAAGCCCTCCGGCGTCCCTCGTGTTGGCACCGCTCCTCGCGTACTAATCTCGCACTCGTAGATCTAGTGTGCCTCTGTACATTACCTAGGTACCGGACAAAGCTTAAGTCCTTCCTTTGTTACAACTGCAGCGTCCGACTTTTTGCAGACGCCATGCTTTTGGAAAGTGGAAACCTTGTTGCCAATGTTATCTGATTACGTAATGCCCACACATAATGTTTGAAACATATGATTATTAGTACAGAGTCTCAATCATCTTGTGTGCTTGATCGCATTGATATGAACTACATTCCTTTTCTATAGCATACCTTATTTAGTAAAGACTAAGTACATTATTATTACAATTCTCACAGTGATACACTTGTTGGGCATGTTGTGAATAATTCATTACTGTTGGTCAATTAAGTCACTCAAAAAACATTTTAATAATTTATGTCTGTGGGGGCCAAATTGGTCCATTCGGTCAAACTTGGTCCAAACTTTTTGCAGCAACCGGTAAGGTTCTAATCCAGAGTTCAAAGAAATTACGCTATTTCATTGTCCGAATATTTAAACCAGTTTTTGTGCTGTTTCATTTGCAAATAATTATGGCTTTTGCCTGGCGGAGCGCTCTTTCTCTGTCTCCTCCTCTCCTGCCCAGTTGGACATGTTGTAGTCCAATAAATTTAAGATCATCTTTCTTCTCTATTTGGTGTGATCGCTGCCAATGTGCTGCTAGGGGTAGTCGCTGGTCTTGGCTGCCTATTTTCGCCAAATGTTCCCTAATTCTAATGTGTAATTCAATTTTGTTGCATACGCAGATTATACCATACACTACATATTTTGTGTGGCAGTTGATCACTTGTTTTATTTGGATTTCTTTTCCATTACTGTCCTTTAGAATGTCAATTGCAATTTCCACATTTATGGAAGCCTATGATGGGTGACAGGGTCCATGTGTTAGTGTTGCATTTCTTGACCTCTGGTAAGAGTGTTGGGCTCAGTTTGGTCTTCAGTGTGTCTGCCTTTTTGAAAATTATTCTCGGTTTATCACCAACTTGAACTCTAATGTGTTCATCAAGTTCTAACAGATGCCAATGTTTCTGTAAAATTCTGTTAATCTTCTGCCTATCCTTGTTAAATTTAGTTACAAAGCCCACTTTCCATTCTTGATCAGAGTTTTTAGTTTTGAGTTTTCTTGGAAATAGGGTTTGTTCTTGAGTCCAATTCTTGGTTTTGTTGTACGCTTTTGTTACACATTTGTCTGAGTACCCGCGCTGTAGGAATCTGGTCTTGAGTAGGTTACATTCTTCCTCAAAGTGGTTTTTTGTGCAGCAATTTCTCCTTGCCCCCACGAATTTCCCCATTGGGATATTGAGTATTGTTGATTGCCGATGGCAACTGTTGGCGTGCAGGGTGGAATTGGCCTCTGTATTTTTCCTGAAGTTTTTTGTGTTTTTACATTGTTGTTATCTATATATATTGTGATATCAAGGAAATGTATTGTTTCTGAATCACAATCGCCCCTAAATTGAATGCCAAATTCGTTGATGTTAATCCTATTCATGAAGTTCTGGAATTCGTCTTTGGAGCCATTCCAAATAATCAGAACATTCTCTAATGGCAAAACATTAAAACTCAAGTCAATGTCTTAATACAGTCTGGTGCAATTCCTGATTTCTGAGTTGGTGCAGATACTTTACTATTTCCAAGGTGGTTCTGTAGACTTCTTACCACCTACCTCAGACAAGACGCGACAGATCAATAACCACAATAATAGAAAATACAAACTATCAAAAGTGTCGCCTGACAGAATAGTCTCTCAAAAGAGTCTAATCACGTTCATATTATAGTATTTAAATACTCCGTTTATGAGTCGGGGCAGTTGTCACTTCCTACAGTCACTGCTGAGGTACCTTTGGGAAACCTTGACAGTGTGGTCTGAATTGTGCTGACAGTATTTTCAATTATGCATCCCATGTTAACTATTGACTTGTGCAAGGTGGGTGGGATGCCCTGAGAGGGAGTGTGTACTCTTGACTAAACCCACATGACAGGTTGCCTAATCAAGAGCGTTATTTTGGAAGAAATTGTACTTGTGTAGTTGTTTATACATAGCTTCTTTTTCTTATTTTTCTATTTTTCAAGTTCTCAAAGATGTGTCACAAAAGGCATCTAATTGGTGATGGTGAGTCGGGCACTCCTTGAATTTCCAAATCATTGATAATTAATTGTATCGATATAATATTACAAACTTGGGGTGCAAACCCACTGAAAAAGGTGCCTGTGATGTGGCACCTAAAGAACCATAGAGAAAAAACAGACCTTGGCTGTGTGGCCAACGGTGCGGGCTGCACACCCTTATTCCACTGCACAGTGGTATAGTTCAAAGATAATAGTAAAAGAAATATTGTTGAATTTAATCTTTCTTTTCAAAAACGTTTTAATTAATCAAGCTTCATTGCCTTTCTTTAAATCAAATTTTCATGGCAGAATTCATCACATAAGCGGCCTATCCATTTTGGGTCGAAACCCTTCCTCAGGGCCTGTGCTTACACCTTTTCATAAAGTATTTGGTCTCAGCTATCATAGCATAGTCAACATTGCATCACAAAATAGAACAAAAATATCATCAGTCACCTAACATTAATGAGACATTTACATATCCACATATTAAATGCATATGTTGTCAAGATCATAAAAGTCAAAGAGGAACACAGTAGCAATAGTACATTACCCCGTTTTCATTCAGGTGATGTGGGTTTCATGAATCAGGTCGAGGTTGTAAATTATCAAGATTGAAAAACAATAAAAAAAATAAAATAATACAAAAATAAAAAACAATAGTCAGTATAATGGTCACGGTATAAGCCTACTTATCCATAGCGTAATTTTACTTTCAATAAGTCTGCCAAGCCGGTGCCACTAACCTTCTAAAATACGTGAGTGATCAAAAAACGTGCACGTCCACCTGCGGTTTTGTCCGTGGGAAGAATATCTGATCTGCAGTGGTCTCTGTAACGAGATCGACCACGTATGTGTTAGTAAATTCAAGCTTCAAAATCTATTCAGTGAAATTGGTGTCATAATGTATAAATATAAACTTACATATGCCGTAGATCCGCTACATTCCACTAGATCCGAACGGTCTGACTGTGTGCCTTCCACTTTCGCCTGCAGTCTTGTCCGCGGGAGACTAACGAGTACAACAGCGGTCTCTGTAAAGAGATCGAACGCATGTGAATTGATATAAATCACTCTATGTGTTAAACCCTCTCTATTACTGTTTCATGTCCATTTATTTGAAGTTAAAGTCACAGTTGTCTGCCGGAGCTAGACGCGTACACGCGCTTGCATGGCAGTGTCTGTGAGAAAGTGTTGTGGCAGCAACCAGTTGCCTAGGCAACCATTGCTTTGTATGGGGCGGCCATATTGGAATGGATCGACTAACTGACTCTACTCACGCTATTTGGAAACCATTTTGAAATGGTGCAATAGTACATGAAACATTATGGATTAATAAACAGAACTTATTGCTATCTGTCAAGAGATACTATGGGATGTTTATGCACATAATTACCACTTTCTGCAAGTTATACCAAAACATAAACGAAAAAAATAATAATAAAAATAAAAATAAAAATAATAATCAAAAATAAAAATATGAAAATTAGAAAATCTAAAAAATAAAGATTAGGTCAAGGTGAATAAAACATAAAAAATACACTCAAAAACATTACCAAACAAATAAAAAATATATATATGCAAATACTACACAAAAGGCATCTACCACACCTGAGTCAAATAATAGATTACAAATTCTGTCGAACAATTCACTGACCAACGTACCGTGGACAACTAGCCACCAACAATCAATGAACACGGTAACGTATTCCTTCAGCTAGGTCAACTAAGTGCATAAAGACAACCATATAATTTAAATATTTCAAAATGGAACAACGTTTGATTTACTCGCACGTCATTATTGAATTGACATATTTTACTTCACTAGCACAACATCAAAACCTTAATTTCCTTTTAGACTTTCACTGATGTGATATTCACTCGGGATAATTACATCTTACGAGGTGCCTAAGGCTGTAATAAATTACAATTGCGTACGTAATGTAGAGGGCATGTTCACACGAAGAAGGCACAAGGCGCACTGTAAAGATCTATCATTCAAGATAGAGAAGATGGCGGACTACTACACATGTTGCAGAAATATATATATATTTTTATCGAAGACCTACTCCAGAAGTGTGTCTGTTCATAAGTAGGATAGCACACCTCCAACACCGTAGGATCACGTCTCCTGACTGTGTCAAATGCTGGAGTGGTGTTACTGTGGGTGTAGTAGAACTGGCTAACAGAATTGCATCACTTCCGCTTGGTAAAGAGGCTGTCAGAATATGCTGGCTGTGAAAAAATAGGATGCAACAAGACATCTGACAGGACTCTTATGAAGCTACAAGTCCATGGAAATACTGACAGCAGCATGACACCTCACAGTACTCAAAACAGGCAGCTGAATTTGGCATATGTGCAGCCCAGGATAGAGTGGCAATTTGTATGCACACTGAACAACTTTCAAGCATGATGCTTTTGCATGATGGTAACATAAACAAAGTAGTTTAGGAGCATACCCTCTTGTGTCCCAGTGAACATCTTCATGAATCAGGCCTTTAGTGTCTGCTGCACATAATGACTATGCGCTGGGTGGCACACATTTAAATAGCTATCAGTCTTTTTTGAACATTTGATAAGGTTTGTATTTGTATTTGTATTTTTATTTATTATTTATATAGTGCACCAAACCCGGAGGTATATAGGCGCTTGTACTTGTAGAAATTGGTTACAGTGCTTATGGTTACAGTACAGAAAAACATGGGTAAGTACATCAAATACAGCGGTGCGAGGTATTTACATCACAGTCAAAGTGCAAGTTTCAAATTGGGCACCTTGGTGGAATCTGACCCCAAGCCGCAGGGCAGCTACAGCACAGCATGCAGAAAGTCAAGTTCAAGGCACATTAATGGAGCCTAACCCCAAGTAGCAGGGCGGTTACAGTACTAAATTCAGAAAGTGAAGTTCAAGGCACATTAATGGTTAGGGACTACATCGTGCACATTGTCCAATTGATCGAATTGTATGGCTAGTGAATGCCAAGTACACACAGGCAATTATTTTCCTTCGTGAAATCATAATTATCTTTCAAAATTAGAAATTGATGCCTGTACTTGCTATCTACCATGCATATATTTATTTTCAAAAACATATTTTGGGTTGTTTTAATCAAATGGAAGTCATATGAAGTGTAAAAATAGTGACTCCATTCCCAAATTGCCCAGAAGGAAAATGTATACCATCTTAGTACTTTTCGGAATGATTTTCAAGGCAGGGAGTGATATTTTCACTGTCGAATTCTACTTTACAATTAAACCTAGCCATTAATATGAAAGCCTCTGGTCCCCTTGTCTTTTGCGCTTGAGTGAACCTAATCAACAATTACTGTAATTTGTCTTCAGTTTATTGCGCCTGTTTCTATGAAGTTTCCCCCTGGTAACATTTCAAAAGTTGGCCTATTGGTGACCTAGAAGTGCATTTCGAGTAAGCATGAAAACTGTGCAGAGAAAACACAGATTGCCTATTTTTAGGTTTCTACTTCCCAAAAACATATTAAAGAGCTAGGTTTTGCTGTGTAAATACAACAAATTGCAAAACATCTTAGGTATAGAGGCTAAAACATGGCCTGGGCCTAACTATTGGGCTTCCTGTTGCCTGCCCCGAAAACAACATTCACAGGCACCAAGCGGTGTGAGGGGGCAGTCCACGGTGACATCATTCCCGCCCAACAATTTCTGCTTGGAAATGGGGACATCCTGTTTCTGTGAATAGAGAAGAGGGTTCTTCTTCACGTGGAGGGACACCCTCTGTCAGTGAGGGATGAATGCAAAACCAGCCGCTTACAGTCCTTGATAGTCAAGGGTGAATTGTGTCAAAGGATTATGAGAATCACATAACATGGAGGAGGGAATCTGGTGTGTGCGGTGTCCCAGGAAAGAGCAGTGACTCACTGGATATTGCTCTTGTGTGCGAACACTAAGCCATTCAGTGGGAATGTTCCTTACACCCAATTAGAATGGGAGATCCACAGCTATTGTAATGCATGTATTGCTCTGGTCTGAAGGATCGAAATATCTGCGGAATGTACCATTGGAACAAGGTTGAATTACATAAGGTTCTCCCCTTTTCTATGGTACCCTTTCCACCCCTCGGATCCGCAAGCCTACGTGTGAGCTCTGCTCCTTTGCTTTATTTTGACTGCCCAGTGATTTGGTATGATGCTATGATATCATCATATCACTTTTGCAGATACCACAATTATCCTTTCAAATGCCACATACATAAGACCGCAGGGTCTATCCAAATGCTACATACATAAGACTGCAGTGTCGGTTATATACATGCATCTCTTTTCCCCTTGTCCTTTTCTCGAGAATCCATCCCACCCACCCTTCTCCCACTATGTTACCCCCACCACCACACTCCTTCACTCCTCTCACTTATCTGTACAGTCCTCCAGACCTTCCAAATCATGGTCTCCAGACTATGCCCCTCTAATCCTGACTCACTGCATCTCGCACTTCCTACTGCGGTCTGTTGTGCACTGGGATTTGTCGAATGTGATCTGGAGGGCGCAAACAGGTCACAAGGACTACAATTAAAGGTTTCTATGATTCTGCCATCTGTAATCTGTACTTGCATAGAGAGCCATTTAGAAGGTGGGTACGTATGAAATGAGTCTGCATGAAAACCACGACTGTATGCAAACCAACTTCAATGTTGCAAGACAAACCTTTAAACATATTTAGCATTCTATTGAAGAAAAGATACAAATGTGGTAAATGCAAAGACATGCAGACGGAATCTGCAACAACACGATAGCTTTTATTGATTGGTTGGAATGTGAAGAGGTGCAAGTTGCTGTCTTGCTTGTCTCTAAGCACTTGGCCACCGATTTTTAAAAAGGGTGACAAAGATGCAGGGAGTTCCAGCATTTTGTTGCTATGGCAATTCCAAAAGAGAGCTTGTAGTGTAGCTGAAGTTCTAATTCTCTGTGTTGGATCAATGGATAATGCCATCGGGCATGAGCAAACCCAAAGAGAAAGTGGACCTGTCATTAAGGAAAGTGTTGGGTCGGATCTTAGGTAGATGACCTGCGGGAAGCAGCAATGTCATTCAAGAGCAATTTTCTTTCTTGGAAATTAGTATTAATGCAGCGACTCCGAAAAATGCATGAAGTTGATTAGGAGGACACAGAGTTTGACCATATAGAATGCATTCAGGATTCATATGCAGTATAGTTTGACCTTGGGCCAAGGGTGCAGAACTCAACTCCGAGAGAGAGAGAGATAGAAGCCAAGATTTGAAGATATAATGCATAATGAATATTCATTAGTCAGCATGCATCCAATGGGTCCAAATTGGAAATTATTTACAAACTACATGGGTGAACCCGAAAACCTGACATGCCTAAAGGCTGGAGTGCGAGAGTAGTGCACACTTGCTTAGACACTATGGGCCCGAAACACAAACATTTGGACTTGGCCGAAGCAAATTGATAAACACTCCGAGAATTTTAGATGTACATGTGTTCCCGTATAACTCATTCACAAAGCCTAAAACGGCAGCAAACCTGCAGCTATCTTAAAAACATCTGTGACATGACATTGGGCAAATCTTTATAAACTGCACTTGCATAAGAGCATCTTAAACGATGCTCCAGAAACTGTACATTTACTGCTCTTGTAGGCTATGCAAAAAGGACAGCAGCAATACATCTGATAAGCTCAGGGCAGACCCCGAGTTGCTCCAGTGAAAACATTCATTACTTAAATGCAATTTAGCTGATACACACCATTGAAAATTGCTGTGTCAGAGAATACAACTTAATACGACTATGGACAAAGATTATGGCCCTCATTACATTGAACTGACCTACCGTTTCCACTGCCTGATATCCCAGATTTACTGGGAATTTATTAAAAATGTCAGAAAGGAAAGTAAATCCCTATTCCATAGAAATCCATATGACTGCATGGAGGGGATTACTGGTATTACCGTCACTGGCAATAACAATGCTGGAAGTACCAGCTGTTTGTTGCTGGTGGGGGCTAATTTTCCTTCAGTGCTTTGCTGGCGGTAAATCAGTGAACTCCTACAGCCAACCTGTAGTTTTCCAGACCTGCAAAAGTGCCGGTAACAGAATTACTGGCACTTATGCCAGCATGTTTCCCGGACCGGCAAACTTATAATGACACATTAGGACTTTTTCCACGGCTCTAAAAAAAAATCTTCTAAATTCTAAGAGTATAATATTATGTGACTAAATCTTTGAAAGGTCAACTGCTATTGTGCAAATATAATATAGACTGATTATGTTCTTACAGTTAAAATCGTTATTGTGTTTTTTATTAATACACATCCTTCTGAATGCGCACATGAGGTTAGGACGCAAGTCCCAGCTCTCACATTTAGAAGACAAATTATTCTTTTCCACTAACCTCTGTAAGCAAATTGGTACCAATTACGTGCTCTCTACGTGATCCCCGAGAACTGCATTCGTCTTTTGTGAGCTAATATCTGTTTGTCATTAAACAAGAAAAATGTGAACAAATTTACACAGGCAGAAGGAATTAGGGTTATATCTCAGAATCACTGTCTTATTTATTGTGGTCGCTGTCTAGTGTTTGGGTTCCAACTCAAGAGGGGGGTTTAACAGCAAATTGAATATATTTATGGGCTGGTGTTGGCAGGAAAACTCAGCTTGCAAAGTAGAGGCTCATTTTTCAGACAGAAGCAGTACTACAGTTTTTGGAAAGGAGTCAATGGTATGTCTGTGAGATGATTTCTAACTCTGAATCTGGGAAGGACCTCCCAGAAAACAAGAATTACCCAAATACATGGGTGGGACATCATACTTCACAGGGCTATGACATACAGCCAACCAGAAGACCCACATAATAACGTTGTCCTTAGGATGACAGGATACCAATCTCTTTTTTTACATGGGACAAAAGATCCACTTCCCCAATAACCCCTAAATGTCCATACCTTAAGTCAACAAGATAGCTCGAAATAGATTGGTGTACCACACACATAGGACAATTACTCCTCCGCCATGCTATTCCAAACAGCAAGATTCCGTAAATGCAGGCATAATCCAGTCGAAAACAAGGAAGGATGGGATATAAGCAACCGCATACCTTAGCAGCATTGGATATTCAAAGCAAAACACGTTCCCATATAAAGCTAGGATTACTGTCTTGTAGAAGTTGCTATTAGATCTATCATCTGTGCTAGACAGGCCAATCTCTATCATTGCCCGCATTCTGTTATGTGTACATTGTCTGTGGTGTGCTTTAGTCTTTTTCGAGGTGTTGATGATCAGCACACCAGAGCATGTTGGCTCTGTGCAAGTTAGTATATGCTATGGAGCGGTGGCAAGCATGGGCGGTAGTGTTTGGGGGTTTAGCGATTGCTTAATGTGTGAGATGCGTGTTGGCTTTAGACAGGGATGCAGTTAAATGGTGCAACTGCAGAGTTTAGTGAGTGACGATTATGGTAGCAGATTGACAGTTAGTGGTTACTGTAGACCATACTTCATGACTGAGTATAATGGAAATCTCAAAGTGATACATAAAGAATTAGCATAAACTAGAGCTATGGCTGAGCCCATCGAGGTACCAGATACTTGTTGAAGTGAAAAAAGTTATTATAGAGGATGATCTTTGTCAGCTGTATGGTAAAGATTGTACTAGCTTGAAAACATTCTTGTTGGAAAATATCCATTCAAGAGCTGCTATACCTTCCTCAAGGGGAATTCATGTGTATGAACTTTGCATATTATGTGTAAATAGAATGTAATCAGGGGAGAGTTCCAGTAAATCATTGAAGGAGCTCCCAAACTGTGATGTATCTCTCACGTATGTCGTAGATTCTAGCCTCTGATAGTTTTCAGGGGACTTGTTTGATACAATCTCTGTTCCTTAAGGATTGAATCTCTTTATTCCTACATGTTTTCCCCTTCTTGTGAAAGACAACCTGGCCAGGGCTGTCTCAAGGTCCACTTTGCTGCAGCAAGTCTTTTAAAACACTTTCAGATCTTTAGCTGGTTATGTCAGGGCAGCAGAAGCATGGAGTGGACCCATGTCCTTTAGAGGCTCTTGCTTTACATATGTCCCCCAATTTCTAAAAATCGTTTTGGGTTGGGTGTATTTGTAAATCTGTGCACCCTTCTTGCCAAGAGGGGATGCTCAAATGTATAGGTACACCAAACCCAAAATGATTTTTAGAAATGGAGGCACTTTGCATCTGTGTATGGGTAAAATGCAGAGTTATCACATAGAACCCAGTATGGACCTTGCCATACTGTTGACCTTATTTGGTGTAATAGCATTTAATATCACAGTACTTGTCTGCTGTAACTCTAATGGTGCAGAGCTATTGGGCTTTTATAGAGACAGTAACAACACTTCTCAGCAGGGCTGTGTAATCTATATGAGCCAGCACTTTTGTAGTAGAGCTGACATATTTTAAATGGAGCAATTCTGGTACTCCTCACTTAGCTCGCTATACTCTTGATGGGGTAGTACTGTTGTTTCCCAACAGGGCTTCTATAATTGTTGAATCTTCTTAGCAATAATACTATGCTTTTGTTGAGGCAATGCTAGTTCATCTTGGTGGGTCTGCTATACTTTTGATGGGACAACATCAGCACTTCTCAGTTGTGCTGCTACACTCTTATTGACAAGGCCCCAGCCCTTCTCAGCAGATTTATTTATTTTTATTTTTATTGGTTATTTATAACGCGCGTAATACCAAGAGGTTTCTAAGCGCAGACCGAGGGTTCGAACATGTGTTGCGTGGATGGAGGGACCGAACCTCTGTTGCCTCATGTTGTCTTGCTTCCAAGGTCAGCACGTTGCCCCTGACCTATCGTCCCGAGACTCTGAAGATCTGACGTACATTTCATGATACAGAACCAGAACTATCGAGCAAGTCTGACATCATCTTCATCATCATCAGAATAACTCAACACTGTTGTGGTTATACAAGAGCAATGGCCCTGATTCATGGATTGTTTGCGCCGAAAGAAACAGGATTTGTGCGCCATTCTGCCCGCTAATCCCCATTTGTTAAACAGGGGTTTGCGGGCAGAAAGGCGCACGAATCCCATTTTTTTTGGTGCAAACAATCCATAAATCAGGGCCAATAAATTTAAAGGGATGGAATTGTAAAATGGCAAAATGTAGCAGCACTAATCAATAACCCAAAGTGCTTAAGCATAGTTAATGTGAGAATACTACACTTCTCACTGTAGGGACAGTACTGCCACGGCGTCCGTACATTTCGTCGAAAGACATTTGGTCGAAATACATTTGGTCGACGGAATTTGGTCGAAAACAAAATGGTCGATTTTTTTTTAAATTTATATATATATTTTTTAGGTTTTAGTTTAGGGAAAAATAGGGTTTTTTAGAAAACAAATGGGGTTGTGAGGGGGGACCCCCCCAAAAAAATAAAAAATAAAAGTGAAAGTAAAAAATAAAACAAATTCGACCATTTGGTTTTCGACCAAATGGTTTCGACCAAATGTCCTGTCAACCATTTTTTTTTACCAAATGTCTGGTAACCTACTGCCACTTCTCAGAGAGGCTTCTACACCTTTTATGGGGTAGCATTGATCCAGCCTACTTTACAGCTTCACCTTTAATGGCACTTCTCAATCTTGATGCTACCGAAGAAGCATTTCCACCCACCACAGCTTCTTTATTTGTAATGGCACAGTGTGTGTACTTCTCAGCCATTCTGCTTTACATTTAAACAGACCGAATTGCCATTTCTCAGCAGGACTGCAACACTATGTCATTGTGTTCTGTATGTTGAGTGCTTCTTCACCACCAATGTGGATTCATGGCACTCTCCCACTGTCTAAATAGTAGATCTGGCTGCATTCAATTGGCAAAAGCCATGTCCCAAGCTACTTGCTGTTCATTAGCTGCCACTCAGGATGTTGGAAGCTGTGATGGGGCAAGGGATAGAAGGCTCGAGCCTGTAGGATAGCAGAATCAGCAGGGTCGAAAAAACCTGCTCACTCATTCTGCAGTGAGGAGACATGGGGCAAAATGAGCCTGATCTCACATACAGGGGGTTGTGACCGCTTTATCTCTCCTGAATGAAATAATGAGCTCTCTCAGACACACGTTATCACCCCTGCACACACATTGAATGAATATGGTATGGTTCTATAGATAGAGAAAACTGGAGTGAGAATTCAGAGTGTTTTAAGAGAAATATAATTGTCTTCCCAGATGGGAGAATGCTTCCATTAATATACATGGGGTCACTGAGATGACCAAGAGTGAAACTGTGCATTCAGTTGTGGGATTACCAGCAACGGGTGATAGTATGCTGCAAGGAGTGAGGTGCCCACTCAATATATCACACTGTTTAAAGATGTGAGACCCATCCTGAATGTTTGCCCAAAGAGCCTTGGCCAGAGTTTCACACTGAAGAAGTGTCATCTGGGGTCTGCAGCCCACACACGCGCAGGGGATTCCCATGCTCCCACTTGCGAGATTTGCACCAAATTAGTGAGCTTGTGCTCAAAGTTAGGAGGCACACGCACAGTCTTTTCTCTGAGGTTTGACACACTAACAGGATGGGATGGTATTTCATTCTCCCATCCTAGTTGTGTTGCTCTGCCTTTTGAGGGCTACTACAACCTGGATGATTATAGAGGGGTGGAGTAGGGGCAGTGATGGCCTACTGGAATACAACTGGAAGGCTTAAAACTCCTTCTTACTTGACTTTAGTATATGCAGTACATGCTAGCCAATTTCCACTGTTCTGCGCCCCCTGACCCCATTGCACCATTGTGATTACATGCAAATAAGGTCATATAACTGTCAGTGATGTCATTTTTTATATTCCGGCACCCTCCAGGAAATTCATGAGTCGGCTCCCCTTTCTTGTTTTATATAGTAACCGTAAGAGACAGGACAAGAGCTGGATGAGACAAGGAGAAAATCTTTTAGAGGATTTTTTTTTTTTAAACAATATATCAGACATGTCCATTCTTGCTACGTTTAGGCACATAATTGCAAATAGCATTCAATCAGAGGGTATGGCTTTCTCCGGCCACATATCTCTTTGTCGTTCTGTTGTTGAGGGGAGTGACTCTCCTAAATTGAACAGAGTGGGGGGGACTATATTGGGATTTCAATGCAATGTAAGTCTGCTAGATAAGTTGACAACTTGGACACTTCTTCCTTCTCATCAAAAGTAAACACACATAATTATTTGGTTTCATTCAGATATACAATAACAATAATACTCATTATTATACACGTATTTAACATTAAAAAAAGGTAGTGTATAATGAAAGCCTGGTAGACATACACTAGTGTTTGCCTCCAAAGACAGCTTCAATAAGTTCAGAAATTGGCCCTACAAGCTGTCATACAAAAAATCTGATGACACGAAGATACTGAAATTGATGACAGGATCACCAATAGCCTAACAACGGAAAGCAGCAAATGAACTGTCCCCATCTTGTCCTCTTGCAGGTTCAAAAGACTGACACATACATCTCAGTTTAGAGCTCTTGGTCAACATGTGGAATATGAAATTATTTGAAAGTGTAAAACAACCGAACTTACTTGTTCAATCAACCCTGTTTGCTTAGATTTGGCAGAAACCATTGATTTTGAGGGATTCTTTAGTCTGTCAAAAGGCTCCCTGAAATTACAGTTGATTCTTACAGAATGTATGAACTGTGAGGTTTTGGTGATTTTGGGGTGTCACACATGGGATTCAAATCAATGAATTTACTATGTTTCAGTAACTCAGTAAGCACTGTTCCAGCCCTCTGTGTAACTTGGAGCTAGGAGCAGCATGTGCATGCATGGGTCTTTCTAGTGTGCATCCCTGGGGCTGCTTACTTGCATGCAGATGGTTAGTCTGTTCCTCTCTCTCCCTCCTGTAGTTCAATGACATCACTCCAACAGTTGGTGTCATTGGTCATCTAAGGTAACTGTGGTGTGGCATTCTTCCCTACTGAGGACCTCGCATTACAAGATGACTTATTATAACATGTATTTCATTGAGTGCATGTTCACCCGAGTGTGGCATCTTGGCTCTAATAACTGATGTCTGTCACTATCCAAATAAATATCACTGCTTGGATTTGGACCTGTCAATTGTAGTCTAAACTTGTAATGGATGCCTTAGTCCATTGATCCACAGGCCCTACCAACTTCATCTAACTTATCAGAGTGTAGGCTGGCAGTTGTGGTGATTTATCAGGGTGCAGTTATGTGACAGCTACTTCTGCCATGACTAGCTCCTGTGTAGAATTGAGTATAGGACAGAGAGAGGATGTTTTGTCCGGAATGTCCCAAGTGAAAGCCCTGGATGAGGAGTTTAACATTCCTAAATTACAGGGACTGTGACAAAATGACTTCAGCTCTGCAGGAGTACAAGGGTGAGTAGTATTAAAACCACTTACTCTGCCCTCACACTTCTTCGAAATAACAGTGATCTCAATTCTAAACAGATACAGTTAAGGTGTATGCATCCTTTACCTCTTGTGGTAACTTGGGATGAGGGACGGTTATACTCTCTGGGGTGTGAATGTGATTCAGTAGCAAACCCAAAAAGCAAAGTATAACAGTCCAAAACAAAGTGAATGTCCAATCAAGGTCCTTTGAAAATATACATGCAATTAAGCACACAATCTGCAAGAATAATTAAATCGAAACAAACTATACAATACCCACCTCTTAGGACAGAACATACTATGTGCAAAGAAGGTGAGATGGCACACTCTAGGTAAGAATTCAGGGATGGAAGGCAATTGAACAACCACAATGTTCTTTAAAAAAACATCTGCCTTTCCATGAGGAAGGTGCACAAGTGGCCTAACCAGTCTCTAGGGCACATGATAAACTGGACATTGCAGATCAGTATAACCAAGCATCAAGCTGTTGTTTTATTGGATCAAACCCAGTTTGGTTGTACTGAGGCATGTTGGCCCAAGCAGCAAGTTGGGGTCAAGTCGGTCTGAATGCAGTGATCCTGGAGTCAAGCTGGTTCAAAACATATATTAACCTCTGGTTATGCTGCTCCTGCGTTTCAAGGTTGGTGATGGTTCAAACTGGTGTTCCTGGTGTACCGGTGTGTGGTTCAATGAAGCAGCAGTATGAGGTCAAGCTGGGTCGAGTTTTTTGGATAACTGTGGGTTGGAGTCATTGAATGATACTCCAGCGGTTTGAGCTCAACAATGAGTGGTTGATTTGAGCTGAGCAAGTGACAGGCTCTGTGAGAAAATTATGTGGCATTGAGCTAGTTCGAAGGCGCACGCCCAGTGGATCTAGGGTATGGATGAGTGCCAACCTCGGCACTGGCACGTCCCTCTGGTTCGATGGTGGCGAATGCAGTTTGAATGCAGTACGACTGGTCCATGTGGTAGAACAGGGACCTTAGCTGATCTGGTATTCCAGCTGCTGTTAAACACACCCCTATCCCAGCTCTAGGATAGGAGGATCACGTTGCGGGTATGTTCTCCCAGCCAAGGGAGGGTTGATACAGAGTGGCAGCTCCTGGTTCACAGCAAGTGTCATCCACACTGTGCCACAGAAGTGGGTAGGAAGTATAGCTTGCTCCTGCCTTGGACTGCTCCTTCTTCAGCCCATGGTTGAGGGCTTTAGAAATCTCAACTCTCCCAAAAGAGGTCCAAAATGAATGAAAAAGTCCATTGGTGATTAGAATGAAGGAAGCCTGATTTTAGGTGTACAATTCTTGCCCTTGAAACAAACGGACTTCATCTTCTGACCTAATACCCAAAGTGATTTTTGTTAGAGGATATGGAAAGGACAGGAAGGCAGGTAGATACAGAGAGAACACAAGATGGTGGAATCTTCCTCCAGCTGGTCTGATCTCACGCTTTCTATACTATATCTGCTCCCTTCCCTTGCCAAAAGCATCAAAGGCCATTTTGGCATGCAGCTGGTGTAAGCTAGTCATTTTGGGATGGGTGTGTTCTTTGGTTCCTGTTTTGCAGGAAGCTTCTGCTTGAAGTCTAGCTCACTGGAGAAAGGTGTTACCTCACCTCACAAAGGATCAAAAGGAGAGGAATAGCCATGCCATCGCCTGCCCTGTCACTTTCCAGGGCCAAGCAGTCTGACCACAAAATACATATCTCTTCCACAGTTGAGCTGGGCTCACAGTGCTGACACTTATATAATATCAAATGGATGTGGCTGTAATAAGTAGGAGAGATGCTAGCCACCATACCATAACTCATCTATGGCTTATATTAAAATTGTACAACTGCCACCAAGATAGTAACTCTCATAGTTATGTCATTTGTGAACAGAGGTGCATGTCTTAAATGCAGCCCTTGCATGGCAGTGATGTGGCTGTCACTGCTGCTGTCAAGAGAGCACATTTGAACTGAACCTGCTCTGTGCCACGGGAGAGCAAGGATTGCAGATCATGCAACTGATACAGCAGGGCACAGGTGTACACACTACTTTTGGCATGCACTTTGTGGAGAGGGAGTTCTGGTCAACATGCCACTCTCTTTAAGAGAGAATTACATACAAATAAGTCAGGGTGACTACACCCTTTCCAGATGGCAATTCTTCAGGGGCACTGTCCCTCATTTTGTCATGAGGGAGGCCCAATGCAACCACTGTTATTTAAATTCCTGGGTTGTGTAGCTCACAGACCTATTGAAGAGCTCATTCAAGAGGTGAGGCATCCTTGCTTCAGACAGAACAGATCATTGATTGTCTGTGAGTGGACAGGTACAGACAGTGCATTATTTCTTCTGTGTTGGTGGAATAAGGTGGATGTGAATAGATTTTAGTAACTGGCAGGGTGATTTTAGAAAATACTACGTGGGTTTGAGCTTGCAATTATTTGCTGTTAACGGTCAGGCTGCTCCAGGCATGAGGCATAAATAGTCCTATATAGAGCTAAACATGTCAGACTTGACACTGTTCTACCCATCTTTTTACACTCCTTTAGATATACCTAACTCATGAATACCCACAGGAATTCGGAGTGCAGGTGTGTAGGTTTCTTTGACTAAGAGATGTGCAAAAAACAGGAAAGAGTGTCATATTGAGGCTCTCACCTAAAATGAAAGAAGGTTTGAATTTAATCATTAAAAAGATATACCAACAGTGTTAATGGTTAGTTTGTGGCTGAAATGGTGACTGAATAGGTTAAGCTGAGAGCATCCTTCTAAGAGCTCCCTTTGAATAATAGCTTTATTCTAGGGCCTATTCTGACTTTGATGGTAAAATGAATGTGTATGTTGCCATTGGGCCTCATTACTAGTTCGGTGTTAACCATGCCGGTAAAACCGGCAGGTTGCCGCCGGCCCCGTAAAGAGTTGCTGGCGCCTGGCTTGCTGGTAACACCAGGGTATTACAGCCCCGGCAACCGGAAAGTGAGGAACTGGTAAAATGTTGTTCCCTATATGGGAATGGGGACCGCAGAAACACTGGCACCAATAAAAACGGTGACAGTGCTTCCGTGAAAGTCTGTGGGTGGGTGGCGGTCCACCTGGGAATTCAGACCTGCCAGGCGGGAGGGACCCAGGAGGAACCCGCCCACTAGACCACTTTGCCGGTCCGGAAACAACAGTGCAGGTAAGCTTACCAGCACCTTTGTTTCTGGACTGGCAAGGTTGTAATGAGGCATATTTGTGTTAAGACAACATTTTTTGGTAAGCGAGTGGGAACCAGCTGCAAAAGGAGTGTCTAACTCCTC
The DNA here is from genome assembly GCF_040938575.1 of Ambystoma mexicanum. Taxonomy (NCBI): domain Eukaryota; kingdom Metazoa; phylum Chordata; class Amphibia; order Caudata; family Ambystomatidae; genus Ambystoma; species Ambystoma mexicanum. Next base: position 550,797,372 of record NC_090929.1, read on the forward strand.
TTCAAATACTATTTTGTTTTAAAAGTGATAGATGCTGTGTGTTATCATTGTTGGGATGCATGTTTAGACCACCGTCCTTCCTAGATGATTCAGACTGCGAAAAATATATTAGAATATGGAAATGAGCCTGGGACAGTATAGGGGGTAGGGAGTGTGTCATGGGTAGAGATAACCAAAAAGCAAAGAGTTAGCCAATAGTGTTGTAATTTCATTATGTAGGCTACAGTATATATATATATATGACAGTCATACCATGAACTAACTCTGCATGTACGAGTGGGCGTTAATCCTCACAGGACGTATCTTCACAGAAAACACAGAACAAGGCTTTATTCCTCACCCCATCATTCCATCCCGATTCCCAAGTGCGGCAAATAACACACATATGGACCCACACCAGCTAGGCCTTTAAGCCTATTAGGAAGCAATGTGAGCAACCGAAGAAGTGAAGGGCTGCAGCCTAGTACCAAGTTTGTATTCCTGAGAGTGAAGGCAGAGGTCTCAGGATGCAAAAACATGAACCAAGATTTAAGGCATTAGCGCCCCCCAGTATGATGGTCACTCTATTTGGACTAAGTGTCCACATTTCATGGACACTCCCATCCCTTGCACACCTCTAGTTACTGAAACAATGTTTCAGTCAGAATTTTTGCAGAAATGTATATATTGTTACACAGTTTTGCAAATACAGTAAGTAAACAAAGGTACTCTTGAGAAGTGTTTGTAGTTAACCATATCACGTCATTTATTCAAAATGTCCAGTCTTTGGACATGTCTTAATATGTTTGTCTGGCTATGCATCACATAAAACCAAGTCAGATCATGCATTGATTGTTACATTACTTTCTATTACATACATTACAGCAAATTGAATTGACTTGTGGAATACCGTTTACAAACACAGAAGTCAAGGAAAAGAAGAAAAAAAGGAAAAAAGCTCAACAAGTTTTGAGAGAGTTCTCTCTTCTTCAGGAGCAATTATTAACTTAAATCTTCAGTTTTCATATTAAATCTGCTTTTCTTTGGTCGTTGTACTCTAGGGATCACTGGCACTTTCTCACAACGTGTAGGGAGATCTGTAGAATACATATTAACCATTTTATATTTTGATATTCATCAATATGGCTTAAAACAAAGCCATTTTGATAAATATCAAAATCTTTCTCCCTTTGCATCCTGGTTATAAAAGAAGTGTCTATGAGCTATTCCTCAGCTGTGAACTATTGAAATAGTGAAACTGACTGTTAAAATGTGGTGTGCCTAACCACTTTTACAATTCTGCACTCTATTTGAACTACCAGATGTGCAGGGAAATGGGCCCTAAATCCTTTGTGAATTGGAATGATTAGTGGAACGCTAAGCTCATTCGGGGAGGGGAACTGATAATGGGGGACAACAGAGAAAAACTTGATCTATGTTTTGTGCCGAGGAGAGCTAAGAATAATGCTGATACATGATGGGGTCGTCAATGTGTCTGGAACGAGAAAAGGGCTGCTTTGTCAGCAAGGACCAGGCTGAACTCAAAGAATCCCACTGAGTTAGCATTGATAACCAGGTGTATATCACATGGTTAGGATAAAAGGTAGGGCGGTACCAATTATTGTCAATCAATTGCTTACAGCATTTCATGATGGGCAAAGATGCTTCCCACATGGGGTGAAGATGAGCAAGACAACAACAGAACTAATTGGAAAATGAGCTGTATGTGATTATTAGCATGTATATAGGTGGTAGCCAATGAGGGTGGGATATTAACACTGTATATCGATTGTTAGGGAGAAATGTCAGTTTCTGTGCTAATTCCCTTTAACTAGATAGACCACCAGCACATTTGCTGAACTCTGGAGTTTTTTTATTTTAACCACTACAGAGAGTGGAATTTTTTACCACTCACTCATTCTTTTTCTCTGACTGGGATTTGTATTCTTACTGTTTTGGGAGTCTGGTAAGCTCTCTAATTTTAATATAGGCATCTGCTTTTTGATTGGCACACCCAGCACCCTCTGTGCAGTGTCACTGGGAATTCCCTTGGACTTCTCTTTATGTTTGTTTAAATATATGTTCTTATGAGAACTACAGTTCCCAAGAATAGTAAGATAAATGTTGTCTTACTTGCCTTTTTTTTGTGGGTCCACCACACACCACGGATGGGGAGTGCTGGGGGGTTGCATTATAACTCCTTCTCCCACTCCTCATGTAGCATTTTGTTACAGTGACTAACTGAAAAGGCTGGTGGAAGTGGTTATGTTTTACTACCTTTTGAGCATGTTAGTACCAAGCTGATTTATCAGCTGCAGTACAAAACCCATGGGTGAACATTTTCTCAAAATGGCCCCTGTCTTCTTTTTACATATTTGTTTTATTTGTCATTTGCGTCAGGGCTTTTCTTCTATCAGTTAGACTAGATTTCAGTCCTTTGTGATTTTTGTCTTTTGTGGGCTGCAGCCCTGAATCCCGCACAGGCTCCAGATTGTCTGGGAAGGCAGGAGGTGAGGGAGGAAACTGAAACTTCAGTGTCCTTTGTCTATAGGTATGCCTAGATGAAACCAGTTCTAACTGGGTGGCTGGCTGCCCTGGAGGACACTCAACCCCCAGGTGATAGCTCTATGAGTGCAAATGAATGGGTTCCAGCATATAAGGTGAGGATTTTGGACCACAGGCAGAGTCGCGTACTGGAACAAGGAATACAAATGAGAAGACAAGCAGAGGTGCCAGCAGCAACTGCCAGGACCACAGAAGCACCAGTGAAGCTCTGCAGCTGTACTGACCTTGTTTTCACTTTGACAAGGAAGAGCCACCAAGGATGATATCCTCCCTTAGGCTGGTGGGACCAACTAATCTCAAGACTTTATTCATTTTGGGTCATCTCTGGATGTCCTGCATCTATCCTGGGCTGCAGAACAGCAATAACCTGTGTACCTAGACTATTATCAAGTGCATCATCTTCCCAAGATAGAAACCGGCTGAAAATGTGCATGCATCAGTGTGGATCTCCAGAGGCAGGATTTACTTACCAGAATTCCACTCACCACAGTTCACTCTTCTTGGTGCTGAGAAAAAGGTGCCAACACCTCAAAGAGCTTCTCAAGTGAGCTGAATCCCTTGCTGCTGACATTTTCTCCCAACTGCTTCTGCAGATGCCCACCAAAGGTCCACCCTTTTGTCACCACAATCAAGGAGCAGGAACCAGGTTCTGCAATGTTGCACTTAGAAGTAAGCCAGCTACAACTTCTTGTTCATTTTCCAGGCACTGTGGGGCTTGGGTTGTAATTACCTTGTGCCATTTTTGGTGCTTCTTGGCTTGGGAAATGTTGTTTTCTTCAACTAAGAGTTGACCTCAACACCTCTCTGCAGGCCTTGCAGCCTGTATATTATCAGGAAGGCAGGCTCCCCTTAAGCTCCTGTATTTTCTTCATGAATCACTGATGGATTAACTAACTTTACCTCTGAAGATCTTCATCAGAACTCAAACTGTCCATTTGACTTTTGCTGTGCTGCTTTCCCAAATGTCCATCTTCTTGATCCTACTGGCTTGGGTATGCTAGGTCTTCCAGAGGTTATAATTGTGAACACTTTTATTTTTAAGAAACAGATTGCCTGGATCCCTCTGGGAGAGTGATCTTGTTATTTAACTGTTGCTAGCTATTTTCTGTATAACCTTACATTTTCCATCCAATCTCAATGTTGCTAAGGTTTTACATATAAGTGCTGTTACTCACCTTAAGTGACGTCACACTGTGTACTGCATATGTAAAGAATAGAAAAAGTTACTCATCTACATTATTGTTCCCTTTATCATTTGAATACATTTCTAAATTGAATGTTATTGTTAGTGACTGCATTTTAGATGTGTGTGTGTGCCTTGTGTATATATGTTAGGAAGAATCATATGCAGTACCCTTTGGGAACACCACACACAACTAAGACTTCAAGTGTAAGTACACATTTACCTTTGGTACAAGCCTGTACTACACAGTAAAGTGGTAGCGATGGCTGAGCAGCCAGACTTATCTCAAGAGTAAAGTGAGCAGTATCAGAAGTTACACAAAGGACAGTAATTACTATGGTTCAAATAAACACTGATTCAAGGTTTCTGAGTAAAAGAATATACATTTATTTACACCATCAGTTATAAAAACAGTTCACTAGTATAAAGCATCAGAAAATCACATTCTTGATACACTATAATAACCCCCAATCAATTCTGGACACGTTAAGCTCAATGAAGTGCGAGCAAAATGACACTCCAGCAATATAAAAAGGGAGGAAAAGACAAGGTTATCCAAAATCAACAACACCCACAAGTGATAGGCAGGGCAATCTAGAAAAGGCTTACTGCAACTAGGATTCAAGTCAATAGGCCTGGGCCAATGTCAATGGTTCAGGGTCTTTGCAGAGGATCACACAGTTCAGAGTAGTTTGTGTTTAAGTCTTCGCCAAGAGTTCAAAACGAAGTTGTTTGGAAGAAAAGTTATACAAAGGAGCAGAGAAGGACAAGCCTTTGGAGAAGCAAAAGATTTCAAACACTTTCACCGCAGTCAGACGGAACGGACAACCGGATTTGCACAATACCTTAAATGAAGAAGAATGCTGTAGCTGAGGCGCTTGTTCCTGGCAGTTCCTGCAGGCTCACGGTTCCTGAAGCAAATGTCGTGGTGACAAGAAGGAGGAAGACTGGAGGGTCCTGCACTGCCCAGGGAAGAAGCCAGCAGCAGAGCAAAGTGTCGAATAAAAGATGCGCTCCTTAAAAACTCAAATGGACTCTCTCTCACTGGCTATCTGGTTTTGTGTAGCACAGAAAATTCTACCAGGCTGAAGAGGAGGTCCAGAAGCTTTGTGAGCTGGTTAGTCCCACCAGGCTCAAAGGGAGAAGACTCCTTGCGGATCTCCTCTGTCATCGAAGTTTCAGGCGATTCGGACCTGCAGCAGGGCTTCAACGGGTGTCATGTAGCTGCAGCAGTCATCTTCCTTCGGGTTCTCATTGGCTCTCTCGATCCAGTGGTGACTCTGCCTTCCAAGTCCCAGGGACCTGCTTTTAAGCAGTTTTCCCCCATTCCCACAGCCTGGCTGTAAAATCACACAGCAGGGTGACTGTCCTGGCAGGACAATCACCTAGCCATTCAAATTAGAGTGTGACTTGGGTCTCCAAGTAGAGGTCCTCTTCTTTTAGCTTCTCTTCGGTTCTCTCGATCCAGTGGTGATTCTGCCTTCTCAGTCCCAGAGACCTGCTTTGTATCAATTTTTCCCCCATTCACAGAGCCTGGCTGTCAATCACACAGCAGGTGGCTGTCCCTGTGGGTCATTCACCACAGCCAAACACACAGAGTGTGACATGGGTCTCCAAGGAGACCCTGTGCAGGGGGCCCCAAACACCTCCCTCACATCCTGTCCACCCAGACACTCAGGCGCCTAAGGATGGCTTCTGTTCATAAGTCCACCAAAGTACGGCGAACAAAGGAGCCAAAACTGGTTTGGCGTGCAGAGTAAAACACGAGAAAGACCTTTACAAAAAGAATGGTGAATAAACACAACCGGAACTGAATAAAAATAAAAGGGGTCCAGTGGGTTTAGAGTTTGAGGCTACCACCATAGTCTCTAACGTTACCAAGGCTATTTTCATAGCTTGTGGTAAAATAGAAATGGTAGATACCACAGCCACCAGCCAAATCTTAGAGAAAGGGGAACAAAATAATGTTCCATGAGAAAAAGACAAAAAGGGATAAGTATAAACCCTTCGAGTACGCTGTGGGAATATAGTTTGTACTGGGTCTGTAAGTTGAAAAAGACTAGTAAAGTCACTGGCAACTTTACATGTTCTGTGAGACAGTAGTCAGTCCCAGAAAATTGAGTTTGAAGTGGGAAGTATAAAAAGACAACCCTGTGTCACTGCACTAAGGGTGCTGTGTGACACAAAGTAAAAAGATGATGCCTATGGAGTAGGTGAGACTCCATAGTCCATGAGCACAAAATGTACAACACACAGCAAAACACATGTAAATGTGGGGAAAAAAGGCTCACACTCTTACCAGATGAAAAAAAAAAATCCTAGAAATCCAGCAGAGCTGCTGAGGGCCTCAGCAGGTAAGGGAAATTAGCCATTCTGGAGAATTCTCCCTAACAATATATAAATAAATAAATGTTAATATAATTTTAAATACGTGTTTTCTTGGGTCTACCTATGTACTGGTTTCGTTGTACTGCTCTACATCTCACATTACTCCCTCCTAAAATAGACCTGGCTGCTTGGCCACTCTACCGACTTGTGTTGTACAGGCCTATATAAAGAGTTGGGTCCCTAATACCAACAGATAAGTCTTATGAAGTCCCACACAAGCTGGAATTTAGAAAATCTTACCTAACATTGATTACGTCATGAGTGACTATTTGTATGTTTATGACCTGAAGCTTGTACGGAAGGTGCCAGAGAGCTCTGTGGCAGTGGATTCATAATACCCTGTCACCTCTTTTCTTTTGTATACAAAATGAACTCTTGTCTTCTTCAAAAGGTGGCACTAGCGGGTTGTATTTTCTTGGTCTGGTCCCTTGAAGTTGCCCTACATCATGCTGCCCTGTTAAGGTGTCTGTACATGATGTAGCCTGACTGGGGAGGGTTTCGGCATTTATCAGTTATTTAATTCAGTGAAATAATTACCCCATGTGTGTAGGGCTATCAACACAAGTAAAAATATATTGAGAGTGTGGATCCATGGATATAGTTGGTGCACCACTATGTTATGCATTGATTTGCCTTGTATTCTATGCCTGTGTTGCCTCAGTTGTATGATACACATTACCCCCCATTCCAAGGCTGGCAGTAGGCCGTCAGTATCACTGGCAGCCTACCGGTAACCTCTGCTTACTGTTTCCATGGGCCTCATTACACGGTAGGCGGTAAGGGTTTACGGGTACCAGTATTTTCACGGTACCGGTAAATCCTTACCGCCTTACTACGAGGTCCCTTTGCGGGTTGGGGAATTTAACACCTGCTTTTTGCAGGCGTTAAAAACCAACCCGCAAAGGGACCACGGAGCTAATTACGGTACCACAATTTGCGATACCGTAATTAGGGTTTTCCCCATTCCCATAGAGCCCTATGGGGCAAAAATGGGAATGGGGAAGGGCAATGGTGGAAGGGGGAATTACCGCCCCGCCAACCTTGGAATGGGGCGGTAATTCCCCTTTGCGCCAAGGCGGTGCCGGTATTTTACCGGCATGAACCATGGCGCTAGTAGCGCCATGGTTCTCCGCCATCCGTGTAATGAGGCCCCATTGATCGGTAAGGTCCCATTCCACTCTACGGGAATTGGACCACTGAAGAACATAATATTGTATCGGCCCAACAGTGCACCAGACAAGTCAGCTGAATAAGCCATCCTGTTCACAGTTTTTAAACATGAGGCATTCATCTTTCCGTGTTAATAGATGTGCTGCATCATTCCGTTTTTAGTGCAAACACAAGAACATAGATTGCACGTCAATACCCAAGAATGGTTTACGTGATAATCTGGCTAATGTTTGTCAGAGGCCGTACTTCTATGTACTGTTGCAGCACGTCTTGGAACTGCAGCAGATCCCCCTAAGCTCTGCGGACAATCTGGCAACAGTGCGAACGCAGCGTGTCCCTTCTGATGCCGAAATCCTGGACTCTATCGTCTATGGCATTGCATCGCAACGCCTAAGATAAAGTTGAGGTCAATGTCGTGTACAATAGATGAGCCGTAGAATGCAAGATCAATGGACATCGCCTTTATAAAATGGAGTGCGGACCTGCTGGAGGGAGCAAGGGCCCAAGATGGAGGAATCCGTCTTGCTGACACGCCGAACGGACGATCAATTGAATAGCACTCAGGAGCGAGCCGAGTGACCGACATCATTCCTCAGCAAGACGCCGCGCGAAGCCTACGGAATATCAATGAAGCCAACGCACTATGTTGGCAGATCCAGCTGATAAAAGTGCTTAACATGAACTTGAACAACATGGAGATTGCTACTTGTTTGTTTGTTTATTTGAATGGCGAAAGGTCATGTTAAGCAATCCAACGGCGGGCGTGATATCCCACGGTTGGCACTAATATCTGTGACTTATTGCTGGTGACAGTTAAAGGTCAATACACCATGGTGTGTTATATTTCCATCCGCCCCCATGCTGTTTTCATTCGCACAGATATTTCCACGTCTGCTGCGAGCGAAACATCTAGCATTTTTTGTTGTTCGGAAATTTCTTTGGGTTTTCAAAAGGATTATCTGAGCAGCAAAGGGGGCCTAGTGTCTACCTCTGCTCTTCAGATGAACGTGGGCAGAGGAGCGGAAGTACAATCATACGCCGCCCCCCTGCTGCTTGGATACGGAGGAGTGAACCATTGCTATTGTTATTGCGATGCACGCTGGGACTCTTGGCATTAAATGCCGTGCTGCTCGCCCGTGAAGGAGAAGCCAGGCTAGGCCAGAGAGACTCCTCATCGAAGAAGATATCGGAAATGTGTCTTCAAACTCTGACATCGCCATTTCAAAGCTAGAATTCTTGTTGTGCAATGGCCCAAAAATGCGAACTTGGAAGTTGAGTTCCCGCAAGACTCATAAAACTGGGTCACAATAGCGACACAGACTATAAAACAAGTATATTGTGGAGGGCATTTTTTGCATCGCATTTTGAAATGAAGTTAAGCGAATATTTGGTCACACTGTAAACTCTGATGTCAGGGTGAAATTAAAAGTATAGAGCTGCACATTGAAAGCGCCCCGCCCCCCGAAAACCCCACAAGGTGAAATCTTTGAATCCCCATTGTGCACTGGTCCTCTGATTTGTGTTGTGAACGATTCTCGCAGACCTAGTGGGTCCCGGGCAGCCTGGTCGAGACGGGAACTGGGTGTTTCATGTTATTGTTTTTTTTTAATAGCGTGCCTAATACTATACCTGAGTTCGGATTTTTGGTGGGTCCAGGTTTCGAACCTCTGTTGCTTTACGTGGGATATTCTTGTTTCCAAGACCAGCGCTTTGCCCTTGTGCTATCCCCCGGTCCCTTTGGTTCAATTTTGACCTATGCTTGAGAGAGACGCCTCCCAGGAGTCATTGGATGTACTAAGCTACAGCGCTGCTTTTGAACGTCCAAATTTTGATTGTGGCGTTTTAACATATTCCTCATGCCACCTCTTACGTTCAGAAGGCGGCTGTGCACACGATACGTATGATCACTTTTGTATGGTATATCCAGCGGAACGAACTGCATGCAGTCACCCCAGCGCTTTAAAGGTTATCTTTCAATAGTTGAGTTTGGTCTGGATCAATAGCCAGGCCTGAAAGGGCAGCTTGTCATGTACACTCCGAAAAGAGCAGGGGAAGCTTCAAGTTCCTCATATCGATTTATTACAGGAACAGGTTCAACATAAAGGACCTTACAGTTGTCACAGAACCTGCTAGCTCGGGGGATATTCTAGCTGTGTTCTTTTTCACCTGAAAACTAGAGCACTTATTCCAGCCTTCTGTGTTCCTTCTTTCGTCTGTCGGCAGATTCTGAACTAAACATAACTATGAATCTAACACACATCCACCATTTGACGTGGAACCCCACCGAAGCAGCACACGTAAGATTCTCTCAAAGCTACAACGCCCAGATAATAGAAAATGCTGCCATCATCCACACCAACAGCACTCACTATGTCTTCCACCACCCTGAAGGGTTGCACACTCTAGTAAGCTCTTTCATGGGCAGCCTGTGAAATTGGATGGATGGCTTCCCACTGCTGGACAATCCCATTTTATCTCTCTCGTCTCTCCTATGTACAGAAAACTATATTTTGGAGGCCAAAAGAAGGAGCCAGCATCTAATCTACTGGTAAGCTAAAGTAATTTAGCATAACAAATGGAAAGGCATACAAAGAAAATGAGTAACTTGGTTCTCAAAAATATTTTCTTTTAACTTTTATAGTGCTTCCATTCCACTTCTGTGTACCCTTTAATAAACAACAAGTAAAATTAATCAACACTTTGCCCAAGAATGATACAGACTTTGGTAAAAAGTCATGTAGTTAACCTAGTCTGATGATTTTCTTTTATTTATTAGTACCCAACTGCCATCTTCCCCGGCTGGGGAACGAGTTAAGTGTGGTCTTCCCCCTCTGCCCTCCCTCCTCCCACCATCCCCACTTACCTTCTTTTCAGTCCCTTCCGGGAGCAGACACGCTGGGAACACTTCTGTCCCATGCACGTCCACTCCCAATCTCCAACAGGCCATCATGGAAAGGAAGAAGGGACTGCACATAGTCCCTTCTCTCCATTCGATTGCAGCCATTTTTTGTTTACTTTTTTAAAAGTGCGCCATGGTAAGAGAGAAGGGGCTATCTGTAGTCCATTCTCCCGTTTCCACGGTGGCTATTTTTTTTTGTTTACATTTTTCAATGGCTGTCATGGAAAGGGAAAAAGACTTCGTTTTCCCTTCCCTGGTGGCCATTTTCTTGACATTTACTTTTTTTATGTTCGGAAACGCCAGAGCGTTTTGGTACAGATAAAAAATGCTTTTAGTAGCCAGTTTTACGGGGCCGGGGCACTAATAGCAATACACCCCTCGCAGGGGGCCCATTACCACTTCAGGTAATGCCCCAGGGTAACTAAGGACCCCGGGGCATTACCTGAAGTGGGAATGCCTCCCCCTACTTGGGGCTTATTGCTGGAATAGAAAACATAGTCATCATAGTTGACGAATGTACCAGACACTTATAGGTATCTCTCAATGCCTCTGAGCCATCTATCGTAACATTCACTGGGATAGTTCTGCTTCCCTTTTGGCATAACCGACTGTAATCCCTGGGGCATTTTAGTTGTGGGAGCAAAGTTCACATTGGAATAATGAAGCACAGCTGAGGGTCTTAAATCCCGGTATGACCCAAGAGCATGTTCTGTAAGCAATCATGTCTCTTTCTGTGGAGTAAAGGGGGTGTAAGAAAACAATAATGAGGCAATCTGCCTGAAGTGGCTGTCAGGAACTGACCTATTCCCAGACACCATGTATGAACCTGATGAGGAGGGTCAGGACTTAGAAACTAGCAGGGACATGTCTGCCAGGTGGTCCCTCAAACGAGCAAGGTAAGGAGCAGAGGGTGGGGGCAGCAGAGGGTGGGGTGTAGAGATTTTGGTGCCCGAGCTGCATCTGTTAGGTGCGGCCTGGGTTAGAAGGAGAGTGGCGCTGGCTGGAAGCAGAGCTATCTGAACCCCACCCTAAGAAGGTAAGGAGCAGGGTCGGGTGATTTTGGATCTCTGGCCACATCTGTCAGGTGAGGAGTAGCAGGGAACTGGCAGCATGGCTGTCACTGTGATGCTCCCATGATGCGAGGGAACACTGGGCTGAGAGCCATGCCAATAGTGCAGCTACCCCAGGGGATTTGCAAAGCTTCACTCACATTGGCCAATTTCTGGACTATACTGATTTTCCAAGCTATACTGGCTCGTATGGATTGAAATTCGCCAATCGGGGAGTGCCACTTCACTGCCCTGGGATATGCTTACTGTTAATGAAGCCTCAATGATTGCCATTGTTTGATCAGAAGATTGTCCAATTGCCAAGGATTGTTGGCCATCACCGTGCAACGTACCCCCTCGATAATTGCACATTGCCAAGGATTGTCATTAAGAGCCCGGACATAGAAGCCACAGCTAAAGGGCATAGAGTGATTTGATCAGATAGAAACTTGAAAATATTGAAGATTACAGTTTCTAATTCTTAAATGCCACAAGCCAATCTGTTTAAGATCGGGATTCAGAATTATGCATATCTGTTAAAGGAATGGACTTCAAATATTAGCTGTAAATACAGTATTGACAAAAATGCTACGAAAGAATAGCCTTTACACAAGTGGGAGGAACAGTTTCTTTTCAAAAGGAACATGGATTAGAACTGACGGCCCTCAAATATTATATGTTAAGTGATAGGAATTTGTGGCTGTCAAATATTTCACAAGTTTTACTCATTGTTTAAAAAGTCATGAAAAACAGGGGCACAGGAACTGGGAAGGCATTCCCAAGTTACTTTCTAAGAAAAGTATTGGAGGTTTAGGTGATTTAATTAAAAAAAAATAATCTTAAATTGCAATCAAATCATGCCAACAAATTAAAAAAAAAATAGGCATTTTGTATTAATCATACGTTTCTAGTTAAGCTACACTTGTGCATAGTGTCGAGTGAGATTCAATTTGAAATAGATAAAATAGAAGTAACTATACAAATACTAAAATGATACCATGCTCCAGGAGGAGATGCCATAGCAAATATTGCATTCAAGCATCCATCACATTTCTGCAACCTAATTTCTATGTCCTCTATTTAATTCTATCATGACCAGGAGGAAATGCCTAAGGCTTTCCAGGAAGCATTAGTTATCCGATTACATACACAAATAGTGGGCATCCTACTTCCTATTGATTAATAGGGCTCTTAGAAGGCGATGGCAGCGCTAGTTCTAATTAGATTAAGTTAGGCATTGATAAACACATTTTGTGTAAGTAACAAGTAGGCTTTCAGATTAATTGTTCCACTGCACATAATGTGTTTACTTTCAATAATTATGTAAAAGCAGCTAGTATTAGAGTAAATCAGCCAATATTCATCGCTTGTATTGACTTTTCTTTGGCGTTTGACATGGTCTGCCAAGAATGTATATGTAAAAAGCTTCAGAATGTACATTTACTTTCCAGCTGCCAGAATTGTGTTGTAATGTTACATCAGAACACATCAATTAGAATTTTTTTGGCTAACTATCATAGGTTTGCAGAGCCAAGTAGCACAGGAAGAGGACTTAAGCAGGTTTGCAACTCGGCTCCTGTGTTTAACATCTGTATGCTGGATTTCAAAATCCACATTGCCATAGCCAAAATAGCACAACACACATTGAGTTGAAATGAATTGATATTTTATTTCTATCGCGCTTGTACACAAGTGTTTCAGAGCGTGACAAGGAGAGGGAGGGGAACAGAGGAGAACAAAACAACAATCTTACTAGGCCCAGTGACATTGAGAATGTGCAAGTGCATGGGAGCGTGGGAAAGTGCATAGAATGGGGTAGAAGTGGAAAGTGCAGTGCAAAGGAGAAACAGATAAATACAAATAAATAAATAAATAATAAAGGCAACAAACAGTAGTAGTGCAGCCAGCAAGTAGCAAGTGCTGGATTTAATGCAGCAGACAGGGTTGTCTGAAAAGCGCAGGAAGGAAGGGGGGAACTGTATGGGTACAGATACAGACCCCAGTGCAAGGGGTAGCCCGGGGGCAGTGCGGGAGGATACCTAGGCCTGGAGGACAGAGGGTGGCCAGGTGCACGGTGCTGAGAGAGAACAGATCAGCAGCTGAAGACACAGATCTACCCCCAGCTTGTTTCTTTGAAAAACGACTGACCCTGAGGGAGTTAGAGGTAGAGAGGGGAAGAGCTCGAGAGGGGAGGTTTTTGCAGAGGGATAGCTGAAGTTATTTTGGACCCAGGCCCCAAAAAGCCTTGTGGACAGTGCAGAGGGTTTTGAATTCAATCTGTGCATCCACTGGGAGCCAATGGAGTGATTTCAGAGCTGGAGAGATACAATCCCAGTGCTTGAGGCCAAGGACAAGTCTTGCAGTCCTTTTCTGGATTAGTTGCAGAGGGGCGGAGAGTAGAAGGAGGTAGATTTAGAAAGAGGCCGTTACAATAGTCCAACCTAGAGAGAACCAGAGCTTGGGAGACAGTGATCTTCTGGGGGAAGAAGAGGAAAGGCAGAGTACCTCTGAGGGGGTGCAGTAGGAAGTTTGACATTTTAGATACATCAGAGATGTGGGCGGAGAAGGAAACTGTGGAGTCAAAGATGACCCCAAGGTTCTTAGCCTCACAGAAGGAGGTAGGGGGAGGGCCAAGGGAGGCCGGCAAGAGAGTGAGGGGAAAGGATAATGAAGTTGTGCGGATGAGGAGGATCTCCATCTTGCTGGCATTCAGACAACGATTGTTGGCAGAACACAAATCTTGAATGGCAGTTAGGCATTCAAAGATGAGAGAAGGAGAGGAGGTTGCCAAGGGAAGCCTGAAAATTAGTTGTGCCATCAGCATAGCACTGGAAATTTGAGAAGAAAATGCCAATGCAGCGGGCAAGAGCTTCCAGGTATTGGTTGAAATTACAGGGCAATAGATTAGACTCCTGGGGAACATCACAGGTAGAGGGAGAGAGATGATAAGAAGGACCCAAGTTGGACATGTGGAGGGTCAATCAGAGAGGAAAGAGGTCAGCCAGGCCAGAGCCTGGTCGGTGATACCCAGGTTATCACAGAGACGGTTGAGCAGAATGTATGGTTGACCGTGTCAAAGGCAGAAGAGAGATTGAGTAGGATGAGGACAGAGGGAATGTTAGAGTCAAGGTTGGAGAGCAGATCCTCACACATCCCCATTTATACAACAAATACCGACTGGACTACTTTCAGGACAATCAGCATGGAAGACATGATATCAAGCCTATTGTCACTAAAGGCCACATTGAACACAACAGACATCCTCCCAGCCCCTGTTCACAAGGCCCTTCCAACAGAAACACTACTCCCTTAGCTGAAAATCATCTGCATCTACCACAAACAAGGCACCACCCCTCACACTCAAGACTGTTCAAACACATGTGCTTCTCTAGTAATTAGGGGTGGACTGTAAATACCTCAGAAACTAACACCACATCTGCCATCTTTCCTTCCTAGTGTAGGGAAGATGGGGCTCTGCATTTCAGCCTGGGCAGAATTTTAATTAACTCCAACTCTGACAGTGAGAGGTGTGGGGATCTGACAACAAGAGGTGTGAGACTATTATGTAAATCTGGTGTGAGTTAGTATTGTGAATGCATGGAAAACATACAAGGTAAAAGTGGGGTTTGAATTTGCCATTACATAAAAATTGATTTTATCATTTGAACTCCACCCCATGGTTCAATATGGACTGAACTGCAATGAAATATAAGACTAACAATTTACTTACTCACTATCACCTCTAAATTACTAATATATCCCCACACTAATGTTGAAGGCATCTCAGTCTCTTTGGTGTGAAATATTGGTGCAGAACAATGGTAGAAGCTAGCTCATTTTATGAAATTGTACCAACACAGGCTGTGCAATGTGGTCGGAAAAATGCAAGAAATAAACATGAAGAATTAACATTTTTTGTGATGAACATGCAATAAGATGTGAGCTGAGGAATGTGAAGTTCAATTTGCTCAAAGAAAGCATATTGTTTAAAACTTCCGAAGCAGGAAACCAGTGCAGAGATATGTAACTATTTGATATCAGTTTACTGCCTGAATCTCAGTAGATGTGACAGGCTAAACATGCACTATCTGGAACTTTCTTTAGGGTTGGTCAACTGGGGTTGGTATTTGATTGGCACATGACAACAAAGCCAGGGGCAGCCAATTCGTACACTTTCTGGAGGGAAACATACATCAATGGGCAGATAAAAGAGGAGAGGCCTTAAAAAGGGATGAGGAAAAATGCAAGGGGCGGTCTCTCTGAAGTTTTTGCAGAATTTTGCTGGCTTTGGGCAGGCTGGCTGTCTCTTGGACATTTTTGTTGAGCTATTCCTGCTGAGAAGGGCAGAAAATCAGATAAGAATGATTTTCCATGCAAGGGCACTGTCCAGTCAGCCTCTGGTGGTAGAGATTCTCAACAGCCAAGCTGAGGGAGAATTCCAGCCTTACTGAGTCCGGGCGCACACTGAACCTAGCTTTCTTTAGGTGAGAACAAAGTGAGGTGCATGCCATGATTGGTTTGTGAGTGATTTTTTTATGAGTTGCAAGTTGGCGAAGATTGTTCTATATTAACAAATGTGGGGAGATTTGTTTATGTGTTTTCTTCACCGTCTAAGTAGCAAGCTTCATATATAATTGAAGGCGTAAAGCTGACGAGACAAGTGGTAGGTTTCAAGGTTAGAAATAGCAGTGTTCTGGCCAACTATCAGCAAAAGGCTAATTGAAACTCATTGCGGAAAAAAAGCTCTTTATTGAGGGGAAAACAGATTGGCATATGCATGTTCATTTTTGAATTGCAGGGAATGGCATGTTAAAAAAAAACAAGTAACTGCATTGCATTGCAAATTTTCTTTTGTATCACTCATGAATCATAATGACTTATAGAACAAATATATAGAATTGAATCAGTCTGGTCTATTTATCGTGTGCCCTGGTTACTCATGGCAGGATTGAGACAGGTATAAAGTGATGGAGGTATTTTCATTACCACAAAGCAAAGTACACTAACACAATGTGAACTGGGGCAAATCATAAAAAGCTGATTTCCCATATTACAATCTTTGGGTGATCTGGTAAGTCTATGCAGAGTTTCTACCACCAAAGTGGAAAATTGGGTCCTAGTGCACACCAAGTCTGTTTTTTAGCTTGCCGCTCATGCGCCAAATGTAAGAATAACAAGAGGTAGTTCTGTGTCTTTGGGGCTCACACAAAAACCCTAACATATTTGTGGTGGAGATGCCAGGGTTTCAGTAAAGCAATTACTGATCATGGTTTTGCATAGTACAGCATAGTTATATTGTGTGCTCTTTTCCTAACCTGGAGTGTGCACTGTGCACGTTGAGTTTCTTTTTATTGTGGTATTGGCATTGGGTTCCGAGATGTTGGAAATATAAGCTGTTTTTTCTGATTTATCTAATCACTTATAGACACAACTTTTTGCTTTTGCCACGTTGTCATATGAACACTTGTTAACCTGGCAAGAAAGGATCAGCAATGAAATGGAAATAGAAGTCCCCAAAAAGATTTTTGAAGAGGGAAGTATTTTACATCATGTCTTCTTAGAGTATTTCAAGCAAAAGAACACTAACAAGAGATTGATGGTGTTATTCAGTTGTGTTCTTAAGTTTTGGCTTTCGTTACATAAACTTATGAAGCTGCGGGGAAAAGATTCTGTTGTCATTGCTGAGTTACAGTGTAGTTTAGATGCATAACGGGAACGGTTTATAGAGATGGAAGCAGGTTTGAAACATACAGAGCTGGACACGCAGTTTGATGCCAAATGTAACGATCTGAGTGCACAGATGATTCAGAAAGACAAACAGTTTGCAGAGAGATTCTGAACTAAACATAACTATGAATCTAACACACATCCACCATTTCACGTGGAACCCCACCGAAGCAGCACACGTAAGATTCTCTCAAAGCTACAACGCCCAGATAATAGAAAATGCTGCCATCATCCACACCAACAGCACTCACTATGTCTTCCACCACCCTGAAGGGTTGCACACTCTAGCAAGCTCTTTCATGGGCAGCCTGTGAAATTGGATGGATGGCTTCCCTCTGCTGGACAATCCCATTTTATCTCTCTCGTCTCTCCTATGTACAGAAAACTATATTTTGGAGGCCAAAAGAAGGAGCCAGCATCTAATCTACTGGTAGGCTAAAGTAATTTAGCATAACAAATGGAAAGGCATACAAAGAAAATGAGTAACTTGGTTCTCAAAAATATTTTCTTTTAACTTTTATAGTGCTTCCATTCCACTTCTGTGTACCCTTTAATAAACACCAAGTAAAATTAATCAACACTTTGCCCAAGAATGATACAGACTTTGGTAAAAAGTCATGTAGTTAACCTAGTCTGATGATTTTCTTTTATTTATTAGTACCCAACTGCCATCTTCCCCGGCTGGGGAACGAGTTAAGTGTGGTCTTCCCCCTCTGCCCTCCCTCCTCCCACCATCCCCACTTACCTTCTTTTCAGTCCCTTCCGGGAGCAGACACGCTGGGAACACTTCTGTCCCATGCACGTCCACTCCCAATCTCCAACAGGCCATCATGGAAAGGAAGAAGGGACTGCACATAGTCCCTTCTCTCCATTCGATGGCAGCCATTTTTTTATTTACTTTTTTAAAAGTGCGCCATGGTAAGAGAGAAGGGGCTATCTGTAGTCCATTCTCCCATTTCCAGGGTGGCTATTTTTTTTTTGTTTACATTTTTCAATGGCTGTCATGGAAAGGGAAAATGGACTTTGTTTTCCCTTCCCTGGTGGCCATTTTCTTGACATTTACTTTTTTTATGTTCGGAAACGCCAGAGAGTTTCGGAACAGATAAAAAATGCTTTTAGTAGCCAGTTTTACTGGGCCAGGGCACTAATGGCAATACGCCCCTCACAGGGGGCCCATTACCACTTCAGGTAATGCCCCAGGGTAACTAAGGACCCCGGGGCATTACCTGAAGTGGGAATGCCTCCCCCTACTTGGGGCTTATTGCTTGAATAGAAAACATAGTCATCATAGTTGACGAATGTACCAGACACTTATAGGTATCTCTCAATGCCTCTGAGCCATCTATCGTAACATTCACTGGGATAGTTCTGCTTCCCTTTTGGCATAACCGACTGTAATCCCTGGGGCATTTTAGTTGTGGGAGCAAAGTTCACATTGGAATAATGAAGCACAGCTGAGGGTCTTAAATCCCGGTATGACCCAAGAGCATGTTCTGTAAGCAATCATGTCTCTTTCTGTGGAGTAAAGGGGGTGTAAGAAAACAATAATGAGGCAATCTGCCTGAAGTGGCTGTCAGGAACTGACCTATTCCCAGACACCATGTATGAACCTGATGAGGAGGGTCAGGACTTAGAAACTAGCAGGGACATGTCTGCCAGGTGGTCCCTCAAACGAGCAAGGTAAGGAGCAGAGGGTGGGGGCAGCAGAGGGTGGGGTGTAGAGATTTTGGTGCTCGAGCTGCGTCTGTTAGGTGCGGCCTGGGTTAGAAGGAGAGTGGCGCTGGCTGTAAGCCGAGCTATCTGAACCCCGCCCTAAGAAGGTAGGGAGCAGGGTCGGGTGATTTTGGATCTCTGGCCACATCTGTCAGGTGAGGAGTAGCAGGGAACTGGCAGCATGGCTGTCACTGTGATGCTCCCATGATGCGAGGGAACACTGGGCTGAGAGCCATGCCAATAGTGCAGCTACCCCAGGGGATTTGCAAAGCTTCACTCACATTGGCCAATTTCTGGACTATACTGATTTTCCACCAAGCTATACTGGCTCGTATGGATTGAAATTCGCCAATCGGGGAGTGCCACTTCACTGCCTTGGGATATGCTTACTGTTAATGAAGCCTCAATGATTGCCATTGTTTGATCAGAAGATTGTCCAATTGCCAAGGATTGTTGACCATCACCGTGCAACGTACCCCCTCGATAATTGCACATTGCCAAGGATTGTCATTAAGAGCCCGGACATAGAAGCCACAGCTAAAGGGCATAGAGTGATTTGATCAGATAGAAACTTGAAAATATTGAAGATTACAGTTTCTAATTCTTAAATGCCACAAGCCAATCTGTTTAAGATCGGGATTCAGAATTATGCATATCTGTTAAAGGAATGGACTTCAAATATTAGCTGTAAATACAGTATTGACAAAAATGCTACGAAAGAATAGCCTTTACACAAGTGGGAGGAACAGTTTCTTTTCAAAAGGAACATGGATTAGAACTGACGGCCCTCAAATATTATATGTTAAGTGATAGGAATTTGTGGCTGTCAAATATTTCACAAGTTTTACTCATTGTTTAAAAAGTCATGAAAAACAGGGGCACAGGAACTGGGAAGGCATTCCCACGTTACTTTCTAAGAAAAGTATTGGAGGTTTAGGTGATTTAATTAAAAAAAAATAATCTTAAATTGCAATCAAATCATGCCAACAAATTAAAAAAAAAATAGGCATTTTGTATTAATCATACGTTTCTAGTTAAGCTACACTTGTGCATAGTGTCGAGTGAGATTCAATTTGAAATAGATAAAATAGAAGTAACTATACAAATACTAAAATGATACCATGCTGCAGGAGGAGATGCCATAGCAAATATTGCATTCAAGCATCCATCACATTTCTGCAACCTAATTTCTATGTCCTCTATTTAATTCTATCATGACCAGGAGGAAATGCCTAAGGCTTTCCAGGAAGCATTAGTTATCCGATTACATACACAAATAGTGGGCATCCTACTTCCTATTGATTAATAGGGCTCTTAGAAGGCGATGGCAGCGCTAGTTCTAATTAGATTAAGTTAGGCATTGATAAACACATTTTGTGTAAGTAACAAGTAGGCTTTCAGATTAATTGTTCCACTGCACATAATGTGTTTACTTTCAATAATTATGTAAAAGCAGCTAGTATTAGAGTAAATCAGCCAATATTCATCGCTTGTATTGACTTTTCTTTGGCGTTTGACATGGTCTGCCAAGAATGTATATGTAAAAAGCTTCAGAATGTACATTTACTTTCCAGCTGCCAGAATTGTGTTGTAATGTTACATCAGAACACATCAATTAGAATTTTTTTGGCTAACTATCATAGGTTTGCAGAGCCAAGTAGCACAGGAAGAGGACTTAAGCAGGTTTGCAACTCGGCTCCTGTGTTTAACATCTGTATGCTGGATTTCAAAATCCACATTGCCATAGCCAAAATAGCACAACACACATTGAGTTGAAATGAATTGATATTTTATTTCTATCGCGCTTGTACACAAGTGTTTCAGAGCGTGACAAGGAGAGGGAGGGGAACAGAGGAGAACAAAAAAACAATCTTACTAGGCCCAGTGACATTGAGAATGTGCAAGTGCATGGGAGCGGGGGAAAGTGCATAGAATGGGGTAGAAGTGGAAAGTGCAGTGCAAAGGAGAAACAGATGAATACAAATAAATAAATAAATAATAAAGGCAACAAACAGTAGTAGTGCAGCCAGCAAGTAGCAAGTGCTGGGTTTAATGCAGCAGACAAGGTTGTCTGAAAAGCGCAGGAAGGAAGGGGGGAACTGTATGGGTACAGATACAGACCCCAGTGCAAGGGGTAGCCCGGGGGCAGTGCGGGAGGATACCTAGGACTGGAGGACAGAGGGTGGCCAGGTGCACGGTGCTGAGAGAGAACAGATCAGCAGCTGAAGACACAGATCTACCCCCAGCTTGTTTCTTTGAAAAGCGACTGACCCTGAGGGAGTTAGAGGTAGAGAGGGCAAGAGCTCGAGAGGGGAGGTTTTTGCAGAGGGATAGCTGAAGTTATTTTGGACCCAGGCCCCAAAAAGCCTTGTGGACAGTGCAGAGGGTTTTGAATTCAGTCTGTGCACCCACTGGGAACCAATGGAGTGATTTCAGAGCTGGAGAGATACAATCCCAGTGCTTGAGGCAAAGGACAAGTCTTGCAGTCCTTTTCTGGATTAGTTGCAGAGGGGCGGAGAGTAGAAGGAGGTAGATTTAGAAAGAGGCTGTTACAATAGTCCAACCTAGAGAGAACCAGAGCTTGGGAGACAGTGATCTTCTGGGGGAAGGAGAGGAAAGGCAGAGTACCTCTGAGGGGGTGCAGTAGGAAGTTTGACATTTTAGAGACATCAGAGATGTGGGCGGAGAAGGAAACTGTGGAGTCAAAGATGACCCCAAGGTTCTTAGCCTCACAGGAGGAGGTAGGGGGAGGGCCAAGGGAGGCCGGCAAGAGAATGAGGGGAAAGGATAGTGAAGTTGTGCCGATGAGGAGGATCTCCATCTTGCTGGCATTCAGACAACGATTGTTGGCAGAACACAAATCTTGAATGGCAGTTAGGCATTCAAAGATGAGAGAAGGAGAGGAGGTTGCCAAGGGAAGCCTGAAAATGAGTTGTGACATCAGCATAGCACTGGAAATTTGAGAAGAAAATGCCAATGCAGCGGGCAAGAGTTTCCAGGTATTGGTTGAAATGACAGGGCAATAGATTAGACTCCTGGGGAAGACCACAGGTAGAGGGAGATAGATGATAAGAAGGACCCAAGTTGGACATGTGGAGGGTCGATCAGAGAGGAAAGAGGTCAGCCAGGCCAGAGCCTGGTCGGTGATACCCAGGTTATCACAGAGACGGTTGAGCAGGATGGTATGGTTGACCGTGTCAAAGGCAGAAGAGAGATTGAGTAGGATGAGGACAGAGGGAATGTTAGAGCCAAGTTTGGAGAGCAGATCCTCACACATCCCTATTTATACAACAAATACCGACTGGACTACTTTCAGGACAATCAGCATGGAAGACATGATATCAAGCCTATTGTCACTAAAGGCCACATTGAACACAACAGACATCCTCCCAGCCTCTGTTCACAAGGCCCTTCCAACAGAAACACTACTCCCTTAGCTGAAAATCATCTGCATCTACCACACCCAAGGCACCACCCCTCACACTCAAGACTGTTCAAACACATGTGCTTCTCTAGTAATTAGGGGTGGACTGTAAATACCTCAGCAACTAACACCACATCTGCCATCTTTCCTTCCTAGTGTAGGGAAGATGGGGCTCTGCATTTCAGCCTGGGCAGAATTTTAATAAACTCCGACTCTGACAGTGAGAGGTGTGGGGATCTGACAATAAGAGGTGTGAGACTATTATGTAAATCTGGTGTGAGTTAGTATTGTGAATGCATGGAAACATACAAGGTAAAAGTGGGGTTTGAATTTGCCATTACATAAAAATTGATTTTATCATTTGAACTCCACCCCATGGTTCAATATGGACTGAATTGCAATGAAATATAAGACTAACAATTTACTTACTCACTATCACCTCTAAATTACTAATATATCCCCACACTAATGTTGAAGGCATCTCAGTCTCTTTGGTGTGAAATATTGGTGCAGAACAATGGTAGAAGCTAGCTCATTTTATGAAATTGTACCAACACAGGCTGTGCAATGTGGTCGGAAAAATGCAAGAAATAAACATGAAGAATTAACATTTTTTGTGATGAAGATGCGATAAGATGTGAGCTGAGGAATGTGAAGTTCAATTTGCTCAAAGAAAGCATATTGTTTAAAACTTCCAAAGCAGGAAACCAGTGCAGAGATATGTAACTATTTGATATCAGTTTACTGCCTGAATCTCAGTAGATGTGACAGGCTAAACATGCACTCTCTGGAACTTTCTTGAGGGTTGGTCAACTGGGGTTGGTATTTGATTGGCACATGACAACAAAGCCAGGGGCAGGCAATTCTTACACTTTCTGGAGGGAAACATACATCAATGGGCAGATCAAAGAGGAGAGGCCTTAAAAAGGGATGAGGAAAAATGCAAGGGGTGGTCTCTCTGAAGTTTTTGCAGAATTTTGCTGGCTTTGTGCAGGCTGGCTGTCTCTTGGACATTTTTGTTGAGCTATTCCTGCTGAGAAGGGCAGAAAATCAGATAAGAATGATTTTCCATGCAAGGGCACTGTCCAGTCAGCCTCTGGTGGTAGAGATTCTCAACAGCCAAGCTGAGGGACCATTCCAGCCTTACTGAGTCCGGGCGCACACTGAACCTAGCTTTCTTTAGGTGAGAACACAGTGAGGTGCATGCCATGATTGCTTTGTGAGTGATTTATTTATGAGTTGCAAGTTGGCGAAGATTGTTCTATATTAACAAACGTGGGTAGATTTGTTTATGTGTTTTCTTCACCGTCTAAGTAGCAAGCTTCAAATATAATTGAAGGCATAAAGCTGCCAAGACAAGTGGTAGGTTTCAAGGTTAGAAATAGCAGTGTTCTGGTCAACTATCAGCAAAAGGCTAATTGAAACTCATTGCGGAAAAAAAGCTCTTTATTGAAGGGAAAACAGATTGGGATATGCATGTTCATTTTTGAATTGCAGGGAATGTCATGTTAAAAAAAAACAAACAACTAACTGCATTGCATTGCAAATGTTCTTTTGTATCACTCATGAATCATAATGACTTATAGAACAAATATATAGAATTGAATCAGTCTGGTCTATTTATCGTGTGCCCTGGTTACTCATGGCAGGATTGAGACAGGTATAAAGTGATGGAGGTATTTTCATTACCACAAAGCAAAGTACACTAACACACTGTGAACTGGGGCAAATCATAAAAAGCTGATGTCCCATATTACAATCTTTGGGTGATCTGGTAAGTCTATGCAGAGTTTCTACCACCAAAGTGGAAAATTGGGTCCTAGTGCACACCAAGTCTGTTTTTTAGCTTGCCGCTCATGAGCCAAATGTAAGAATAACAAGAGGTAGTTCTGTGTCTTTGGGGCTCACACAAAAACCCCAACATATGTGTGGTGGAGATGCCAGGGTTTCAGTAAAGCAATTACTGATCATGGTTTTGCATAGTACAGCATAGTTATATTGTGTTCTCTTTTCCTAACCTGGAGTGTGCACTGTGCACGTTGAGTTTCTTTTAATTGTGGTATTGGCATTGGGTTCCGAGATGTTGGAAATATAAGCTGTTTTTTCTGATTTATCTAATCACTTATAGACAAAACTTTTTGCCTTTGCCACGTTGTCATATGAACACTTGTTAACCTGGCAAGAAAGGATCAGCAATGAAATGGAAATAGAAGACCCCAAAAAGATTTTTGAAGAGGGAAGTATTTTACATCATGTCTTCTTAGAGTATTTCAAGCAAAAGAACACTAACAAGAGATTGATGGTGTTATTCAGTTGTGTTCTTAAGTTTTGGCTTTCGTTACATAAACTTATGAAGCTGCGGGGAAAAGATTCTGTTGTCATTGCTGAGTTACAGTGTAGTTTAGATGCATAACGGGAACGGTTTATAGAGATGGAAGCAGGTTTGAAACATACAGAGCTGGACACGCAGTTTGATGCCAAATGTAACGATCTGAGTGCACAGATGATTCAGAAAGACAAACAGTTTGCAGAGAGCGAGGAATAATTAGTACACTTGAAAACCGTGTTAGACAGTGTATGAAAAGATAGTGATGCATCCATTTCAGAGATTCAGAAATTTATAAAGGATGGGAGTGAGAAAGTTAAGGAATTCCAAGCAATGGAAAGTGAAATATTTTCGCTGTTGGATGAAAACGAAGGAAAAGCCAAAACAGTGCATTACCAGACACAAATTAATGTGTTGCAAGGGGTAATCAATAAAGTGAGTGTAGTATCTTACATTGTCTTTGAAATCTTTGTTTTGTTTATTGGGTTCCCGCATGCGTCTGCCTTCGAATGTTCTGTAATGTCAGATTCGAATGACGGTTGGAGGAAGCCAGAAGTAGAGGGAGGCAGTCGCAGTGCGGGGGCGCCGGGTGTCTTTTGAAAGGTCGTAATAAACCTTTTCTTCTAAACACAAAGTGTCAGAGGATACTTCAATTTGGCGACGAGGATGGCCCGGCGTCCAGCGAGCCCACGTTGGGATAGAGAGCTGGAGCTCCGAACAAACGTGCACACAGCGTTGGTTTGTGCTGTTGAAGGAGAGCTGGAGCTCCGAATGAACGTTATAACAACGTTTGTTTGTGCCGTGTATGGAGAAATAAAAAAAGATCCATATATCGTGTTACCTAATGGTTTGCAGCTATCCACAGTAATACGCACGTTTGTTCGAGTAATGGACCTTACGCAGCTTGCGGTCATGTGGCCAGTTATCTTAGCAAGACCAGGAAGTCTGAGGATGGTGTAGGAAGAGCCTCCTCATCCTCGTCCCAGTACTGAAAAAAAAAAATAATTTCTGATGGCTTGCATTGGAGAAATAATTGTTTTGTAAAGAAGACAATTGTGGTCTTTTGAAAATTAAAATTTTCTTATAGTAGCATTATCCCATTCACTGGGTGGAAGAGACTGTAAGTTCTGGCATCAAGATTGTGACTGGTAGAGTGGTTCACCTGGACATTGTTGCTCTAAAATGCAGGGCATCAGTATTCAACCTCCAACAAGTTTTTTACCGACTCCAGGACAACCCGTGGTTTTATGGTCAGAATGGAAAGAATTCTGGTTGAATTACATTCAAGCTGTGGAACAAGAAGATCTCACAGCTCGAAAGAAGAAGATACTTTTGCTACATGCACTTGGATTGGAAGGACAAAGGAAAAATGTGTAGAACATAGTCAATTGTGCTCCTAGGAGATAAAAAGCAAGAAAGAAGAGGCTGTACAAAGTATGCAGAAACTAAGTACCAAAGTGGTACAGGAGAAAGAAGCAGAAGAACAAGGTCAGGTTAACGCACTGCGGCCTAGAGACAAAGGGGAAGCTACTGTTAGAAACAAAGATAAAAGTGATGCAAATTCAGGAAAAAGAAACAGGTCTAAGGGTGTTGACCAAAAGGGAAGTTCATATAGAGGAAGGAATTGGGTGAGGAATGAACCCAGATCTCAAATTGATCAAAGATTTCAAAATGTTCAACCGAGAGAAGGAGACAGATGTTATAATTGTGGCAGAGTTGGTCATTATGCTTATGCAAAGCAATGCCCTGCGCTTGGACAGAAATGTGGAAATTGTGGCATTAGAGGTCATTTCGCCGTCACGTGTAGAAGGAGGAAGAAAGTCTCTGCCATCTTAGAAGAGGATGAAGAATAGGAAGAAGATAGGGTGTTGCTGATACATGAGCCACCTGGTGGAGAATTTAAATGCCCAAGTTGTGAAGTGATTATTGATAATTGGAAACTTAAAGTGAAGGTGGTGTAGTAATACACAAAATTGCAACCTTGCCAATCAGGGCTTTAGATGACAGCATTAGCCGCTGAAAGCCAATAGTGTATTCAAAGTATGTGCTAAAAATGCTGACAGTAGTCTGTTGTAGCACTTCAATTATGCAGTAGTGAGCTACAAGGAATATGCAGGCCTAGTATGAGTGATAGGTCACATTATGCATTGTTGATAGACAGGCAGGGAGAGGGCCCTAGCTCTGTAGCTAATGGACATTTTTGGAGTGTTTGGAACATTATGGCACCTATATAGCGCTTAGATAGCCAGTCTTAAGCGCTATGAACACTAAGCTATGAGTGCATGCCTTTTAGAGCTTGCAGATGGGGTTAATACATCCCTGCTTCCCTTAAGAATATTCTGCCTCACTAACGGTAGCCCTGCATGGCCCCAAGCTAATCTCCTTTTCTCTGGGAAGGCACTGATAAGACATTCCTGAGCTTTCGCGCAGATGGGAGCCAGGGAGGGGCTCAGAAGAAGGAGCAGTGGAAATTAACAGAGTTGGATTTTTTCCATGAGCCAGCCTATATTTTGCACAGGGAAAGTTCTGGAACTGTGCGTCATGGATGGGCAGCACGAGATTATAAAATATGCATGCTCACATGACTCAGGTGGGAGATCGTCCTGTGGACTTGGTTCGAGCCAGATCAAGCGCCCGGAATCGGAGCTCTGACGGCATCCTTCAGCGCTGTCCTCTGAGCGGGGCTTGTTACAGCTAGCTTATGAGGGCCAGGGTCTCCCAGTGCCGATTGAAGGGGCGTAAGACTGTGTTTCTCTATGTTTCTCTATGTTTATCTAAGTTCCATGTTTCTCTATATTTTGCATTTCTCTAAGTTTTATGCTTTGTAATCTTCTCTAACTTGAATCCCAAATGTATATGAAATTCACTGTTTAGAATAAATGCTAAAACTTATTGAAGGTGTCATTTGTCACTAGCATGAGATCACTGCTCAGCACAATAGAACCTGTATTTTGGGCTGAATTGGGTAATTTTTGCTCCCGAGGGCTGGTCCCGAGGACGATTTGGCCCATATCAAGACAGGTGGATAGTTGTTCGCCATGGACAATAATCACTAAAAGGACATGGAAGAATTTAATTGCACGTGGTCTCAAGAACAGGATGAATGCGCCAGACATACAAAATCCTGGTGGGTTTGAAGGATCTAGAATCAAGATGATTGGATGGTTTTCTTGCATTATTCAATTTAAGGACAGACGGATACAAGTGAAGGTTTACGTTGCAGAAAAGGGTGTGAATGTAGTAGGATGGAGAGATCAAGCTGATTTGAGAATCAGGTTGGATCCATGTGAAGAAGAGAAAATTCTGGTTGTTAACAGTAGTCAAGCGGATGAAATTAAAGCCACAAAGGAGAAGATTGAAGATAATTAAAAAATGGGTTTTCTAAAAAACTTTGCACACAGGATTCGTCTCAAGAAGGGAGCAGTGCCTGTTAAACACACGAAGTCCAGACCAGTACCATTTGCTATAGCTGACAAGGTTGAGGTAGAACTGGCATTATTAGAAGCTAAAGGAGTTATAGAAAAAATGGAATCATCTGAGTGGGTGAGCCCCATTATCGTTGCATTAAAGAAAAATGGAAAACCTAGGATTTGTGTAGATTTAAGAGATATAAATAAGAACATCATAATGGATACTTTTCCCCTTCCTATTATATCTGAAATGTTAAATTGCATTGGAAATGCTGACTTGTTTTCCACTTTGGACCTTTCAAGCGCCTATCATCAGATTTTGCTAACAGAAGATTGTAGAGACATTACGGCATTTATTACGCCACATGGGCTGTATAGATACAAACGAATGCCGTTTGGCTTAGCGTCTGCGGCAACAGTATTTCAAAGGGTTATGATGCATGTACTTAAAGGGTTAAGTGGCACACTTGTCTGTCAGGATGATATTATTGTATTTGGTAAAGGATCTGAAGAACATAATGGGAGATTGAAAAAAGTATGGAGAGATTGGAAGAAGTTGGGTTGAAAATTGGGAAAAGCATGTGTACATTTGGAGTAGAAGAGGTAGAATATTTAGGGCATACAGTTAACGGCAAAGGGTACAAGCCTAAAGGAGATGCAATGAAAGCAATTAAGGAGTCACCTAATCCTAATAACAAAGATTAATTAAGATCGTTTTTGGGTTTATGTGAATATTATAACAGATTTGTAAAAAATGTTGCAAGTGTTACTGAACCATTGAGAAAGTTGTTAAGAAAAGATGCAAAATTTATATGGAGTGATGAATGCAAGGAGGCGGTTGAATGCATCAAGGGAGAAATTTGTAATTCGTTGGAATTGGGAGGATTTGAGTTTGGGAGACTGACCAAGATCACTGTGGATGCCAGTGGAAGTGGTTTAGGAGCGGTATTGTCACAGATAAATGAAAATGCGAATGAAAAAATGATCAGTCATGCTTCAAGAGCTATTTCAGAAACAGAGAGCAGATATTCAGTCATTGAAAAAGAGTTGTTGGCTTGTTCATGGGCAGTGAATTACTTTAGGAAATATCTGTGTGGAAGCAGGTTTGTGATTCAAACGGATCATAAGCCATTGATCGAAGTTCTAACGGTGAAAGGAATGTGCAAAGCTTCGCCGAGATTAGCAAGACTTAGTCTTAAATTGCAGGATTATAATTTTTCAGTGAAATAAGTACCATAAAAAAGGAATGTTATTTCTGATTATTTGTCTAGACTACCGTTGAGGAGTAGTGAGTCAGCTGGAGATATTGATGAAGAAATGGTGGCTGTTGTTTTTGAAGTTACGTCCAAGGATAATTGGTTTGAGGAGTTGGGAAAGGATATGGAAATACAAGAAATAAAGAAATATACGGAATCAGGGTGGCCTGAGAAGAGATTAGTTAGCGAAGGTTGTTTGAGATTTTGGGAAGTAAAAGATGAGTTGTCCATGGAGGATGGATTTTTAGTGAGGGGTGATAAATTAATTCCTCCTCGTAGTTTATGTAGTGAACTCATTGAAAAGGCACACCAGGGCCATCCTGGCACCACCTGCACAAAGAACAATGTGCAGTCGAAATACTGGTGGCCTGGTATGGACCTTATGATTGAGAGATTCATTAGAAATTGTTGGCCATGCCAAAACAGTGACAAGAGTTGTAGAATTGTTAAGTCGGAACCAATCAACATTTGTAAAGGTGAAAAACCATGGGAGATGGTGGGGATCGATATTGTTGGACCATATGTGAGGCTGTTTGAGGAGAATAAATTCTTAATTGGTTTGGTTGATTACTACTCTGGGTGGTTGGAAGTGAAAGCAGTGAGGAAAATTGATACTAATGAGGTTATAAAATTCATTATGCAGGTTTGCAGAAGGGAAGGATTTCCAAAAATAATGATTAGTGACAATGGAGTTCAATTTAAAAGTAGAGAAATGAGAGAATTTGCTAGGAGATCAGGCATTGAGTGGAGATTTGCGTCATTATATCATCCACAAACAAATGGGTTAGTGGAGAGGTATAACCAAGTGATTGTAGAGGCTGTAGAAATGGCGTTGAGTAATAATATGCCTGTAGAAGAAGTGCTTAAGGAAAGGATATGGAGCACTAGGATGTCTGTTAAAAGAGGAATGGATGTCTCTCCTTTTGAATTAATGAGGGGAAGAGTTCCTAATACTTTACTTAATCCAGAATGGGTTAATCACAGGAGAAGTGAATATGATGGTAAGCGAGGTGCTGACAATCATCAAGATATGTTTGGTATGTTGCCAGAAAAGATGAGAATATTACCAGGAGATTTTGTGCGAATCAAAATGGGACGAAATGTGAGGAAGGGTGAAACTAAATACAGCAGTCCAGTCAAGGTGATACAAGTGTTCAGGAGAGCGGTTAGAGTTACTGGTGGATCGGTGTGGAATTTGGATAGAGTCAGTAAATGGATGTGGGGAGGTAAGCATGAAAGAGGTAGGCGATTTGGAAATGAGAGAAAAAGGGTTGATTTCTTTGGAGATGATTCTATTCAATTTGGAATGGAGAATGTGAATGGGGATTCAGCCAGACACAATGGGGAAGAAAATTTACAACAAGGTAATGATGTCCCTGAACGTTGCTTTGTACATAGTACTAGAGAAAGGAGGTTACCATTTTGGTCCAGAGATTATGTTATGCAAAGTTAATTTCATGTTAGAATTTTTGTAATATCCGATTAATACTTGAATACTAATGCATGATTACTACCTTTATGCAGTTTGATGTTTTGTTTTAAAATTGTGTTACTGTTCAATATTGCAAAAGGGGGGGGGGGTGATGTAGTATCTTACATTGTATTTGAGATCTTTGATTTGTTTACTGGGTTCCCGCATGTGTCTGCCTTCGAATGTTCGGTAAAGTCAGATTCAAATGATGGTTGGAGGAAGCCAGAAGTAGAGGGAGGCAGTCGCAGTGCGGGGGCGCCGGGTGTCTTTTGAAAGGTCGTAATAAACCTTTTCTTCTAAACACAAAGTGTCAGAGGATACTTCAGTGAGATGTGAGAATGCTTCTCTTCATCATGAAGAGCAGCAGCTCCATGCTCAGTGCAGAGAACCGAAAAAACAAATCTCGTTTTGAATCTCAGGAAAAGCGACAGTGCACTACAGTCACTGAAGTTGAATTTAATTGCAGCTGTAATCAGCGAAACATACCAGCATCTGTCCACTCGACAAGGCCTAGCTATGGTCCAGTATTCGAGGCTGAATCACCCACAATTGCTCACCCACACGTTCACCCAAAAGAGAACAGGGTCGGCAGGAAATGGCATTTCCCACAATGCAGCATTCAATGCATTAACGATAATGAAGTATGTCAAGGCTTTGAGCAAACCATTAAAAATAGGGGGAAATGGATGTATTGAAGATCATCTCAGAATTGTGTCTGATATTTTCAAGATGCTTCAAATTCCAGGCGCCCAATGGGCCCGCTATTTTCAGCTTACATTATACTCTGCATCTGCTAGTGTTATTAGAGTCATAAATGAGCAACAAACCTTGTCTTAGGAGGATTTTGTGAAAGAGATTAGACATCAATTCTCACCCTATCATTCTATTCAACAGGGAAAAATGAGGAATGACGGGACTGACGGAAACGCGTACAGTGGTGGAAATCCCCAGTCCACTCTGAATGCGTCCCCTAGAGCTCCTCTTTGGGGAAATTCCCTGGAGCAGAACAGCTTGCACTTCCGGTTGACACTGGTCGTGAACAAATCCACTTGAGGTTTTATCCAAAGGTCAGCTTTAAAGAGCTGTAATGTCCTCTTTTTAGAGGCTGTGTGGATGAGGACTGAAAAATACAATGTATACAGTATACCACAAAAACAGCTTCCTCCCTTAACACTCTGAGTCAGTTCTCAGTATCCCCCTGGCACACTCACATCCACCTATTCAACATTAATTTAAGTAGGAATACATGGATTTTCCAAAAATGTACATGTTTTAATGTTCATAAAACACAATTCAATAACAAACAAGTGCTTGAAACTTATCCATTCTAGCCCTTGTTAGTTATCATGATATTGCACATGTTAAGCTAGTCTGACAGACTACAAATTACTCCTGTGCTTTTGGAAGACTTTTTTAAAAATTATTATATTGTATATTATATATGGCAGACTAGCTTCACATGTGCGATATCATGATAACTAACAAGGTCTAGAATGCCTAAGTGAGCAGCTGAGACCCAAAAGGTTAAAATTATTTAAGATAGGAGTGGTATTTGCCCTCTCCATACCTAGCAATTATCAGTTTGTTTCAGTGTATTTGTGACCCTGACCATTTCATATTGGTATTAATTGCTGCTTTTCCGCTCATAATTATGAGAGGTTAAGTTCAGTGGTGTATCCATAAATATCTGACACGACACAAAAAGTATACTGTATACATTGGGTTTCCCCAAAGGGCAAGATCTCTTGAAGGACTTCCTGAGCTAGTCACCACTTGTGGGAGATCGTGCTCTGCTTGCTCAGGGCGTCCGCCACTGTGTTCTTTTCTCTGACTAGATGAATGTCAGAAAAGCTGCATTGCCTCTCTGCATAGAGACAGTGACCCTATGCCCCTCTCTCATTGATTTAATGCATGGCCACTGTGTTGTCCTTCATTATCAGGACACTATTCCCCTATATCAAGGACAGAAAGGCCATCAGCGCTAGTCTGATTACCCTCAGCTAAAAAAGGTTGATATGGAGTCTGATCTCCGACTGAGACCAGTGTCCACTTATTGAAAGCTCTCGCATGTGCACTCCCTATCTTGAGAGGGAGGTGTCCATCAAAACTGTCATCTCCAGCCATGGTTGCCAAAAATGTTCTCCTCTCATCACATTCTCCTGGCTGGCCCACCAAATGGGATCCTGGTCAACATTTGTCGGGACCTGGAGAAGATCTCTCATTCTGCTGGAGAATTAAGGTCACTGAGATCTGAGAGCCCACTTAAGGGATCTCATTCCCAGATGGGCCTCTGGCACCAGAAAAATGCCGGATGCCATGAGGCTGAGCAACCTTAGGAAGTCGTAGACCAGAAGACGTTGGGCACCCTGGCATTTTTTGACCATCTGCAAAAGATGTTAGTGGTGAAGCTTTTCCTGAGGCTGAGAGGGTGTCAAATGAGACTTCTTGAACTTCAGAGAGAAACCCAGCTCATGGAAGAGGTGGCAGGTGCTCCTGAGATGACCCTGACACTGTTCCAGAGAAACGGCCTTGATGAGCCAGTCGTCCAAGTATGGGTAGATGTGAATCCCCCTCCCTCCTTAGACATGCTGCCACCACTGCCATAAGCTTGGGGAAAACCATCAGGGCTTAGGTGAGCTCAAATGGCAGAACTTGAAGTGATAATGAGAACCACCAACCGCAAACCTCAGGTACTTTCTGTGCTTCTGGTGTATTGGCACATAAAAGTAAGCATCTGAAGGTCCAATGACACCAACCAATCCTGGAGACGAAGGGCCTGAAGGATTTGCGAAAGAGTTACCATCTTGAACTTGTCCTTCCTGAGGAAATTGTTCAAGCATCTTAAGTCCAAGATAGGTTGCACTCCTCCATCTTTCTTTGGGATTACAAAGTAAGGAGAGTGCAAACCTTGGTTCCTCTCTGCTGCAGGTACCAATTCTATGGTACCTTTCTCCAAAAGGGTGAAAATCTGCTGTTGGAGGAGTGGATCTCGAACCAAGGTTGATTTAGTTCTTGGGGGGGCAATCAGGAGGTCTGTTCAGGAATGGTAGGCAGTATCTGTCTGCTACTGTATGTAACACCCTTGCATCCGAAATTATGCTTCGCCAACTCTGGACATGGTAAAACAGGCTGCCCCCTACAACAATTCTGTGGTTGAAGGAGTCATTTTGCAGCTCCACATGCAGCTGAGGGTAACTCTGCAGGTGCTGAACGAGTCCTTCCTCCTCTACCTCTTCCATGATAGGGTCTTCTTTGACCTCTTTGTGGAAACTGACTTCTTCCTCTAGATATGGAGGAACAGAAATGAAAAGACAACCTCTCCACCCTGACCTGTAGATTGGTAGATTGAAGTTGTCTTATTGCTGCCTCTAAAGATTTTGCAGCAGCTCTAGAAGCTTGCAGTTTTTCTAAACTGCTATCTGCCTTCTCCCCAAAAAGAGAAGTAGCATCAAACGGCATGTCGAGCATACGTGCCTGAACATCTGCCAAAAATACAGATTTTCTTAACCAAGACATACATCTAAGTACTGTGTTGGTAGCCATGGATCTACTGGTCGAGTCCACTACTATCAAAACTAGATTGAAGAGATTTCCTCATGGCATCTTTGCCATCTTGTATCAAAAACCTTCTTCTCCCTCTGGTATGTGTTCTGCTGCTAAAGAAGCTACACCCCAAACGGTATGTGTGTATTTCACTGATGCACTGGTAGCATTGGCAGATGTTAATGCCATACTTCCTACAATAAACACTCTTTTACCTAAAGAGTCAATCCAACTGACTTCCTTTTCTGCTGGCACAGAATGATAGGCTGCAGCCTTTGAAGATGCTGTTGATGCATGAACCACTAACCTTTTAGACGTTGGGTGCCTGTTCAGAAACCGAGGACCTACCGAAGCAGTCTTATATTCTTTTGTTAATAAGTTATACACTTACACACACAGACAGAACAGAATCTGGTTACAACCAGTTTTAAATTACCCTTACTCTCAGGGCTATATGGAATGGTAATACAGCTTCTCTAATTGGCCCACTGTCTAAGGTGTCAGTAAGGTCATCAGTTTCCACAGTGGCTGCAGGTCTGGACCAACTCAGATATTCAGCTATATTGCCAATAACCATCCTGTAAGAAGGATCACTATAACCAGATATCTCACCATTTCCAAATTTTGT
Organism: Ambystoma mexicanum; assembly: GCF_040938575.1. Classification (NCBI taxonomy): domain Eukaryota; kingdom Metazoa; phylum Chordata; class Amphibia; order Caudata; family Ambystomatidae; genus Ambystoma; species Ambystoma mexicanum. The sequence continues at coordinate 550,832,103 of NC_090929.1, forward strand.
TTCTGGTGGGGTTTCCCAACTACTGGTTTCCTGTAATGTTTCCACAAGATTCTGCATCTTGGACTTATTATATGAAATAAATTATTCTGGAATATTTGAAGTTCCATACTCATAACCAATAGGAGCCATATCCTCTTCCTCCTCATCATCTTCAAAGATAGAACCCATCTGCATCTTGCAATGGGTTAGAACAATTTGGGCTCCAGAATATATTTTACAATCTTCGAAAGCCAAGAATGCTCCGATGAGGTTGAAGGCATTGACGGCCTGAATGGATTATTTGAAACTGTCGACAAATTCGTCAACACCTTATGTTGTTTTGAAGGCTCAATATAAATGATATGCCTCAAAGGTTGAGGTGACAAATATAAAGTTTCCGATCCCTTTGAAGAAGGCTTTGATGCTGTTAGTGAATGTTTCGAGGCAACAGACACTGGCTTTTTCTTGTGCGTCAAGGAAGATTCCTGCAGGTGCACGAGAAGGGGAACACAGGTCTCAATCGATGCCGAGGAACAGTCAGAGGAGTGTATTTTTTAAAAATGTCTAACATTTTTAAGCAGAAGTTGTGTAACTCTGCTGGTGTCTAATTCTTCTTTGGGAAACTAACTGTTTGAGAAGAGGAAGATGAAGATGACAGCGAGGACCTGCCGGCCGTTTGTTAGCCTTTTTATGGCAGGAGGAAGATAAGCGTTGTGAACCAGACCTCAAACGTCTATGTTTTGAACTTTTTTTTTTACAGGAGAGGCATCTCTCAAGTCAGAGGAAGATTTCCTCTTTGCAGGGGTAAGGTCCAGGGATTTGAGGGAGGGCTTACCTGTGAGTTTCCCCTTCCTTTCCTACAAGGCCTTAACCATCATCGACTGACATGAGCCACAGTCATCAAGAAGACTTGAATATATCAACAATGAGGAATACATGGGAGGACACAATCCATTAGAAATATAGATTCACTAGGTTCCAGAATGGAGGTAAGTAGAAAGGATCCAGGTAATGAGGAAAAAGCAGTATAGTAAAGGAGGATGAACGCTGGTGGTACCGAGACACGGGGGTCATCAGTGGCTATGCTGCAAACAGGTTCTGAGACAAAAAAGATAAATAAAGAAATGCAAAGAGAGATGGGCAAAAAGGGGTGTAAAGTGTCATTTCATATGCCCCTTTGCCGAACAAGAAGTCATGTAGGCCGAAGGAAAGTAAGCCCTGAAATCAGTAACAATTCACATTTCCTATGTATAGTAGAAGAACGCGAGGGCAGATGTTCTGCTCCTATAACTATCAAAGAGAAGAGCAATGCATTGGCAAGGATTGACAAAGGTGCACAGACAACTGTGATGTCCCATCATTTAATGCAGAGCATACATGAGGGAAAATCCCCACAGGACATGGTGATATTGAGGCAGAGTGAAGGCCCTGTGCATCATTTCAATGGGGAATAAATACCAGTGGTGGGTGTCACTGAGGTTCACATCAAGATAGGGAGACATGAGAAAGGAAGTGGTGGTCACACTCCTAGATGAAATAGCATTCCTTAAAAGAAAACATTGCCTTAGGAGGCTGTTTATTTATTTATTTTTAATTTATAATGCGCCGGTAGCCCACGGGCCTCGGGGCACAGAGACAAGGACACATTGCAAATGGAGGGTACTTGGCAAAAAACTGGACAGACAAACAAATGAGCAGTGGGCCTAGTAGTGGTTTTCCACAAAAGATTATATAAAGATGAGAGTTTTTACTTGCTTGCGGAAGCTCAGGTAGTTGGTTTTCAGTCTAATGTGGGTGGGAAGATTATTCCAAAGACCAGCTGCCAGTATCGGGAGGGATCTGCCAAGGCCGCATTTGAGTTTATGTGGAGCAACTGTGATTTTGCCGAGATGGGTTGATCTTAGTGTTCTGCCTGGAACATAGGGATGAATCCTGGATTTCAAGTAAGCCGGGGCTTTTCCATGGATACATCTGTGTACGATATGTAAGGCCTTGAAGTGTACCCTGTCCTCAATTTTAAACCAGTGTAGCTCTCGTCTGGAGTCACTGATGTGTTGTGATCTGGTTTTATGCTTAACAATCTTACCACGTTATTCTGGACAACTTGGTAGCTGTGTAAACATTTTTTAGAGGCCCTAGAATCAAGGCATTGCCATAGTCCAAGCGAGACATTATGATGGCTCTAGCAATGGTGGCACTGTTGACCTCTGATAAGTAAGGCCGAATGGATTTTAATAATCTGAGGTAATAGGTACAGTTTTTTAAAATAAATTGTGCCTGCGCATTGGTCCCCAGGGATGCTTCAAGCATAATACCCAGGGTTTTGACTTTGCTTAGGACGTGAATCAGTGTATCTTTTATTTTGAAGGATTTATACGAGGTAGATAGTTTCGCTCTGACTGAAGCGGAGCTGAAAATCATAAGCTCTGTTTTTTTTTCCATTAAGGCACATCCAATTGGAGTCCATCCAATGTTCAACATTGTTGTAGATCATGGTGAGCTGGTCACTATCTTTCTGGTAGTCTCCACTTAGCTCGAACCCCAGCTGCGTGTCATCGGCGTAGTTGGTAAAGAATGCTTGATGTGATCGAGGACAAGGCATAGGTATCTCAGTTAGATGTTAAATAGTAGCGGTGACATGCTAGCACCTTGGGGAACTTGCATATAATTTCCATTTCCAAAGAGAATGTATCGCCCCGGTGGACCTTAGATATCCTGTTTTTTGGGAACGACATAATCCAGCTGATGGCTTCCTCTGAACAGTTTTCTGTTTTTTTCAGAGAGGACTGGAGTAAGTTATGGTCCAATAGGTCGAACGCAGCGCTTAGGTCAAGGAGAATGAGGAGGCCTGCCTTTCCTTTTTCGATGATGCTGAGCATCTTGGATTGTAAATCCAGCATTGTTGACTCCGTGCTGTGAGCTGGCCGAAAACCTGATTGTTGAGGATGTAGGGAATTAGCGGATTCTATATATGCCTGTAGCTGGCTAGTGGCGACCTTATCCATGATTTTCAATATAAATTTGCAGTTCTTAATGGGTCTCAGGTTATTGGGATCTCTTTGGTTGAGGTTCGATGTTTTGACCAATGGTGTGACTGTAACTTTTTTGATGTCCTTAGGTACTTCCTGATCTCTAAAGGAAGCATTGATAATTTTAGTTAACATCGGAGCCGTGATGTCCACATTATCCAAGATTACTTTAGGAGGGAGAATGTTATCTGCACAGGTGGTGGGTTTCATGGAGGTAAGAGTTTTGGTCAAGTCTTCCACTGTGATTTCTGAGAACTTGAAGGTTTCCGGGAGTGGAGGGGGAATCTCCTGGGGCATAGTCAATGATGTTGTTTTGTTCGTTAGCGAGTTTAGAATAGTGTCCCTGGCTTTGGAAATTTTATTGAAGAAGGCGATCTGGGTAGCATCACATTCTTCTTGTTTGAGTGAGAACGGGGGAGTGATGGCAATAGGTTTTTCCACTGATTTTAAGATGTTAAAAAGTTTACTAGTTGCATTAATAGCTGCTATAATTTGGTTGTTATAATAGTTTTTCTTGGCTTCTAGTATCATAACTTTGTATTGTCCCCTCTCATAGATGGTGAAAATGGGGTATTATGGTCTTTGGCTGAAAAAAGAAAATGAAACCTAGAAAGGTATTGAGCCAGAGCAACAGTGCAGAATGTCACACCATTGCTAGATCAGAAAGTGTGATGGACGTGTACCTCCAAAATGGCTGTCCGTCTAGTGTCACAGTGATTCTCATCTGTCAGAGTGAAATGTAAGGAGAAAAGGAAAACAAATCTGTAGAGATTTTTCTGGGCCCCAATACAAATTGGAAGACAGAGATTGATGAAAACACAATTTGTTTTTATCTAAATAAGAACAATTGTAAACCAAACATTGCAGCAGAATCAGATCAGGTAAGATATATTTCAGCATTTACAAAGATACACATGGAAGAAGGGAAGGCCTGGATCCAGGTTCATGTGAAAGGGCATCGAGAAATTATTGAGGCAGTGTTGGCCGTAGAGCAGGAATAGATTTTCATTAATGAAGATGTGTTTAAAGAAATACTTGACAGAAAGGAACTATCTAGTTTTAAAATATAAAAATCATCACATTTTTTTGGGCTGGATTACCGTGAATTGGGGCAAAGAATTGTGTGGAGGTGCATTTTGAAAATCACAATTGGTTCCAAAGGCATTTATCACAATGGTTTGATTGTAATTGGGACAAAGAAAAAGTTCTACATGGGAAATGACGGTTCCATGTCATTTCATCGCGGGATGAAACAACAATGGGTTTTTTCTCTGTGGATATTTCAACAACAAAACTCATTGTTTATTTATTTTGCATTTATTTTTGGGGGGGTTCCACCAACAACCCCATCCCCTTTAATTATTTAACTATTCCCAAACACCCACACCTTGTCTATATATTTTTTAACCCCCCTACAAAAATCTATGAGTTTTCATGTTGAAATAATGATGGAGAAAATCCGAGCGTCCTTTCATCCCATGATGAAAGGACGTTGTATGGAAATGACATCATGCACACAAGGCTGGCTAGGGCCAGGGATCATGCTATCTACAACTGGCTCTCACCAAATACTATCCCTCCAGATATTTACGCTCCTCCAGCACCAACTCTCTGTGTTTCAAGCACCTCTTTGAACAGCAAGTTGGTGGCTAATCTCTTTCCTCGGCTGCCTCCCTCCTCTGGAACAGTCTACCCCTTCCTCTCCGTCTTGAACTGGACCTCCTCAAATTCCTGAAGCTCCTAAAGCCTTCAATTTTCATCTCCTCCTTCTCCCTCTGCCCGCCTTGCTAACCCCATGGTCACTTATATTGGTGACCAGGGCCCTTATGTGTCCTTCTGGGCCCTGGCCTCCCCCTCCAATAGCCTTCAGCTTAATCCCACTTGCCATGGGTCCCCACTGGCCTGCACTTATTGCATTTGTATGTTGACCACTCTTATCAAGTGATCTCTGCCTGGCACTTAACAGTTGCATGCAACGTATTCCCTAGCACTTCCCTTCGTGGCACTCCTAAACACTTACCTCCCCCCACCCTCACCCCCTCTCTCTGCACTTTCACATTCCATATGCTAACAAGGCCTAGTAGGACACCCACTTTCTTTCTACATTGTTATTATATTTGCCTTTCATTCCCATGTTCCCTCCCCATTACCCTGTGGCCGCTTTGAAACACAATTTACTTGATGGATAAGCGGCTTACAAATGCACAATAAATAAATAAAATGAATAAATAATAATTTCTTGAACCAAAAGGTTCTGTCTTGGCTGAGTGGAGCGGCACCTGAATTTGAACACAAAAGACAAGCTTAACATTGATCCGAAATGATGCCATATGCAATTGAGCTTCAGGTAAAGAACAATGTCACTATTCCTTTGTTCACCAGGCAGTTTGCAATGGCATTAACGTACAGAAAGGGACAACAGATGGAAGGGCCTTATGCATTTTAGTGTCTCAATGAATCCATGAAACAGCAAGGACTAGAATGTGAAAATACATCATTGATAGAGATTGGGGATGGCCCGTTTGAATACTGGTGAATAACAAGGGATACCAGAACATGTATTTGAAAGAAAGTACAGCATTAGGGATGGCAATACAGGAATCCCACTACACTGCTGAGTTAAATAACACAGTGATTGGGAACATCCCTGAAGGCTATGTAACTTCGAGGGGTGAATTGCCTGAGTCAATGGATTCTAAACCGAAGGGGATTTTCAGGATCGAGTTGGTGTTACCCTTATGAACCAAAAGAAAGGTTATGCTTTTATCAAGATAATTATATCTTTTTTGAAGTAGGCGAATCTAGAAGAGAAAATCAGCAAGGTAAAAACAGCAAATAGAGAATGAGATCAATGTTCCAAAATATCTGAGGGTGGCGGTTCTCCAAAGAGACACTGCCACACAGTTATAGGAAAACATGGAGGTTCAAAGTTTCTAAAATGGTAGAGGAACACATCCAAGCTGCAGATGCTTGCACAAATGAAGAGGAAAAAGGCAAATTAAGAAAAATATTTATGGCGTTCAAAGAGGTTTTTGCCAAACATGCAGATGACTGTGGGCTGACATATTTACATGTTTCTACACTACCTGAAGGGTATGGTAGGGAACAAGTATGTGTGTGACAATATAGGTTACCCCTGGCCTTATTGGAGTCTCTGGCAGAAATAATAAAACATGTGGAATCCCCAGTCATTATTAGGCCTATTCACAGTATTTCAAATACTCCCATTTTAGGTGTGCTAAAGCCCAATGGCCAATGGTGCTTGTGTGCAGACTTGAGAGAACTAAAAAAGAGGGTACCTGTTTCATTATGGCCTATCCCATTTATTGATCAGGGCCTTGCACAAGTTCAAGGGTCAACAATATTAACCATTCTAGATCTTAAAGCAGGGTACTGGTGTGTTCCATTAGCTAAAGATATACAAAATCTATTTACCTTCTCCTTTAACCAATTACAATATTCATGGTCCCGGGCCCCTTTTGGTTATATCAATAGTGGACTTGAATTTGGGACATTCCTAAGGAAAGCACTGCCAGATGCAGCAGAGAGAGGAACCTTAATTCATGTGGATGATGTGATAATGAATTCTTAAAAAGTCACTTCAATGAAATTAGACGTGCTTGGTCAGTTGCAAAAAGGCTGGAGCAAAAGCATGATTACAGAAAGTGCAGTGGTGTAGAAAAAGGTTGAACTTTCTAGGGCATGAAGTAACAGAGCATGGATTAAATCCACAAAAGAAAAAGGTGGTAGCTATTCAGAAACTAAAAGATCCCACCAATTTGAAAGGCTTAAAAAGTTTGTTAGGAATGACAAGTTCAAACAGGAAATTCATTGAAGATTATACTGAAATCAGAAAAGCTTTGAGTAAATTACTGAAGCAAGGGGTACCTTGGAATTGGGGAAAGGAACAACGAGAGGCAGTAGACAAGTTAAAGAGTGGTTTGATGAAAGCCCTGTGTTTGGCTTATCCAATCAAGAACCAGGATTTCTTTATATAGATAGGTTTTACAGATCAATGTATGTCAGTGGTCCTGAATCAAAAACACAATGTAAATAACGAAACCATTGCATATAACAGCAAGGCATTGTCACAGGTAGAAACTACATTCAGCAAATGTGAAAAAGCACATTTGACCTCTGTCTGGGCATAACAACATTTCCACCCCATTATTCAAGGGGAACTGGTGATTGCTGAAACAAGTCATCAGCCTTTACACATTTTACAAAAAAAAAAACAAATTAGATCAGGAAACTTGGCCCAGTCAAGAATCACATCATGGACATTGGTGCTGTAGGGATTCCCAGTGGAAGTGAGGTATGGGCAGGACAAAAAGTTCCCAGTTGCTCAAGGGCTAATAGACTTACATGATTATGCAGCTGTCTGTGCAGCTGAAAACACAGAGCTGGAAACAGATTTTTATTTATTTTGAACAATACCCACACAACGCAGGTAATGAAGAAATATGCAGGGATCTCCCAACTGTGTATGTAGATGGATGTGCATACCACATCGGAGATGGTTCTGAAAAGGAATTTGTGGCAGGAATATGATATGTGTGGGTCAAGTGTAATGGCATTCCAAGGGTAAGCATGAGATTGGGTTCCAAAAGCAGTCAAGCTGCAGAACTGGCTGCTATGTATAAAGCAATATCCACTGCAGTAGAAAATAAATTTAAAGAAAAAGTTGTAATCACTGATTCTGATCATTCTCAAGATAGTTTTGTGGAATATTTACCCAGAGAGGAATTATCACTTATAACAAAAAAACACTTAAACTTGGCAACAGATGAAGTGGTGAAGCTCCGGAGCTCCTGCTCCAAGCCACACAACCATTTAAACAACCTGAATTATTTCACCCTAATCACAAATCCGGACGGAAAAGTGAACCGGAGCACATGGGGCACCCACTTTCCCCTTTTGAGCGCAGGAGCAGTCCTGTATGAGCCGTAACAAGAGTGATTACAGCGAGGGTAGTTGCGGAGGTGGCGAGCTGCAAGATGGCTGACGTTGACAAATAGAGAAGCTGGTAAGCCTGGCGGGAGGCACCTGAGGCTAGCCCGGGTCCACTCATTGATCCGAGCAGTGCACTAATATCAAGAGTGATCAGACCGGCACAGGGTCACCCCGAGGCTACATTCATTCCCTTCAGCTTTGGGGGGAAGATGAGAAAGTGAAAGACCCAGTGAGGCGGTCAGGGACAGACACAGAAGTCCCAAGAACTGAGTTCGGGCAGATGGCCCGCTTTGGACAGACACCACAGCACCGCGGAGAGGAGCCGCACTGGGACACCCAGGATAGCGGAGCGATGGCCCATTTAGATTTGTTAATCTAAATTTTGGCTGCACATTTCAAGAGGCGGCAAAACCGTGTGACATGTTCCGGAAAGAAATGGCAGAAAATGTGATTTTACACAAAATGTATTGCTGCTAGAAATATGAAAATGTATACACTTATGCCCATGTTAAACACACACACTTGTAGAAATTTGCTTATAAATTGGACGCTGTGTTCCTGATGAAAAGGGCAAAATTCTGTGAAAACAAGAGACAAGATCCCACAACTACGGGGTTTGGAGGGATACCTGCTATATAAAATATGTAATCTGTATATGTGATTCTTATAGAGGTTTCACATCTGTAAATATGTATGGTGCCAAAAGTAGATTCTGTGTTCAAGGGGCCAGTGGTGGATCCGCAGCCTCATAAAATCACACCATAAAGGTGACACACTGTTTTTCTCTTCCTATCAAGGCAGAGAGGAGACACTGACCCATTCAACTGTCAAAGGTGCGAGCTTAGGATAAACCAGCCCATACACCCCTTTCAAAGCATAAATAGAGACAGCTCACCACTCAACAGGACAGACAGATTCACTCACTATCCCGATGCTGGCGGAGCACCCTGCTAATGAACTTTACATCTTCTTTGCTCCAGACTCCAGAAACTTGGCAAAGCAGAAATCCATTGCATAGCTGAACCATTTTCAGCTAGGCCTCGAATTCCAGAACTAGAATCCCACAAACCTAAGGGGAAGCATCAAAATACAGCTGTGCTGCGCTGTACTGCTTGCCTGCTAAAATAATTATCATTAGAACCATGAAGGGCAGATCCAATCCAGTTCTGTGCCGTGACCAGAGCCCTTGCAGATCCAGTCCAGTCGTGTGCCGTGCTGTCACCAGAGCGCCTTGCTGATTGCAGTTCCAATCCAATGTGCCAAGGCGTCTGTCTTAGAACCAGGTCCAATTCCCTGATAAGAATCTTGATGGAACAGCATCCTGACGGTTCTGTTTAAAAACATATCTAGTGAGTATCTATAGAAAGAAATGTGTCACCTGCATATGTACCTTCATTAGTGAATCCCTATCTTAAACCCATCCTTTCTTGTCTTCAGAACCTCGTTAGGAGTATTTCTAAATTGTCTGAACCCTCTGTCCAATCCCTCCTATCTTTCTCCTGTGCTAGTATTGCTAAAACTATCTCTGCACTGACCTTTTCTCATCTGAAAAATGCGGGTTCCCTCTGCAGGGAGTCACCCTGATCAAGTGGCTGTGTTCCTGTGGGGTATTCATTTTGTTCATAGTCATCCGCTAGTGTAAGAAATACTTTTTGTCATTTTAAAAGTTCATTTCCATTTTCCATTCTTGCGCCTATCTCGAAAAAAACCGACCTCTACTAAAACATCCATAACTTCCTCTGTTATTTCAACTTCTGATTGTAGCTAACATCCACAGCTTTAAATTGCATCTAAAACCGCATCCCAAATCCATAGAGTTCTCCCGTTATCGCGATTATTGCACAGTGAAAAGTTTGCAGCGAATTTTGTTTTTGGGAAATTCTGACACATGTAAAACAGCTTTTCATTGCTTCCAACTTGAATTTTAAGAATTCAAATTGTTTCTTGGTATTAAATAATTGCTTGTGTTTATGTGCAACTATCCAAAGTGGCTCCAATAAGAATTTAGCAATTTCAGCAATTTTGACCATATTTAGTGTTTTTGTCGAGTCCATTCTCTAGATAACTTTAAAAGCTATTCTGACAGCTTGACAGTCAATTACGTTTTTCTCTTGTGCTTGCTGGGGGAAAGTGGGATTGATATTCTGTTTGAATGTTACCATTCCTGAATACCTGCTCTCTCCTATCTCTTTACATTGTCCATTGAGGGGTTGAGGGGTGTGCAGTGGGAATCTTAACCACAGTGCTATCTGATCTGCACACACACTTAAAAGTATTCTTTCTGTGCTGAATTATATGCTCACTATTACTCCTTGTCTATTAAAGAGATCATTCAATGTTGCATCACCCCATTGGTGATTATTGTGTACCCATTAAAGCATAGTGTGATTAAATTGTAAATACATAAATACATATTTTAACTTTGCAAACCAGTCTCATTCCTGGTTGAGTGTGACCATGGGGTTCCAGGAGGGGGGCGTGATATGAATGGTATATCGTTCAGAATAAAGAACATTTAGACAAAAATATATAAGGATTTCAGTTGTGCATTATATGCTAGGAGTTGACTTGGGTGTGTGCCGGATTGAAATCACTTACAGCTTGGGGGCTCGTCACAAGATCCTGAATTAGTCATACCACTTGTGACAGTCTAACACAGCGTGCTAACTGGTGGGGTACATACACCTTGTTGGGCTACCATACTGTGCTACACTGTAAAAACAGCCTTCAATAGAAATACTCAAAGGATTTGGGCCTGTTTTGCAAAATAAAATAACCCTGAGATAAGTCAAAAGGAAATTAATATTTCCGGAATGGTGCCCCAGTGGAAATCAATATGGCAAAAGTCCACCGTCTGCACAAGTTGTTTTTCAGGGGTGAATGTGTAGAGCAGGATGTGAATATCTGGCTGCAGGAAATTAAACAACAAATCACTGCCATAGAAGTAGATACATGGCATTACCAGGGTCCATTACACCAGGCACTTAGTGAATTGTATATGGCCCCAAGAGTAAAAGAAGAGCAATGTACAATTGCCAAAATAGCTGCTTACCTATACCTCCACATTGGAGTAATACAGGAAAAATATGCCAAAAACCTAGATCTGGCAAAGAGGCAAGTACAATCCCTAGAGAAAACCCAAACTGATTTGGACTCTGCAGAGCAAAGGCTCCAAAAGAGCCAAGATTCAGTGAGAGAAACCAGACAGTACCTCACAAAAGTAAAGGAAGATCTGGATCTCCTGCACCAAGAGAATGTAGAGCAAGATACCAAATTACTGGCACTGCAAAAAGAGTGTCAAGAAAGGTTGGACTCTTTAAAACAGAGCCAACCAAAATGGGCACAACAATTAATATTTAACAGAGCCTGTGCAGAACAGCTCCACGTCTTACAAGACCAGATAAACCAAGTAAAAGAGGAAAATAACAAATTGATTATCAAAGATCTTGAATCCCAAACAGAGTTTGATGAAGAGCGTCAGAAAGCTGGGGCATTTAAAAAACAAAGGGACAACCTGGCTGCACAGAGGGGTACTCTAATTCAGGAAAGAGACACCCTAGGCCAGGAAGTCAACTGTTTAAAAACCAAGGTGGAAGAAAATCACCTGGCCCTTCAGGGACTGGGTGAACTCACAATTGACTCTGAAAAGCTATTAGAACACACCAGGAGGGTGGAAGATGCTCTGGCAAAGAATGGTCAAGCCACTAAGAACAAAACTGAGGAGGTGAGTATCCTGCAGCAAAAGTTGGCCAAATACTCCCAAAGCAGACAGGAAGCACAGAGAGACAATGAGGCTCTCTGTGAAACAAAATGACAGGCTCCATAGACAGATAGCCATGAAGGAACAACTAAAAGAGACCAGTAAGGCCTTAATAGAACAACAAAAGGGTCATATTCTTGCATGTCAACAGAGAGTAGGGGCTGAGAGAGATGAGGTCAGATGGGAGAGGGAAACCCCTGAGCATAACCTCAGGAACTCTGTTCTTGCCAGCGAATTTCATCCATTCAATTCCATGGACTCTGCCACCCCCATGTACACTGGCTCGCATGAACCAAGGGCCACGGGGATGGTAGACTTCCACCCAATGGGAAATATGGGGCTAATAGGTCAGAGCCTCCCAGAAATGGATGGGCAGGCATCCATGTACAGGTTCCAAAGTGCTAGGGCCATCTTCTCTGATCAGGGAGACTCCAGTGAGGGGAGAATCAGAGAAATGGATCCTCAGAAATATTACTTGCCAAGAGATCAGGCAGTGAAATTTAGGGGGGGGGATTCCATGAGACTAGGCCCACTAAGAGTATGGTAAAACCTCTTCCCAGCTAGGACAGTGGGTGTGGGGGTACTCAACCAATCCTGGGAGCAAGGAAGAGTCAGAAGACTCTTCTGAGCACCACATGTCCCAAGAGACTAGGCCCCAACATTCTGCCAGCCATTCCCAAGCTCGCAGAATCTGGGAGTGTCTAGAAGACCAGACAGCCACCTCTGGTAGAAGTGCCTCTGAGTCAGAGGATGAGTAGACCAGAGTGACCAGAACTAAAAAGGCCAACAAATTTAAGAGGGTGTTACCCAAGGATCCCCTGAAGCAAATAAAAGCTATTAGGAGAGTCACCACACCCTAGCACAAGAATGCCAAATATTCGGTTTGGGAGCACCTTGAATTATTTGAGCAGATGATGGAGACTTTCCATCTGAAGAACAGCCAAAGCTGTATTCAGTATGTAAAGTGGACGTTTTCTCCTGAGTACTCCAGCTTCTTTGCAGGGCTGGAGGATCAGAACCATTCCAGATGGTCCACCTACAGGACGGCCATCCTGAAACATTTTTCCATTCATAGGAACCCTCAAGAGGCTTGCAGGGCAGCTTACAACTTACAATGTGGGGAAGACCTGGCCCCACAACAATTTGTTCAGGAATTGAAACGCGCCTTTGCGCAGACCACTAGAAGGGTGCACACTGACAGTAAGGAATTTGTGAACACCTTCCTTCATGCTCTACCTAAGTACATTATGCCCCAGCTAGTGAGGGACTTTCATGAGAAAAGATCACTAGACTGGGTCATTGAACAAACAATGCACATCTATGAAGTACAGAAGCCGTTGGAAAATAAAAATATTAGCAAAAGCCCCAAACCAACCAACAACCCTGCTGCTTCTAAGGTGGCGGAGATGAACGTTGCCCCCATTTTAGATCTGGGAATGGAGGGCCTAAAAACTTTCCCGCGAAGAATCCGACCAACCCCAAACCCAGAAGGCCCTTGGGCCAATCCCAAATGAGGAGCCAGGGAAATAACCCCACAAATGGGATCCCTAACACCCCTGACTACATCAGCCCACACTACAAGAGAAATAGACCCATCCTGGGCTATGTGTGGACTCCTCCAGCCGAAGGGGGGGGGGCAGCTGCCAACCCAGGGAACTTTCCTCCTCACTTTACCCAGGAGGGCAGTAATCCCCCAAATGCCGGACCAAATTTCTTTCCCCGGTACCAGCCAAACTTCAACCCCCAAAACAACCCTTCTTTTTTTCCCCACTTTCCTGAGCCGAGACAGGGGTATACCCGAACTATCATAACCAGGGGTATTATGCGAGAAGGGATAGTTACCCTTCTCGGGATCAACCCAGGGTAGACTTGAGGACCCAGTACCAGCCAGAGCGGGTGTCTCAAATAGTGCGCCAGGTCCAGAACATTGCACACGATCTGGGTCGCATGCTGAGGGCTCAACAGAACCCTCAGATGAGCATGGCGGCTCAGAATTCCTCAAATCCAGGGTCTGGTGCTCCAGAACAATGACGGGGGAAGAACCCCGACAACCCACCGGTTCCCAGGGAGGAGGCACAAGGGGAAGGGGGGTGTAAAGCCTTAGAGGAAGCTTCCTTCCCCACTTGTGAAAAGCCCCTGGAAACCCAGGAACCGGAACCCAAATCCCCTGCCCCTGAAAGTCTGCAACCATATGAGCAGAGGGTGGGGAGGAGAAATAAAGAGCCTAAAAAGACCCATTTTGTGGAGGAGGTGCAAATCTTCCAGTTTGAAGGAGAGGGATCCTCATAGGATCCTGGGAAAAAGATATTCTCCTTCAGGGATGGGGGAACTCCTCCCAAAGAAAGATGGGTCCCAAAGGATCCAAATCCAGACTGGGTAGATGTGGCGACCGAGATAAAACCGCTCATCTTCAGTACCCAAAATGACCAGCATGAAACACGTGTGTACGAGCGCGATATAAATAAAATATCATTTCATTTCATTTCATGAAAATCCCCTGGTGCAAACCCATTCTGGTGACTGCCTCCAAAAAGGGCGGGCAGCCCAGAATCAGAACCAGGGGAGCACAAAACGTCCCCCATGTCTAGCTGTCACCTTTTTCGTGCAGGTTCCCAAGATCCCAAACAGAATCCTGCCCAAATCACCTCTCTGTCGGTATCCAAAACAAGGGAATTAACCCACCAGTTGGCCAAAAATGTGTATTACCTCTGCCCCCTTGAGGAAAAGGGGGGAAGATTCTATGCCCGGTCAAAATACAGGGGCAATGTACAATTTTGACACTGGTGGACACTGGATCCCAAGCTACCCTTCTGTCAAAAAGGGCCTTTGATCAGCTGAATTCGGGAAGGGGGAGAAGTACCAAATTCCTCTCACCCCTCTTCCTGGACAACTTCAGAACTTCGACGGGAACAAAATTCCCATCGAGGGGACTGCGGATTTAGACATTAAAATTGGGCGACACAAGGTGAAGCACCCGGTCATAGTTGTGACTCCGGAGGGCACACCTGGTTTACTAGGGATTAACATCCTGTGTAGATTGTCTCCCTTCATAGATTGAGTAAACAAGGTCCTCTGGACCCAGACTAACCGACCAATCAAATTGAAACAGAGTGTCAACCATGTTAGTTTAAATGGCACATGCCACATGGTGGAACAAAAACTTGACCAAATTGAATTTCAATTCCAGAATAATCAAATCCCAGATGTGACAGTAATTACAAACGGGTGATGGGGAGTCCTCCATATTTCTGAAAATCAACCTTCCTTACAGTCTAAGTTGGCATTCCACACTGGAAGGAAACACCCTGAAATTCTATACAAATTCAGAATCAGAAAACCCCATTCCTACAGTCCAAAAAGATGAGAAATCAGCTCAAAGCTTGGCTGATATTCAGAAAATTGGAGAGCAGTTATTCTTCCCTATTCAGTTCAATGAGGGGAATGATTCTGTTCTCGCCCGAGTATGTGTGAACAATGGTAAGAGCTTCATCAGCGAGGCCACGTTCTGCAAACTCCCAAAAGATCCAGCCATTGCCACATTTAAACTGATAGACAAATGGGAAATGGACCTGGAAACAACCAATTCCAAACATCTCCTGCATAGCAGGTGTATGCTCAAAATGTCCATAGGCAACAAGAGCATAGTCCATAATTGTTGGGTCGTGCGAGATGTCCCTGCTGCATTTTATTTAGGCAGTGACATTCTCAATTGCTTTGCCTTTAGTTTGGACCTAATCAACTTCAAAGCTTGGTCCCAATTAGCGTGTAATCCCATGGACTTTGATGACCCAGAGAAAGCATTTCGGTCAGCTCAACAGCTGTCATATGCAGTTGAGATTCAATTGGAGAGGAAGTCACCATCCCAGAACGGACCCGACAATTCTCACTGGAAGTAAAAATTAAAAGAGGACAGAAACTCAAAAATCCTGACGCCTATGTCCATCTTAATGCACATTTCCAAAAGCAAGGGTTGGGGGTAAACCCAACACCATTAGTCAACACAGAACACAACACCATTCCAATAGAGGTGGATAACAGCGACCTTGAGAGTATCACTCTGGGCGCAGGCACCATTATTGGAATGGTGATTGATGAACAACCTTTTTCCATAGATTTAGGTAATGAACTGTTAAGACCAATCCCCAAGGACTGTTTTGTCAGTGATAGCGATGATGACGTAACACCAGACAGGATCTTCACCCGGCATGGGGGGAATTTCCTGGTGTACTCTTCCTGCCCTTATGGTAAGGAAGATGTGACCTGTGGCCTCAGGAGGGATGAGGTGATCTTTCAAGTCCACAAGGGCTGCCTTCCCCACCTGAAGCCCTTAGTCCAAATCAGCACTTTGACCAGGGACTTCTCCACCTATCTGGAGGAGGCCGCTGAGATAGCCAATCCGGAAGTCTTTCCAGGCTTTAGACAGATGGTTGAAGAGAGAGTCAACCTAGCTGATGACTGTGAGACTCTGGAGCAAAAGCAAAAATTGAAACAAGTTTTCTTAGATTTTCAAGAACTCTATGCGGTGGACTCGTGTGACTGTGGTCGCACCGACATCCACACAACAATTCCCACGGACCCTGGCATGACTCCAGTGTTTGTGAAGCAATATCGCTTGCTTCTCGCATCAAAGGAGTCTCTTACTGAAATAATTAAGAACCTTGAGTCCCGTGGGATAATTCGTCCAGTCCACAGCACCTTCAATAATCTGGTGCTGGGGATTTTGAAACCTAACGGCCAGTGGAGACTCTGTGCTGAGCTAAGGGAGCTCAACAAACGGGTCCATACCTCCCGATGGCCTCTTCCCTACATTGACCAAGGGCTGGCCCAGATCCAAGGGTCAAAGGTATTCACTGCCATTGACCTGACCAATTGGTACTGGACTGTATCTGTCAGTAGGGAGGACCAATACAAGCTGGCCTTTACCTTCGGGGGGCAGCAGTTCACTTGGACCTGGACTCCCTTCGGATACATCAACTCAGGCAATGAATTTAACATCTTTCTACATAAGGCCATGCCAGACCTAGGTGAAAGGGGTAACCTGGCCTATGTAGATGATGTTCTAGTCAAAAGCTCTACTGTGGAGGAACCCATAGCGGAGATCCGTTATGCCCTGACACAGTTGAGGGCTGCCAGAACAAAACTTTCCTTTCAAAAGGCACAGTGGTGCAGAACCCGTGTCAATTTCTTGGGGCATGAGATAACTCCTCAGGGTCGCTGTCCCCAGGAAAAGAAAGTCGAAGCCCACAAGAAAATAAAATACCCCACAACTCTACGGGAACTAAGGAGCCTCCTTGGAATAACTAATTACAGCCGAAAGTTCATTGAGGATTACGCAGAGATCACAAGAACCCTGATCCATCTTTTGAAGGGGTGGTCAAGTGGGAGTGGGGTCCAGAACAAGCTGAGGCAGTAAGACAACTTAAAAGAAGCCTCTCACAAGCACCTTGCCTAGCTTACCCTGTCAAAAACAAGGAGTTCTTCTTGGAGACAGGGTTCTCAAATACATGCTTGTCTGCAGTATTATATCAAAAGCAAGACAAGGTCAATAAAGTAATCTCCTTTGCGAGTAAGACTTTATCCTCTGTGGAGGAAACATTCTATGATTGTCACAAGGCACCCCTGGCAACAGTGTGGGCATTGAAGAATTACCACCTGTTTATCCAGAGAGAACACATCATAGTGGAGACTCCACACCCACCTTTGCAATATCTTCAAAGTGACAGAATCCGGGCCGGAAATGTGAGTAATTCCCAAATTACTTCCTGGATTCTGTCAAAGCAAGGCTTTCCTGTGGAGGTCAGATATGGCCAAAACAAGAAGAGTCCCCTCGCGCAAGGTCTGGCTGCTAGCATGATTGTGCCAGAGAAAACAGTCTCGAGGACAAAAGTCTTAAAATCAAGGACAACATGGAGGCATACCTTAATTCCCCACACAAAGTCTATGAACAAGACCAGTTTGAGGGAATGCCCACTGTCTATGTGGATTGGTGTTCCTACCATGTTGACAACAACAGGGAAAAGTAACTTGTGGCCGGCGTGGGGAATGCATGATGGGTGAATAATGCCCCAGAACCCTCCGCTGGGTACAAAATTGGTCCCCGAAGTAGTCAAGTGGCAGAGTTGATGGCTTTGCATCAAGCCATCCTCACTGCTGTCCAACACCAACTCCATGAACTGGTCATAATCACAGATTCAGATTATGAAAATAACGGGTTTGTGGAGCACCTGGTTAACTGGAAAACCAGAGGCATGCTATGTGCTAATACCAAACCATTAAAACATGAAAAAATAATACATAATAGTGATGATCTCGTCACCTCGAATGGGATGACCATCTAATGGAAAAAAATCAAGGGTCAAAGTAGAGGGACCAGACAAAACTGGGAATGACCTAGCTGATCAGCTGGCCAAAACCAGAGCCATCCAAGGGGATCTACTTGAGATCGAGTCCCTGTTGGGGGAAATCCAGGTCATTGTTATAACTAGGTCCCAGACAAATGCTCACAATGAACTCTCAACTGCACAATGCAGTAAGGAGACCCCAGAATCTGATTTGATTACGACTCAAAAAGGGGATCCGATAATTGGTACGTTTTATCAACACATTCAGGACCCTGAGAACTTTCCCGTGACGGATACCGGTTACATAGGGAAAGAGGACCTCAGAGATTTGATGAAATGTCCAAAGATGTTCCGAATCCAAGATGGTTTGCTGGTAAGGACATCCTTAGCTGGCCATGACCAGTGGGTGGTAGTTCCTGGTCATTCCGAATCCTGATGCAAAGTCACGCCCATGATGCGGCCACAGCCAGTCATCGGGGGTTTCACACGACACTAGAGAGGTTGCATACTGGCCACACATGGGGCAGGACCTCGACCATTACTTGAAGGGGTGTCTTGTGTGTGCACAATTTCAGCCAACATCACTTGCACACCGTGCTCCTCTCCAAAAGAGGGGGGTGACACTGCCTTGGTCAGATTTACAAATTGATTTTATCGGGCCCGTGATTCGCTCCTCTAGGGGAAACACGTACATATTGACCGTAACATGCTTGTTCACTAAATTCTAGAATGTCTCCTGGTCCCAAATTGCAATTCAGAAACAGCAGCTGCCCTGATGATCAATCACATGTTCTCGCGTTTTGGACTGCCCCAAAGGATTGAGCCAGACCGAGGTAGTCCCTTCACTAGCGAAGTGATGACAATGATGTGGGAGATACTTGGGGTCAAAAGGAATCTACACAGTGCCTACCGGCAGCCTATAGTGGTGGAGTTAAGAGATACAACAAGACTATTGTGAGCATATTAAAAAAGTTTGTGGCAGATTCTGGGCCAAGTTGGGACATTCGATTACCTCTTGTTGTGATGGCCATCAGATCTACCCCTTCTTCTGCAACAAAAATGTCTCTGTTTGAGCTGATGACTGGACGAAGGATGGTGCTACCCCAGCATCTGCTCTACAGAACCCAAGAGCAGACCTTGATAAATGCCTCCACAACTCATGAGTATGTTGAGAATCTGAGAAAACACCTTCAAAATGATTTTTGCCTATGCTCAGCGGAATCTAGAAAGATCTGCAGACAGTTTGATGACCCACTATGGCCTTAAGACAACTAAAAAAGAATACCAAGTAGGAGACCGGGTCTACTTGTACAATTTCCAAAGGAACCAAGCCAAACAGCGCATATTCCTCCCAACTTGGCAGGGTCCTTTCGAAATTGTAGACAGAATCTCACCAGTCGCCTACAAAATCCACATCCCCAAGGGCAGTTTGGCAGAAGGGGATGATAAGTGGGTCCACATAAACCAGCTGAAAAGTTGCCATCCCAGGCATACTTTGCTGCAAATAGAGGAGCAAACCGGAAACCCAGAGGGGGACATTCCGGATACCTAGAAGGATCCACCTGTTAAAACCTTAGTAAATACAGGCGGGGAATATTGTAAACTGTATTTCAAATGTATGCTCTGCCCCACTACATGAGTAGTAGTGGGGACATTTCCATAACCATGCTCTGTTCTGTCTCACAGCATTGGAACCAATAATTTCTAATTACCAAGGAGGACCACTCGGGGACCAGGAGGAAAGGCCCAAGGAGCCTGGAGTATCGGTCCATACTCCCATCCAGAACCGGCGAAGAGAGCATGCCGATCCAGTATTGATGGGAGAAGCAGACGACTTTCTCCACCTGGACTAAAAGAAAGAACATCCCAATCTTCCGACTTCCCCTTGATGGGTAGTCAAACTCAAGTTGTGAGGTGGGCTCTGTGGGATGTTTTAACCCACTTGCTCTGCTATGCTGCAGCACTATGTTATGATGGTGACAGAAAGATCAAAAATGGCTGCAAAACCCTTGTGAGTGCCAACACATCTGAAAATCACGCTTTGCAATGCACAAAAAGATGGCTGCCCAATCTGCCAGGCATGTTGTCAGAGGTGGAACAGAGATCTCACTCCTGGAATATGTCACTGGGCTCTACTACAAGTAAACATGGAGTACAGAGGAAAAAGCAGTGTTGATAAATGAAACCCCAAAATCTTGCTTTAAATCCTTTTTTCTTTGTAACTGAAACTGCAGAATTCCGTTACAAAACACCCTCAAACATCCAAAATTCTTGCTTGGTACTACAATTCACTTAGTCTAAGAAATCATTGTGAACTTGCAAAGTCCTGAAAAGCTGAGAGCATAAAGAAATTCCACAGCAAAAGTGGCCTGTCTGTGGATCTGTCAAAAATCTGGGTGCAGTACCCTGGGCTGCCTGAATGACAGCTGTCAAGAGCCTGCCTGATTAAACTTTAAATATGGATAAACTGAAATCAAATGTTTGCAATCTAAGAGGCCTGTTACTGAGAGTAACCAAAGTTGTAATTGTTTTTATCCCATGGTGTAAATCCTTGAATACTTATTCTAGCTGATATTTTGAAATCACAAGTTTGTTTTAAACTAAGGGAAAATGCAAAAGAATTAACAATTAAATGAAACCTGTCTAAAAGCAACCAAACTGGAATATCAGGTTTCTCCACAGAAGGATATCCTTTCCCCCCTACCAGGAAATCACACCAAAGTGATAATTATGGGGTTTGGAAAGAACCTGGTCTACAGAAGCAAAAGGGAACAATGAACAAGTACTACTAAGGAAATGCAGGATGTGAGGACAGTCGTAAATGACCTCTGCTAAGAGCAAACAGGGAGGAAACTGCTTCTGAACTGCAGGAGGCAGAGACAAACAATCATCTGTGGCTGAACTTTCACAAAGATTACTTTTTAAAAGACTTATAATTTGCCAGTGAAAATTGTGTAAAATATAGCAATAACAAATTTGTGAATCTAAATTTAGGCTCCACGTTTCAAGAGGCACCACAATTGTGTGACATGTTCTGGAAAGAAACGGCCGAAAATGTGATTTTACACAAAATGTATTGCTGCTAGAAGTATGAAACTTTATACACTTACGCCCATGTTAAACGCGCACACTAATAGACATTTTCTTATAAATTGGACATTGTGTTCCTGATGAAAAGGGCAAAATTCTGTGAAAAGAAGAAACAAGATCCCACAACTACGGGGTTTGGAGGGATAGCTGCTATATAAAATATGTAATCTGTATATGTGATTCTTATAGAGGTTACACATGTGTAAATATGTATGGTGCCAAAAGTATATTTTGTGTTCAAGGGACCAGGGGTGGATCCGCAGCCTCATAAAAATCACACCATAAAGGTGCCACACTGTTTTTCTCCTCCTATCAAGGCAGAGAGAGACTCAGACACAATCAAATGTCAAAGGGGCGAGCTTAGGATAAACCAGCCCACACATCCATTCATCATAGCATAAATGGAGAAAGCTCTCCACTCAACAGGACAGACAGATTCACTCACTTTCCCGATGCTGGCGGAGCACCCTGCTAAAGAACTTTACATCTTCCTTGCTCCAGACTCCAGAAACTTGGCAAAGCAGAAATCCATTGCATAGCTGAACCATTTTCAGCTAGGCCTCAAATTCCAGAACCAGAATCCCACAAACCTAAGGGGAAGCATCAAAATACAGCTGGGCTGCACTGTACTGCTTGCCTGCTAAAAGAGTTATCATCAATAACTCTTGAACTAAGAAGGGCAGATCCACACCAGTTCTGTGCCATGCTGTGACCAGAGCCATTGCAGATCCAGTCCAGTCCTGTGCAGTGCTGTGACCAGAGCGTCTTGCTGATTGCAGATCCAATCCTATGTGCCAAGGCGTCTGTCTTCGAACCAGATCCAATTCCCTTGACAGACCAGAATCCTGATGGTTCCGTTTAAAAACATATCTATTGAGTATCTATAGAAAGAACTGTGTCACTAGCATATGTACCTTGCTTAGTCAATCCCTATCTTAAATCCATCCTTTCTTGTCTTCAGAACCTGTATTAGTTAGGAGTATTTTTAAATTGTCTTAGCTCTCTTTCCAATCCCTCCTATCTTCCTCCTGTGCTAGTATTTCTAAAACTATCTCTGTGCTGATCTTTTCTCATCTGAAAAAGGCGAGTTTCCTCTGCAGGCAGTCACCCTGATCAAGTGGCTGTGTTCCTGTGGGGTATTTGTTCTGTTCATAGTCATCCGCTAGTGTAAGAAATCCTTTTTGTCATTTTAAAAGTGGATTCCCATTTTCCATTCTTGCGCCTATCTTGAAAAAAACAACCTCCACTACAAAATTTCAACTTCTGCTTGTAGCTAACATCCACAGCTTTAAATCACACCTAAAACCGCATCCCAAATCCATACGATTCTCCCGTTATCGC
Source organism: Ambystoma mexicanum (assembly GCF_040938575.1). NCBI lineage: Eukaryota > Metazoa > Chordata > Amphibia > Caudata > Ambystomatidae > Ambystoma > Ambystoma mexicanum. Next base: position 550,854,596 of record NC_090929.1, read on the forward strand.
GATTATCGTGCAGTGAAAAGTTTGCCGCGAATTTGGTTTTGGGAAATTCTGACATGTGTAAAACAGCTTTTGATTGCTTCCAACTTGAATTTTAAGATTTCAAATTATTTCTTGGTATTAAATCATTGCTTGTGTTTATGTGCAACTATCCAAAGCGGCTCCCATAAGAATCTATAGCAATTTCAGCAATTTTGACCATATGTAGTGTTTTTTCCAGTTCATTCTCAAGATAACTTCAAAAGCCATTCTGACAGCTTGACAGTCAATTCCATTTTTCTCTTGTGTTTGCTGGGGAGAGTGGGGTTGCTATTCTGTTAGAATTTTGCCATTCCTGAATACATGCTCTCTCCTTCTATCTCTTTACATTGTCTATTGAGGGGTTGAGGGTATGTGCAGGGGGATCCTTAACCACAGTGCTATCTGATCTGCACACACACACAAAATAATTAATTCTGTGCTGAATTGTTTGCTCACTATTACTCCTTGTATATTAAAGAGATTATTTAATGTTACATCACCCCATTGGTGATTATTGTGTACCCATTAAAGCATAGTGTGATTAAATTGTAAATACACAAATACATATTTTAACTTTGCAAACCAGCCTGATTCCTGGTTCAGTGTGACCAGGGGGATTCCAGGAGAGGGGCGTGATATGAGTGTAAGAACTTTTAGACACAAATATATACGGATTTCAGTTGTGCATTACATGCTAGGCGTTGACTTGGGTGTGTGCCAGATTGAAATCTCTTACACAGCATAAGGTATGAGACTACCACTACCACCCAACTTCAAGAATGCAGGACATTGGAGAAACTCAACGTTGGGCCCACTGACCCGAGGAGGCTGAGAATGATGGTGACCGCACCATGAGGAGAGGGTGACGGAGTACAGTAAAGGTGGCTGGAGCAGGAACGCCACAGCCAACCCTAATATCGGGACCCAACAGACAAGGGATCCGTGTTGGAGGTTTATCCCAATTGGTAGAGGTTCAAGGGGAGGAGGGAGGAGGGAGGCGGGAGAGACAGGGAGTTGGGATGTTGAGGGGCTTACAGGGGATGGAGGGGGGTGGCGGCAGGTATGGGTAGGGAGTTGGGGATCTGGAGGGGACACAGGGGGGAGGGGAGATGGGGGACAGTTATTTATCGGGGGTTGGGGACAGTTCAGACCTCAGTGCTCACCAGATCCAAGGGGGAAGACATCAGTGGATAAGGTCTCTAAACAATGGTGCACCGAAAGGAGACAGTATCATCCTAGAGAAGGGTGGGACCTGCCTTAGAATAGGCACATGGAATGGGATGGGTGTAACGCTCACCTGGCTCCCTCAGAGGCGTTGATCGGAACTGGACAGCTGCGGTCTCCACCAATGTGACGCGTAGGGCCGAGATGACGGACTGGACTGGCCAACCTAGCTTCATTTGCTTTGCCCGTAGGAATATTCTTTTGCAAATGGAGAAAGGGAATTAACCACCCATGGAGTTGAGTGTAAATCGCCCCACCCCTGCTATTCTCCCCACAGATCACCTTTGATGTCCCCTCTTATAATCTAACCTGATGATTTGAAAAGATGAGCTCTCCATCCTGCTTTGAGCGCAGGGGCGCATTGATAACCAGTTGCTTCACTGGCTCGAAGGAATTGGTGAGTTCCAGAACAATATTGACTCCGAGATTCCCGGCAAGATGCCGTAAGTATAAAGTTCGTAAGAGTTCAAATGCCTGACTTTCACTCTTGTCCGATTCCTTGCAGGTTGCAGCTTGACCCTAATGAAGAGTTCCTCGTGGCAACCGGTAGTATTCTGGTAAGGATTTGTATTTTCCAACACAGTTCGATAAAATAATGTCAATATGTAACCTGTTGCTTTCTCCCTTATTCAGGCGCTGAGAGAAAGTATGAAGTCTCGTGGAATAATCCCTCCGGCGGTAAAATCAGGTAAGTCTAATGTGGTGAGGAGGGTTCTCCTTGTTAGTCCCTTTGTTTCACCTTGCTGTCCTTTTGTTTCCCCTTAGGGGCCGGGGTTTGGCGAAGATGCAGTGGAAGCTGCGCTGACCCGTGAAGAGGAATAGTACCCCCGGTGGTAACATCAGGTAAGTCTATGAGGTGGTAACTAATATTCCTCTGTGTATTCCCTGGCTCACCTTGCTGTTGTTGTCTCCTCCTTAGGTGCTGGAGTGCGGCGGGAACATGCAGTAGGATGCAGTGGAATGTGAAGATGCTGCGAAGGCCGGTGGGTTCAGCGCGGCGCTGCAGCAGGCGAGGCGACGTGCATAAAATAACTTCTTGCTTACAGCTCAAAGGCGCGATGGATCAGGAATTCATGTAAGGATCAAAGGTATTGCTCTTGTTCTAACCTTTTCTCCTTCTTTCTCCCTTTTTCTAGAAGCTCTGGATCCGAGGCGGGCGTGGCAGAAGGCTGGATGCAGACTTGCAGGCACGGTGAGCGTTGCGCTGCTGGATGGAGAATAACGCGAAGCGTGTGCTGCTCTTCGGGCGTTGTTTAAATAGCCTCCAAAGTAGTCCCAGGTAAGTATTCCTCCCCAGCCCCGCCCGAGTAAAAAATAGTCCCTAAGTAAAGTAATCCCTTCCAAGCCAACTTTGGCTTGGAGCTCTTGCAGCATGGTCTGCATCAGGTAAGTTTGCAGCATGGTCTGGATCAGGTAAGTTTTAATCTATGAGCCTGACGCCTATGGCGCCAGGCCTGACTCTCCATATGAGCCTGGTGCCATAGGCGCCAGGACTGGACCCAAATAGCCCGTAGCAGGGGTTGTTGGGCTTGCTTAGGATAACTTGATGCCTGCTTCCAGGGGTTGCCGGACTTGGTCTGGGTCCCCGGGGGTAGGCATCATGACTGCACTCCCCCCCAAGGCCCCTCCTAAATGTGTTCTTCCCTGTGGTTTCGGTTTGTCTGGGAAATTTCTGTGGAATTTTTTCCCCAATCGGGGTGCATGAACATGGTCACTAGGTTCCCATGACCTTTCCTGTGGTCTGTAACCTTTGCAGTCGATTGAATAAAAGAGTTTTGACTTTATCAGCTTGGAGTCCAGGATGTTCTTAACTTCAAATTCGGGTTCTCCATCTACAAGGATAGGGTCTGGTGGCTTGGTTAGCCTTGTCCGTGGTTGCACTGGCTTCAAAAGTGACACATGAAAGATGGGGTGAATTTGCATATTAGCAGGTAAGTCCAACTTGACAGCCACCGGGTTGATAATGGCCTTAATAGAGTAAGGTCCCAAATATCTGGGGTTAAAGGTCTGTGTTCCTTTTAGAGGTATATGTTTTGTGGCTAACCATACTTGGTCCCCTATCTGGTATTGTGGAGAATCACTTCTATGCCGATCAGCATCTTTCTTGTATTTTTCTTTCGCCTGTTTTAAATGTGTAGTTGCTTCCTTAAAGGCTTGTGTAATCGTAGCGTGCAGATGGTCCACTGCGGGCATTTCTAAGTGTTGGTGTGAGTCAAGGTCTGAGGTTCGAGGATGGTGCCCATATAAGGTATGAAAGGGGCTTTGTCCAGTTCCAGAGTGTACTGAATTATTGTATGCATATTCGGCGATCCAAAGAATGTCTTTCCAATTACTCTCAGTCTGATGTAACATACAACACAGGTATTGTTCGAGAGTCTGGTTGGTCCTCTCCGTTTGACCATCGTTCTGGGGGTGGTGACTGGTCGATAACCTCACATCGATTTGCGCCAATTGACAGCATTTTTTCCAAAAATGTGAAATGAATTGACGGCCCCGGTCAGAGACCAATATGACGGAAATCCCTGTATGCGAACAATGTTTTCGAGGAACTGCTTGGCCAGGATTGAAGCTGAAGGTAATCCCTTTAAAGGAATAAAGTGGGCCATTTTGGAAAAAAGATCCACAATAACTAGAATGGTGTTAAATCCATTGCATGGGGGTAGATCAGTAATAAAGTTTAACGATAAGGTGTGCCATGGTGTAGGCAGAATGTCTAAAGGTTGTAAGGGTCCAGTTGGCTTTTTCCTTTGACTTTTGTTTTGGGCGCAAATGCCACAAGACATCACAAATGATTTAATATCCATTCGCCAGGTGGGACACCAGAATTGTCCTTTAATTTTAGCTTCAGTTTTTGCAATAACTGGGTGCCCATCCAATAGGGTATCATGATAACGGGAAATTACTAGCTCTTGTAGTTCCTTGTGTGGCAGAAATAGCCACCCTTCGTAATAAGGCAGATCATTGGTGACAGAGTAGTCCAGGCCTTTTTTAACCCAGTCCTACAGGGCTGTAGAATAAAAGAGTTGCTGGATCTTTACCTGAATGTCCTCTAGTGTCTGTAGAGTAGTCATGCCAAGAATTCTTTGTTCGGAAATTATAGGTACTGGTTCTGGTTCACTTCTGCCTCTCCCATCCCTATGCGGGATAAGGTGTCTGCTTTACCATTCTTACAACCTGGTCGATAGGTTATCACGAAATCAAACTTGGCAAAGAACAATGCCCATCGGAGTTGACGTGACGATTGGGCCTTGGCTGTTTTTAAATACTGTAAGTTCCGGTGATCGGTGATCACAGTAATGGTATGCCTGGCACCGAGAAGATAGTGCTGCCAACCCTTGAAGGCAGAATAAATGGCTAATAACTCCTTGTCGGTAACCGCATAGTTTAACTCGGGTGCCGAGAACTTTCTGGACCAAAATGCTACTGGATGAAGCTGGCCAGTTTCAGGGTCCTTTTGAGACAGGACAGCTCCCATGGCTAGACTGGATGCATCAGTTTCCACTATGTATGGAAGTTCAGGGCGCTGGTGCTTTACTACAGGTGCAGACGTGAATTTCGCTTTCAGCTCTTGGAAGGCATTTTCAGCTTCTTCAGTCCACATAAAGCGTTTATTTTTTCGCAAGAGTGCTGTGATGGGATGTACAACAAGTGAAAAATCCGGGATGAATCTGCGGTAGAAATTGGCAAAGCCGAGCATGCTTTGTACTCCTTTAACTGAACTTGGTGATGGCCACTTAAGGATTGCGTCCACCTTTCGCGAGTCCATTCGGACTCCCTTTGGGTCAGGATAAACCCAAGAAATTCAACTTCTGTGGCTTGAAAAATGCATTTTTCCAGTTTTGCATATAGTTTGTGCTGGCGCAATTTCTCAAGGACTGCTCAGACATGCTTCACATGGTCAGATTCTGAAGAGGAGTATACTAGAATATCATCGATATATACGACAAAACAAACATCAATGAGTTCACGAAGGACATCGTTCATGAAGTATTGGAAGGCTGCTGGTGCATTGCACAACCCAAAAGGCATCACCTGGTATTCGAATAACCCATACTTAGTGCAGAAAGCAGTCTTCCATTCGTCGCCTTCTTTTACACATACCAGATGGTATGCCCCCCAGAGTTCTAATTTAGTGTATATACAAGCGTCCTTCACTTGGTCTAGTAGTTCAGGGATCAGAGGCAATGGGTATCGGTTCTTAACAGTTATCTGGTTCAATGCACGGTAGTCTATGCAAGTTCTGAGGTCACCTTCCTTTTTTGGCACGAAAAACAATGCTGAAGATGCAGGGGACTTGGATGGGCGAATAAAGCCATTGGCAAGGTACTGGTCTAAGTATTGTCGTAGGTGAAGGTTTTCAGGTTCCGTAAGGGCATAGATCCTGCTACAAGGGGGTTGTGCACCGGGTATGAGATCGATTTGACAATCGTACGATCTGTGAGGAGGTAAGGTGTTTGCCTGTTCTTTTTGGAAGACATCCTGGAATTCTTGGTATTCTGAAGGTAGTTGCATGACTGCTGTGGTTACTGTGGCCAGACCTGCATTCTGACTTTTCTTTGGGTAACAGGTTTGTGCACAATCCGGGAAGGTTATTCTCTTCTCTCGCTAATCAATACAAGGATTATGTGTTTCCAACCAAGGTATCCCCAGTATTATTTAGAACTGTGGGGCTTTGATTAGATCAAACACAATAGTCTCTTGATGTCCATCCTGACCCAATAGTGTCATCTCTGCGGTGGAATGAGCTAAAGACCCAGAGGCAATTTCAGTTCCATCGACTGTGGTGATGACATCTGAGGTGGTTTTTCGGCAGAGAGGTAGATTCATCCTGGAAGCTAATTCATAGTCCACATAGTTTCCTATGGCCCCGCTAACAATGTATGCCCTTACTGCGTGCATACGCGATGGCTGACCTGGATCTACAAGGACCATTGGTATGATGAAATGCGAAGTCTGAGTATCCTTCTTCAAGCTCGGCAAGCAGACCTCTATGCTTGTCAGGCATGGTCGTTTCCCGAGTCTGACTCCATATGGTTTTTATCAGCAGCTCCTACCACCTTCTTGAGTGGTTTTACAGGGAAATCCCGTAGAAAATGCCCAGAAGTTCCACAATATAGACACAATTGCATTTGCCGTCTCCTTTCTCTTTCCTTCTGGGTTAAAGAACCTTTAACCTCTCCGATTTGCATGGGTTCTGAAGCATCTGCTCCTTTGGGGTTAGCGTGGGTTTTGACCAACACCGATTCTCAAACTTGGCTCAATCAGCCTTTCTGTTCTGAAGTCTGTGATCTAACTGGACCACTAAGTTTATATATTCAGCGCCGTCTTGAGGTCGGTTCACGACTTGAGCCAAGAAATCCTTGAGTTCTCCTCGAAGCCCTCAAAGAAATAACGTGATTCGTTTTACCTCAGGCCATCCAGTTTCCACTATCAACCTATTAAAGGTTGCGATATAGGATAGAAGGTCCTGGTTACCCTGTCGTAGGGACAAAAGTTCGTTATCCAGGGCCTGTCCTTGGGAGTGCCGGGCAAACAGTCTTTCCATGCTCGTTTGAAAGCCCTGAAAATCCCGAAGAATTGGGTCATCCTGAGTAACTAGTTGGATTGACCAATCAGCTGCACTGCCGCTGAGATATGACAATACAAAGGCTACCTTGGCTTGATCGTTTTGGGAAGGCTCCAGGTCTGCATAAAAAGTGCAAGCGGCATTGGTTCGTAAACACAGCAAACCTTTTGGGATCTCCGGCAAAGCATTCGGGTGGAGCTAATGGAATATTTCATGGTAGGTTTATTTGCAGAGGGTTACTCGATAACACAGGAGCTTGATTTCCCCCGGAACCAGGTAGGGGTGCTTGTCCAGCCTGGCTTTGCAATATTTGCCTAGCAAGGTCATCAGTTCGCTCCTTTGACAAAATCAGTTCTCTCCTAAAAGCATTGGTTTCTTGACGGGTGGAATTCACTTCAGCCCTCAGTTCCCCTAGTAATTGGGCCAATTGGTCAGTCTCTCAGGTATCCATAACGCCCGGTGGGAATTTGTGGGTAGGCTTCGCATTCTGTTACGCTCACCTGGTTCCCACAGAGGCGTCGATCGGAACTGGACAGCTGCCATCTCCACCAATGTGACGCGTAGGGCCAAGATGACGGACTGGACTGGCCCACCTAGCTTCGTTTGCTTGGCCCGTAGGAATATTCTTCTGCAAATGGAGAAAGGGAATTAACCACCCGTGAAGTTGAGCGTAAATCCCCCCACCCCCACTATTCTCCCCACAGATCACCTTTGATGTCCCCTCTTATAGTCTCACCTGATGATTTGAAAAGATGAGCTCTCCATCCTGCTTTGAACGCAGGGGCACGTTGATAACCAGTTGCTTCACTGGCTCGAAGGAATTGGTGAGTTCCAGAACAATATTGACTCCGAGATTCCCAGCAAGACGCCGTAAGTATAAAGTTCATAAGAGTTCAAATGCCTGACTTTCACTCTTGTCCGATTCCTTGCAGGTTGCAGCTTGACCCTAATGAAGAGTTCCTCGTGGCAACCGGTAGTATTCTGGTAAGGATTTGTATTTTCCAACACAGTTCGATAAAATAATGTCAATATGTAACCTGTTGCTTTCTCCCTTATTCAGGCGCTGAGAGAAAGTATGATGTCTCGGGGAATAATACCTCCGGCGGTAAAATCAGGTAAGTCTATTGTGGTGAGGAGGGTCCCCCTTGTTAGTCCCTTTGTTTCACCTTGCTGTCCTTTTGTTTCCCCTTAGGGGCCGGGGTTCAGCGAAGATGCAGTGGAAGCTGTGCCAACCCGTGAAGAAGAATAGTACCCCCGGTGGTGAAATCAGGTAAGTCTATGGGGTGGTAACTAATTTTCCTCTGTGTATTCCCTTGGCTCACCTTGCTGTTCTTGTCTTCTCCTTAGGTGCCGGAGTGCAGCGGGAACATGCAGGAGGATGCGGTGGAATGTGAAGATGCTGCGAAGGCCGGTGGGTTCAGCACGGCGCTGCAGCAGGCGAGGCGACGCGCATAAAATAACTTCTTTCTTCCAGCTTGAAGGCGCGATGGAGCGGGAATTCAGGTAAGGATCAAAGGTATTGCTCTTGTTCTAACCTTTTCTCCTTCTGTCTCCCTTTTTCTAGGAGCTCTGGATTCGAGGCAGGCGTGGCAGAAGGCTGGATGCAGACTTGCAGGCACGGTGAGCGTTACGCTGCTGGATGCAGAATAACGCGAAGCGTGTGCTGCTCTTCGCTAGTGGTTTAAATAGACTCCAAAGTAGTCCCAGGTAAGTATTCCTCCCTAGCCCCGCCCGAGTAAAAAATAGTCCCTAAATAAAGTAGTCCCTTCCAAGCCTCCTTTGGCTTGGAGTTCTTGCAGCATGGTCTGCATCAGGTAAGTTTTAATCTATGAGCCTGGCGCCATAGGCGTCAGGACTGGACCCAAATAGCCCCTAGCAGGGGTTGTTGGGCTTGCTTAGGATAACTTGATGCCTGCTTCCGGGGTTGCCAGACTTGGTCTGGGTCCCCGGGGTAGGCATCATGACAGCAGGCTTGGGGAATGAAGGGAAGAGAATCAAGGTGGGACTATATCTATAGAGACAAGGGATACAGGTGGAATGCACAATGGGCGATACAGAGGGCAGGGCAATATCCTTATCCGGTCAGTCGGAGGGGCAGGACATCTGTGTGGTAAACTCATATGGCCCGAACGTGGACGACAAGTCCTACTTTACCTCAGTGATGGAGTTGACAAGCAGCCTGCGGGCAAAACTGTACATCTAGGGGGCAGGGGATTTTAACGGTGCAATACACCCAGAAGTTGACAGCACAGGAAACAGAGGCAGGGCTAAACTGATGGTGAGAGAAGCATTGAGGAAGGTGGTGTAGAAGTTGGACCTGGTGGACCTCTGGAGGGAAGCACGCAGATCGGAGAAGGGGTAGTCCTTTCACTCAGGGATGCCTGGGTCGTTCTCTAGAATGGATTATCTGTTCATGGGGAGGGAGCACTACTATTGGTTCCGGGATACGGCATACCTAGATAGAACGATATCGGATCATTCACCAATAATCGCCAGGGTAGACGGGGGACAAAACCAGTCTACTCTAAAGCTATGGCGCATGAGGCAAGGGCTGCTGGGGGATGGAGGTAACATGCACACCTTCAGAGAGGTGATCACATCATTCTTTGAATTAAATGAGGGATCAGTGACTGACATGGGAGTACAATGGGAGGCATTTAATGCGACACTCACAGGGGTATGTATGTCCCAAGCGGTAGGGGTCCGGAGAACACTGGATAACACCATTAAATGCCTGGAGGGTGAAATCAGGTTACTGGAGATTGACCAGGAAGGGGGCCAACAGGTAGGGGAAGTACTGGCTGAGAAACTGATCTCGCACAGGGATGCCCTAGCCTCCCGGGAGCGATTAGACAGGGGATTATACACAACCAAAATCCATGGGGAAGGGGGCAAGACAGGGTGGCTTCTAGCTTGGTTGATTAAGCAAGAAAATCAGGGAAGGACAATTACTCAGATCCGGAACTCCAAGGGGGAACTAGAGTTATTGCAATAGGGTATAAACTGGGTCTTCCAGAGTTATTATAAGCAGTAGTACCAGTCAGAGAAGACATACTCAGACCAAGAAGCCTCAGATTTGCTTGACTTGGTGAACATGCCGAGACTGGGTATTGAGGACAGGGATAGCTTGGATTCACCCATTGAGGAGGGAGAAATCATGGTGGAAATTAGGTCAATGCAGATGAATAAAGCACCGGGTAGTGACGGCTTCCCAGTAGAGTTCTACAGTACGTTTGTTGACATATTAGCCCCTCAATTGAAATAGATCTACGACCATGCACTCCAGAAGGGGATGTTACCAGACTCAATTAATGAAGCAGTGATCACGGTTTTCTTTAAAAAGGGGGGAGATCAACAACAGTCTGCCTCATATACACCCATCTATTTACTAAATGTGGATATGAAAATTCTAGGCTAGGTTATAGCAAATAGGCTGGCGAGGGTGGCCCCAGGTCTGATACATCAGGACCAGTGCAGATTTATAGGCGGACGGGACACCAGTATGAACCTGCGCAAAGTGCACCATGTCATGGACCTAGTTAAAGACTCACAGAGGGAGTTAGCCTTGGTGGCGATTGATGCAGTCAAGGCTTTTGACTCGCTGGAATGGCCATGGCTATTCAAGGTACTAGAGGCTTGTGGCATGGAAGAAACGATAATGCAGTGGTTACGGTTACTATACAATGCTCCTACAGCCAGAGTCAAAACAGGAGAGTGGGTCTCACACAGATGGAGGCTAGAGCGGGGCACAAGGCAAAGATGCCCAGTCTCTCCCATTATATTCACCCTGGCGCCGGAACCACTGGTGAGATATTTTCATGATTCCATCATGGACACGGGCATAAGGGTAGGAGGAGTAACACACAGCATCTCACTCTACGCAGATGATGTGCTACTGTATGATGACAATCTGGTCGAGAACATTCCGGTAATCGTAGAGATGCTAGAAAACTTCCGTAAAAGAATAGGAGGGGGGAAGACTTCTCATGTGCGGAACTCTGTTGGGAATGTTTCATGGTCACTGGCCCAGAAACACAGACCCCGCACCATCAGGGGACAAGGGCAAGGGGTAACTTAACTTTTGGTTGTCCCTTTGGGACAATACATCATAAAGGTCCCAGCTGGACTACGTCCTGGCAGCTTTGGCGCCAGGCTCATGAATAAAAGTAAACTGACACACTTTATTTGGCACAAAGTACTTTATTTTACATGCAGGAATCTCCACGCGCATCTATTTGAGCGTGGTTGCTGGGAAAAGCTGGATTGCATGTGCAGCATCCTTAGGAGGGGCAGGGTGGGGCCGGTGAGCCAAGGCTAATGGGCTTGGCCAGAGATAGACCATGTAAGCCTTAATGCAAGCCCTTTGCATTATTCTGCACTGATAGCAGCGTAACACTCACCGCCGCCTGAGTGCATTTTACCTTTGTTTCCAGCTACCAGCTTCAACATTTTACCTTGGTTTCCAACAACCAGCCTCAGCATCTTACCTTTGTTTTTAGCTACCAGCATCAACATCTTACCTTTGTTTCCAGCAACCAGCAACAGCATATTACCTTAGTTTCCAGCCTCAACACTTATCTTGGAGCCTGCTTTCGTCGGCACGCATCATCAGTGACTCTGGCATTCATCAGTCATCTCCAGAAGGCAGCACTCAAACCCCGACATCGTGGCATTGCGAGCAATCCTGCAAGAGAAAAGATAAAGACAAGGTTAGAACTCAAAAAGACATAGGGCCTCATTACGAGTCCGGCAGTAACCGTGCCTGAAATTCCGGCAGGTTACTGCCGGACTCGTATTACCATTCCGCATCTGTGATTCCCGGAATTACTGGGGCATTATGACCCCGGTGACCGGGAATTCCGGAGGCGGAATTCATTAAATCCCCATTCCCATTGAGTCCTTTAGGACTCATTGGGAATGGGGAAGTGGAAACACCGGCACCAGCTCATGATGGGGCCGGTGTTTCCACGTCCGCCTGCAGGCGGGTGGTGTTAAACCCACCAGGTCAGACCTGGTGGGAATGAAACCTCCTGCCAGCAGAACTTGAGATCACCCGGTCCGGAAACTACGATGGCGGCGGGTTTACCGCTACTGTTATTTCCAGACCAGGTGACTCTTAATGAGGCCCATTGCGTTTAAGGTCACGCTTTTGACAAATCTGCACGCTCAACCTTAAACCAACACTCACCTGCTGTCGGAGCATTGTGGGCTCCATTCTCTTCCATTTTGGCCTTGCTTCATGCACCGCAACTACCGAAGGGCCGCAACCTCACCTGTAGGGAGAAAGCAGCAGAAAGACATCATTAAAAGACACGGACAATAATCAGGAATCAACATCACAATATTTTAAAGCCTTAAGACACTTACTACCAAGAGTGGCGTTGCCACAGCTGGACTGGGCTACCACCTACAATGGGCCAGCGAAGGAACTCGGTCCATCAAGTGTGCCCCTGCAGTGAGAAGCAGGACAGAGAGCACATCATCATTAAACAACAGGTGAGCTTATATGGGTCAGCGCTTGCTCACCACACTTTGGGAAGAAGGGTTCGAGAGGGAGAACAGTCACATAGCAGCATTCTCACAATCTCTCATATCCACACACGAGCAGTGTCACCAATTGCCGCAGCCCACAGCATATATGTAGGGGAAGAAGTCTGACAAGAGTGACCCATTTCCAGGGAGGGCTGCAACCGTGCCCCAATGTCCACGCAGAGACCAGGTGAGCGTAACAGAATGGGAATCCTTCAAATACCTGGGGATCCAAATTTACCACGAGGTAAAGGAGACATTTGTCCACAATACCGGGAGAGCACTCACATGGATAGAAGAAGCGGTTGCATTCCAGAAGAAGCTACCTCTTTCCCTAATGGGGAGAATCACACTGTGCAAGATGGTGGTCCTCCCACGTTTATTATATTACTTTACAAACATCCCATACATGGTAAAGAAGATATTTTTTGCTAGACAAGAAGTTGGGGAACTGTTGTGGAACACGGGCGCACCAGGGTGTCCATGCGGACTCTATGCTGTAAGAGAGAGGAAGGGGGGTTACAGGGATAAGGGGACAAGTTGATCTGGAACAGTAGGCAAACAGGATGACCAAGGGGATCCGGGAACAGACCAGAGCCGGTCAGGAACTATGATGGCATGGGAATCATTTCGAACTGTAGCGATCTGCACCTGAATGGATATGCGCTTGGCTGTGGAACCAGGATGGGGAGTCGAAAGGATTGTAGGACTGGTGAAAAGCATACCGAAACAGACATGATGCTCGTACCGGGGGTAATGGGATGGTGCAAGCTGTAAGATTCACTGCCTTTGATCCCTTGTCTCATTGTTGTCCAGATATGATACTTATTGGTTGTTTGGAAAAATAATAAACATTTTTTTTTTAAAATGGCAAAATGATTCAGGCAATAGATTAACTTGTTTAAAAAAATGACTTGTTTGTTCAGTAGGGGAAAATACTGGGCCATCTGAAACCACCAGGTGAAGACAAGGAAGGGAATGTCAAGGCAGATCAGTTAGCCAAGATTGGGGCTGTGATGGAAGATTTGTTTCCTATTGAGCACCTGCTGGGTGAGTTCCAGGTGGAAGCGATAACACGTACCAAAAATCAGAGAACAGTTGATCAGCCAGTGGCACAGTGGAGTTTTGATACTCCAGATCAGGACTTGGTCAAGGCACAAAAAGAAGACCCCGTTTTGGGTCTGTTATATGATCATTTACTTTATGCAGAACACAATCCTCTGACTGAGAAGGGCTGTAAAGGTAAAGAAGAACTGAGGGTGTTACTAAAGAACAAAAAGAGAATTTGATTACAGGATGGACTAATGATTTGTGAATCTGTGTCAGGCCAAATCGAATGGGTAGTGCCTTTGCCATTTCGGAGTCTGATGCTACATCATGCCCATGATGCCATAACTGCAGACCACACATATCACAAGATGTGGAGCCATATACAAGGGGATGTTTAGTGTATGCACAGTTTCTACCTACTACCCCAACACAGAGGCCACGAAAAGAGGTCTGACACTTCCATGGTCAGATTTGCAATTCGACTTTGCATGTCCTGTGTAAAGGTCAGCAAGGGGAACCACTTGTACAATGTCCAAGTGGCTGGAATGCATTCCGGCACCGGATTGCAGTGTGCAAACAGAAGCCACTTTGTTGGTCAACCACATTTTCTCTAGGTTTGGTTTACCTCAAAGGAGAGAATCAGACCATGGGAGCCATTTCACCAGTGTAGTAATGACAAAGATGTGGCAAATCTAGGGTGTAAAAAGGAAAATGCACATTTCATACTGGCCCTCTTCTTCTGGGGATGTGGAATGTTGCAACAGGTCAATTAGTGATATTTTAAAGAAATGTGTAGCTGAGGCAGGGTTCAGTCGAGATTTGCAACTCCCTCTGGTGCTAATGGCTATTAGGTCAACATCATCCAGATCTACAAACCTGAGTCCACATGAGATTCGAACAGGCAGGAATATGATATGAATATGGATATGTGATGGGCAGAGTTAGTGATCTTGGGGCATGCCACCTTATTTGTATTACAGGATTAACCCTATGATATGATTGATATGATTGGTTATTTATAACACACTTAATACCCAGATGCTTCTAAGCGCAGACCCAGGGATTGAATCTGTGTTGCTCCGTGTTATCTTGCTTCTAAGGTGAGCACATTGCCCCTGAGCTATCATCCCGATTCTATGTATGCTTTAAATCAGTGTTAGTAGAATCATGTAACCTAGAAGGTCCATCTGTGTGGTAATTTTATTAGCATCAATAAGAAGATGATTCCCTCACAATAACCTGATATGGGATTGAGGTGTAGTGTTCATATCTGGTATCTAAATAAAGGGGATACCTGCAATGAACCTCAAGGCGCAGGGTCCAGAGCCACAATTCTTCTGGCTCTCTTGGCCTTCTTCACAGGCCAGAGGGTCTGGCAAGCACTTTATGCAACTCCATCACAGATAATCTTAGTACCATCCTAGCCATCGGGTAAACTGCTGCAGGTATCCAGAGCCTACCCATGGTGTTTTCTTTTAGAGGAGCCTTTGTCACACTAGATGTACACCCCACCAGGCCGCAAGTCTGATCACCTGAATTAGGAATCAAGGGAAAGGGATCTATTTTCACAAGACTAGAGGCCACTTCTAAACCACATTCACTCAGGGATTTACTTAAATATGTAACTCTTACACAGTATTATGAAATAAACATTCAAGCTTTCTGCCAAGAGTGCTGCTGAACTGTACATAGCGGACATTTCTCTGACTGCCTTGTATTACATGAACCCTCTAAACTGATGGGGGAGCCCTAACTTCTACTGACTGAGGAAATGGCCCTTCCTTACAAGGCGTCTTTGGCGGAGACACAATTTGTTTCTGGACAAACAAGGCTTGCCACTTGAAGTCCACTACAGTTGTGAGTTGTGCCATAAATAACAGAACATAACTGGTGAAACATGCTGTTTTCGCAGGCCAGTTGTGGGAATTTGGTTATTTGGTATGAACAGCCCCAGTATCCTAAGAAAGCTATCATGCTTCTTGTGAGATTGTGTGAATGAAGCACATTGTTTTTAAAGTACCATTATGTTTATTCAGAAGACAGTGCATCACTTATAATGTTTGTGGAGTGTGATATGTCTATTTTAGGTTCACGAGTAGCAGCCCAGAGCTGAGAAGCACCAGAAACCGGCATGTCCATGGAAATTAGCTAGATGAGCTAGTAAGAACCACAAGCGTTCAAGCCAATGATTCATTTGTTTACAGTGGAAGAAAACAAAAATGGAGAACAAATAGTAATATATAGCATGTGGAAACTAATCAGGGAGACCATAAAGAACAAAGAATAATTTTAAAAAATAATCCAAAAATAAGCATTTCAAACGGGGGTTCAGAAGTCACAAATGTAAAAGGGAGTTGGTCTTCCTTAAGCAAGTGGTCTTCGAAATATGGGGTACAATGGGAGCTAGGGATCCAAAATTCACCTTAGTTAGGGGAAGAGTTAAAGGAGATGCCATTTGAACATATAATAAGTAGACAAAGAACAGCTTAAAAAACGCAGGAAAGAAAATGATCTCAGAAGGATTGAAGATATATTTGACCATTGATGTATTAATTGCAAGTGCATGCCTAAATAGGTTACTTCTAAGTAGTCAGACAATGCAATTAAATATGACATGCATAAATGGCATGACAATATAATATACATTATTTTGATATAGCTCTCACACCCTTTATCATTTTGGACGACTATAAATAACAGGAGGTACCAATGGCAAACGTAATGATACTCAATTAGGGACAGAACATGAGCTGCTTTGCCATTGCTGCCATTTGACCATGTGAGCTGACCTGTAGGCAGTGTTGGACTGGGCCGTAACATTTGCTTGGGCACACATGAAAAAGTGGCCCACATTTGGAAATGGCAATTCATTCCTCTTGTGACACTGCTTGAATAGTAGCCGAGTTGGAGTTTTTTTGATGAAATGTGATGCAAATTATGTATTCAGCAACTATGGTGAAAACTACTAGCCGCATAGTGAAGTCACTAATCAAACTGGCACACATTGGCCAACAAACGGGTCCACTTTGATAAAAAAAAAAAAAAAACTGGCCCACACCAGCATTTTGTGTTTTTGGTTCGTCCATGGGCATATTGCCCCATAGGCCAGTCCCAGCCTCCCAGTAGGTTTAGCATAGACCCCTACACTAAGCACTTAGCGATCTGTTTTAGATATGTCAGTGACAGGCTACCATAATAAATAAGACAGATACATCAGATGATACGGCGTACCACATATGAGAGTAAATAAGAGGTGTAGAGAAGTGATTGACAGGCAGTGAAATGACTGTGTGAAAGGAAGTCACAATAATGATACACTGACATCAAATGCAAGTGAGTGACATTGGACACAACTCGGAAGGATGGTGGATGAAAGGGGAGCTGTGTATAAAAGAAATAGGGGTGCTTAGAACTGAGCCTTGAGTAAAAACCATGCAAATAAAAGGAAAGAAAAGTGAACGATTTGCCAGCACACTATACTGGGCAGCAACATTCTGAAAGTAAAGTAGGGGGTATTTATACTGGAGTGCAGAGAGACGTAGAGCAATCAAAAGCCTCTAGAGCAGTAGAGGGCTTAAAAAAAAGAGAGATTGAAGTCTTAAGCAAAGAGCTATGCTTCGAAGACCGCTGAGTGACAAGACATAGATCTCACTAGAGGGAGGGCGAGGTTAACAACAGATGTGACAGTAGGCAAAATGGAGTGGTTTTCAAAACACGTAGAAAAGTGCCACTGTAATATACGCTCAGGGAATTTAGAAAGGAAAGGCGCAAGAGGGACAGGACCAAAATGGAACAGAATCAAAGACTCAAGAGAAAATGTGTCCAGCAATGGAACATCGGTAGCAATTACGGGAAATATGCTAAAGGCAGGTGCTCTGACTGCAGGCCAGTCTGCACGAGGCAATCTGTTGAACGAACTACATATCAACTATCCGATATATTTTTCAGTTCTGCCATTCTTGGCGAGCTTGTATCAGATGATATGGAATGCATCTGCGTCCCCAGGAACAGGGATGTGGAGCTAATGTGTGTGTACTGTTCTGAACACCAACATTTGTACATACACCTCTTTTAATCAGCTTAATCATCCATTTCACTGAATCATTTTGACACCATGGGGCTAATTTTTGAAGAGGTGCAACATAAGAAATGCGTAAAAGACATGTGCCTTTACACAATTAATTTATGTTGCGGCTCATTTTTAACAATTTGCGTGGTGGAGAGTAGGGGCTGATTGTAAGTTACGATACCTCCTCGACCTTCCGCTCCACCATGCAAATACTCCAGCATTTGCACCAGAATGCATTTTCATTTTGGCAAACATGCTGTTGACACCTGTGGAAACTGCCAGCTTTTTACACCAGTAAGAAACAGGTGGATTCCATATTAACCACTGTAAACGCTACCTTACATGGGTACATGGCAGGAAGCATTTATTAATTCTGCACAAAAGAGTATACACAAGTGTTTCTTACAAGCATGCACTCCTCCATGAAAATGTTGAACATTTTATGGCAGTGAGGTCGAGTTGCAAATGCAACGGGTCCCCTCCACGTAAAATATGGAGAACTCTAAATTGAGTGCCTCTATTGGCCCAATTTGTTACATACTTATGCCATACCCAGCTCTATGAGACACTGGTTATCATTTCACCACTAGATGGGTCCTTTTCATTTAACGCTTGTCAGAGTAACTGACCCCGCATGCCTTGGCCACGACCAAATATGGCCACACTGTGAGGACAGCGATGCATAGGGTTCTTCTCAAGCACACAGGCTTTGCGGTCCCCATTGTTCCTTGTCACATTGTTCAATACCGGGGAACCCTCAATGAACTGGCTTCCAGTTTTCGACCTTCTCCACCAATGTTATTCTGTCAGTGTACAATAGATAAACTAGATATTGCTGGTTATGTAGGTATTCATTTTTTATTGCTATTTGTTATTTCTTGTTGTCATGAGATACAGTATAACATAAAGCAATTTTAATACAATACTCTAGTCCAACTGTCACTCTAAAAGTGAATTTTCAGCACAGAGTCCGAGATTGGTTTCTCCTGCAAAAACCAAAGGAGATAATGGTATTCAAATGCATACATTGCATTCTGGGTCCTTTTAAGTATGTACTTAGGGGCAAAAGGTTCCCATCCATAAAACATTAATCATTTCATGACAAAGTGCAAGCGCAATTGCCTTTGCTGCTTTGTTTTTGTACTTCATAGTGCAAATTGAGTAAATCTTACCTGCCATTTGCACATTTCTTCTGGCATAGAAAGTAGGTGGGTCCCTTAGGAATACAAAGCATTTGTACTAGCATGAAAATGCCAAGTTGGTGTAGAATCGTCTGCATTTGTATGTCAGAGAATATGGGTGGATGGGGCGCTGAAACGGTAATCTCATTCCATATCCGCTCTCCACCATAGAAATGAATGAAAATACACAGCAGAAGGTAAATATTTTGATGTTTGTAATATAGAACACATCCTTCCAGCCTCAACCTCAACCTTCAATCTCAAACTTCAAAAGGAAAATGTAAGACTCGTTTTGTGATCTTAAGTCCTGTACTGGAAACTGTGTAATAGTTGTGATAGTAGTACTGGCAGTAGGGTTGCACCTGTAATGCGATGTACATTGGGTCTGAACAGGAGAACATTCTCTAACTACTCTCACTAGGTTCACGGTACTAAGAGCGTAAAGTCACCAAGCTTGGCTGTGGTGTTCAAAGTAAAGAAGGTGCTGCAGTGGAGTTTCGATAAATATCTCATCTTAGAATGTGTGGGTTAATATGCCATCCATGTTATAACAGACAAAGATATTGGGGGTCATTACGAGGTTGGAGGTAATGGAAAAACGATGCCGATAAAGGATTACCGGCATTGCATACCGCTCAGGGCTATTCCGACCCAAGAACCCGGTATTAGAGGCGCCGCTAATAACGGTGCCGCTAATAGCAGCATGGGCGCCGGCATGCGGCCCTTGAGGCCGGTAACACCAGGACATCACAAGTCAGGCGGACATGCAAATACCGGGATCATGAAGGCGCTAATACGGGATACTGGCATGCCGGCAATACTGGCAAAGCGAACCACCCGTAAACTGCTATGTGCTGTTTTTCCAACTGCCACAGGTGCACACCATCAACACAGGTAGAGGCAATGGAGTCTGGGCCAGCACAAAAGGAGCACACCCACACACTGCACCCCTTCCCACACCAAAATGATACCAATAGTACTAGCAATACTGAGGCTGGAGGGCATGCTTGCATTGCTACACCAGCAACAACAACAACAATAGCAGGCACCACAGAGGAGATGCAGCAGGAGAAGGAAGGTGAGACAGGTCCAGCATGTCCCACCAGTACAGCCAGTGGTACCACACAGGCAGCCCCCAATCCTTCGCATCAGAGCCAGTCCATTAACCTAACCCCTGAGCAGATCCACACCCTGTACCGTCTGGACCGGGACACCATCACCACCATTGTGGACATGATACACAACAACATTGTCAGCCTCATTGAAATATGCACCGCCATCCCCCCTCTACTCAAGGTAGTGTTGGAGCTCCACTTCCTTGCCACAGGCACCTACAAGCACACAGTGGGGCACATGCATGGCATATCACAACCCATATTTTCTTGCATGCTGAACCAAGTGCTGGATGCCCTCCTGAAGCACACAAGGGACTACATATCCCTACCACGGACTCCCCAGGAGATTTCTGATACAAAAGTTGGCTTCCATGCACTGGCAGCCATGCCAAATTGTATTGGTGCCCTCCACTGCACCCACCTGGAGTTGGTGTTCCTGCATGCCATGGAGGTGGCGTACCGCAATCGCAAGCAATACCACTCCATCAATGAACAGATGGTATGTGACGCCAGCAAGATCTTCACACATTGTTGTGCTCGATATCCCGGCAGCATAGTAAGTTCATCCTCATTGAAGCGCTCTTTGCACTGCCGGGAAGCACCTTTCTTTACTGCCTTGGGCATGATGCTGGTGCTGTAGGTTGATTTCTGTACTCAGGAAAAGGATCCAGATCCTGTGTGGTGAGGATGGCAATGGAATGTATTTTTTAAGATGGCCGCCATGCTCTTTCCAGTTCCTGTGCGATGATGCTACATCCGGTTCTGCTTATTTACGGGCACCACTATTAGCTGTCACCGCTATTAGCGGTCACCGCTGATAGCGGTGACCACTAATGCCATATCCATTGTTGCTGGTAGTGCTGTCTGCGTTTTCTATGATGCCGCTAAGGGCCATTTTCTTGACTTTAGCGGCATGCCGATAATGTCGTTACCGGCATGGTGCAAAGCTCATGCATGCAAACTTGTAATTGCCCTCTATTAGCGGCCTCTTCACTACACGGACACAGTATTTGCTCCATGCCGGTAGGGACTGTTACTTACCTCCAACCTCGTAATCACCCCCATTGTGTCGTATGGTGGCAGATCTGGAAAGCATACTGGTAAGATATGATACAAACAGACCTTCACAGCATCCACTACAAGAAAAAGTGCACACTATGTTACAGTATGGCAACATTAAAGAGAACATTCATTTACACCGGGGGCACAGCATATTTACAACCTGGTGGCCAAAGTAACTTAGAGTCCACCGCGCTTGCAAGTTGTATTAGAGGTCACTCAGGCTGCAGGTGACTGTTGGGTCTGGGTACTAGGCCAAAGTACACCAGAATTTTAAGAAGATTAATACGAAGACATTCACACAGTGCCAAATGTGAAATATCAACTTGTGCTATAGAGGCACACATTAGTTTATTGGCAGATAGTTGAATCAATACAGCCTAACACGTGTTTTGAGCATGATCTTGCTCTTTAACAGAGGCTGTTTACAGATTAAAATAAGGTAATTTTTGATGCAAAATATGATTTTGTACAAAATTGTTTGGTTTGCAACCCAACGACCAACCAAGGAGACAAAGCCACAAATCACATAGATAGTGTGTCACAATAAAAATAATGTGTAAGCACCCATGGTTTAATGTATTACACATAAACCAATTGAGAAATAATGAAAACAATGATCTGTATAAAGATATTAGAAATACAGTACATACCCAATCCAATTGGTGGATAGAAATTGATAGCACAATATTATTTGCCCCACGGGGTTCGACCCTTAATCCATTCAAAAGAATAACCAAAGAAACCACAGATTTGAGATTGTTATTTGTTAAACTAGAACGGCTAAGTATAAAGGAAATCAACACATTTTGGAAAAAAACAACACTCAGTCACTACCTCAAAGAAAACAAAATACCATGGGGTCTCAGAATCCTGATTCTACCCGACTTTGAAGATCCTGATGAAATTGACTTAATTAGTGAATGGGAAACTAACCTCACTATCAGCTCCAACAACCTGTTGAAATTACTTGTAGAGCATGCTACTCTTGAACATGCCCGTGTGGTACTAGACATTGATAAAATCAAACAAGAGATAAATCTGTATGAAGCAACCGGAACAACCATTGATACGAATTTTCAAACATTCTATAACATCCTTAGAAAACACCAAGACGAGGCCAAATTAAGAAAATCAAGAACATTTTCCACAGGTGACAGAGACTATAGGATAACAGGATTTAAACATATCAACCGAAGTATGATCACGTACCAAGATCAAGAACGAGTAGCGCAGCCTCTTCACCTCAAAGTTCGGACAGTGGGGGTAATTCCGAGTATGGCGGTAAGTAACTGTCATTACCGGCATTGAGCAAATAACGTGTCCGTGTAGGTAACAGCCTGCTAATAGAGGGCTATTGTGACTTTGCGGGCACAAGCTTTGTGCCATGCCGGTAAGGGCATTACCACCATGCCGTAAAAGGCCCGAAAAAATGGCCCTTAGTGGCATCATTCAAAGCGCAGATTGCACTACCGGCATGAATCAATGCAGCATTAGCGGCCACCGTTAATATCGGTCACGTAAATAAGCAGAACCGGGAGTAGCGCCATCGCACAGGAACAGGAAGGAGCATGGCGGCCATCTTTAAAAACACAATCCATTGCCATGCTCAGCAGCCAGGACCTGTAGGATACTGCTGTGTGAGAAATCCTAATCACTACAATACCACAATGCCCAAAGCTGTGAAGAAGGGTGCCTGCCGCCAGCGCAAGGAGCGCTTTAATGAATATGAGCTGACCATGCTAGTGGAGACCCTGGAAGAAAATGCAGATGTCGTTTTTGCCTAGAGCCTCAAGAGGGAGGCTACAATCCATAAGAAGGAGATCTGGGCACTGGTGGTGCAAAAAGTAAGCGTGGTCGGTAACACCCCCGCACAATAAAGGACTGCAGGAAGAGGTGGGATGACTTGCGCCTGCGGGTCCGCAATATCCTCCCGGCCAACAGGAGGCATGCCATGTCAACTGGCTGGGGAGCAAGCTCTCCCATTAAGCTGTCCTGTTGGGAGGACATCTGTGCGAGCCTGATCAGCATGGAGTGTCCTAAGAATACACTTTAATGCAGAGTCTGATGAAAGTCCACCAATATGTCTGTCCAAAGAGGCAAGCCGTGGCCCAATACACACATTCCCAGCAAAGTTGTTGCACGCAGCACAGACACATGCAGTTGCCTGCAGCAAGGTAATGACGTACATAACACAAACCACACAAAGATGTAAATGGCATAAGTCACACTGCATGCAGGCCCCAACAAATATGCATGTCACGTACCATACGTCTGCCCCAACATGAGTGACCCCGACATATGCTTGCATTACCCACCCATGTAGCAAGCAACGTGATCATCCAAACTCAAATGCCTATTACCCTCAATTGCGTAGATGAGCAATTATACAAATGTATGCATGTTTTCTATCAAACCATCACTCATGCCGTCCCTCTCTTCCACCTCCACAGGCTCAGACCATAATAGCGAGGCACAAGAGTCACCCCCACAGCCAACAACACCCCGGAAGAGGGCCCGGGATGGGGCCAACAGGCCTTCGACCTCAAAGGCCCTACACAAGGCCCGCCATGAACCACCAAGGAAACCACCTAAAGATGCCATGGCACTGGTGCAGCCAAGGGCCGTCGAGACAGAAGCAGCAACCCCTGTCACACTGCCGCAGGACACAGCTGATGCTCCACACTCAGCAGAGTCCAGTTCAGTCGGGGAGGAGGCAGCCACAGCACCCCTGGTTGAGGACGAGGCGCAGGAAGAGGTGTGGGTGCCCGTTGAGGACAAATCCTCTGAACCGCCCTGCACACCAAGTCCAGCACCATCCCCCCAGATCACATCTTTTGAGTCTGACCACGCCACCACCCCGGAGCAGACTGGGGGGGGGAGTATAATCAAGGGACCATGAGTCCCATAGTGGAGCCCATTGAAGCCAAACATGACACCCAAGCACCCTCCACCTCCACAGGTGCAACGGCGGGGCCACAGCAGCACGAGGAGCTGATTGGCCTTGTGTGTCAATTTGTGGATGACAATGCCCAATCAAGGCTTGAGTGGTGTGAAACACCGCCTCTCTGGGCAAGATAATTGCCGACAACACCGCCTCCCTGGGCAAGATCTTTACAGACAATACAAGTAGGCTGTGCAAGGAGGTATCCACCTTGCGGCAGGTCCTCAGCCGCATCGCTGATGCTATGGAGGCTGAACGTCCAGCACCCCAGATGGAGCAGGCGGCCACTCCATCCTCCTCCAGCTCAAGCTCGCACCCTGCGCCGCCCGACATGCCACCACCAGGTGCAGGGAGTGGCAGGAAGTAGACTGCAAGCCTGATGTTGGCAATGGATACTTGTTTGGACATTTGTTGGGGAGTTTTGGGTGGAGGTGGAGGGGTGTGAGGGTGTGTTGGGGGTTTTGGGGGAGGGGGAGGGGGTGAGGGTGTGTTCGGGAGTTTTGGGGGAGGGGGAGGGGCTTGAGGGTGGTGGGGGGTTGGTCCACTTTCTTCTTCATTGTAAATATCAATACACCCATTATGTGAAAAAAAAACATCTTGAGTGGACATTCATCATTGCGCATGTGTCATTTATTCATATACAGTGCATAGTGTACATGTACTCCCACACTCAGTGACCTCTGTCAAACTATCATGTCACCCTCTGCAGCCATGTGTGTCAGAAATATTGTGCTATCACTGACTGACGCACATAATGTCCCTCCTGTGCATCCGCACCGTGTTGATGTGTAGCCACATTATCTTTATCCCCTTCATCATCAGCAGGTGGTAACAGTTCAATGTCAGGGGTCTTGGCCACCTTCTCATGCCTGTAGAGGAGTGCCCCACCCAACCGCTGAGGCATCTGAATAGTCCCTTCAACAGGCCAAAGGTCTGCTCAATGACCTTACGGGTATGGGTGTGGGAACGATTGTAGTCCTCCTCGTGCCTGTTCTGTGGATTATGGACAGGGGTGAGGAGCCACAGCTTCAAGGGATAGCCACTGCCACCTGCATGGGAGGCAAAAAAAGTACATGTCAGTCGAATCATGATGGAAAGCTGTACTAGTCACACATGCCTGCAGGTTATCGTTGGTCACATGCACATGTCCCTGGTGTATGCACGCTATTTTCAGGCCCTCATTGTGTCCTCTGCCATGGACTAAAGGTGTGGGTTGCATCTTCAAGATGATACACGATGTGCACTGCTGTCTTGTTGCACATGCATCGTGTATGCATACAGCTGTTTTCATGTCAAGAATTGTGATGTGTTGCCTTCTGTAGGAATTGCTGACTTGGAGCGTTGGCAGTAGGCTCTGCAATGTTAGGCATTCAGCGCTGATTTTTGCCATAGTGACATGCTGCATTCCTGTGGTTGGGGCGGCCTTGTGACAGACGGTGGATTCCCTTGGTGGTTTGGTTCAATGCACTCCCATGGATGCTTGTCCTTTGTGGTGATTTGATGGAGACAGCAACTTAGTGCATATTCACTGCATGTTGCTGGATGGTGTTAAGGAAGGTGAAGTCTGCTGATGAGTGGTGCATGTTTAGTGGGATATGGGGGGTTTACTGTTTGTCATATTGTGATAGGTGTCTATTAGCGGCCTCTTCACTACACGGACACAGTATTTGCTCCATGCCGGTAGGGACTGTTACTTACCTCCAACCTCGTAATCACCCCCATTGTGTCGTATGGTGGCAGATCTGGAAAGCATACTGGTAAGATATGATACAAACAGACCTTCACAGCATCCACTACAAGAAAAAGTGCACACTATGTTACAGTATGGCAACATTAAAGAGAACATTCATTTACACCGGGGGCACAGCATATTTACAACCTGGTGGCCAAAGTAACTTAGAGTCCACCGCGCTTGCAAGTTGTATTAGAGGTCACTCAGGCTGCAGGTGACTGTTGGGTCTGGGTACTAGGCCAAAGTACACCAGAATTTTAAGAAGATTAATACGAAGACATTCACACAGTGCCAAATGTGAAATATCAACTTGTGCTGTAGAGGCACACATTAGTTTATTGGCAGATAGTTGAATCAATACAGCCTAACACGTGTTTTGAGCATGATCTTGCTCTTTAACAGAGGCTGTTTACAGATTAAAATAAGGTAATTTTTGATGCAAAATATGATTTTGTACAAAATTGTTTGGTTTGCAACCCAACGACCAACCAAGGAGACAAAGCCACAAATCACATAGATAGTGTGTCACAATAAAAATAATGTGTAAGCACCCATGGTTTAATGTATTACACATAAACCAATTGAGAAATAATGAAAACAATGATCTGTATAAAGATATTAGAAATACAGTACATACCCAATCCAATTGGTGGATAGAAATTGATAGCACAATATTATTTGCCCCACGTGGTTCGACCCTTAATCCATTCAAAAGAATAACCAAAGAAACCACAGATTTGAGATTGTTATTTGTTAAACTAGAACGGCTAAGTATAAAGGAAATCAACACATTTTGGAAAAAAACAACACTCAGTCACTACCTCAAAGAAAACAAAATACCATGGGGTCTCAGAATCCTGATTCTACCCGACTTTGAAGATCCTGATGAAATTGACTTAATTAGTGAATGGGAAACTAACCTCACTATCAGCTCCAACAACCTGTTGAAATTACTTGTAGAGCATGCTACTCTTGAACATGCCCGTGTGGTACTAGACATTGATAAAATCAAACAAGAGATAAATCTGTATGAAGCAACCGGAACAACCATTGATACGAATTTTCAAACATTCTATAACATCCTTAGAAAACACCAAGACGAGGCCAAATTAAGAAAATCAAGAACATTTTCCACAGGTGACAGAGACTATAGGATAACAGGATTTAAACATATCAACCGAAGTATGATCACGTACCAAGATCAAGAACGAGTAGCGCAGCCTCTTCACCTCAAAGTTCGGACAGTGGGGGTAATTCCGAGTATGGCGGTAAGTAACTGTCATTACCGGCATTGAGCAAATAACGTGTCCGTGTAGGTAACAGCCTGCTAATAGAGGGCTATTGTGACTTTGCGGGCACAAGCTTTGTGCCATGCCGGTAAGGGCATTACCACCATGCCGTAAAAGGCCCGAAAAAATGGCCCTTAGTGGCATCATTCAAAGCGCAGATTGCACTACCGGCATGAATCAATGCAGCATTAGCGGCCACCGTTAATATCGGTCACGTAAATAAGCAGAACCGGAAGTAGCGCCATCGCACAGGAACAGGAAGGAGCATGGCGGCCATCTTTAAAAACACAATCCATTGCCATGCTCAGCAGCCAGGACCTGTAGGATACTGCTGTGTGAGAAATCCTAATCACTACAATACCACAATGCCCAAAGCTGTGAAGAAGGGTGCCTGCCGCCAGCGCAAGGAGCGCTTTAATGAATATGAGCTGACCATGCTAGTGGAGACCCTGGAAGAAAATGCAGATGTCGTTTTTGCCTAGAGCCTCAAGAGGGAGGCTACAATCCATAAGAAGGAGATCTGGGCACTGGTGGTGCAAAAAGTAAGCGTGGTCGGTAACACCCCCGCACAATAAAGGACTGCAGGAAGAGGTGGGATGACTTGCGCCTGCGGGTCCGCAATATCCTCCCGGCCAACAGGAGGCATGCCATGTCAACTGGCTGGGGAGCAAGCTCTCCCATTAAGCTGTCCTGTTGGGAGGACATCTGTGCGAGCCTGATCAGCATGGAGTGTCCTAAGAATACACTTTAATGCAGAGTCTGATGAAAGTCCACCAATATGTCTGTCCAAAGAGGCAAGCCGTGGCCCAATACACACATTCCCAGCAAAGTTGTTGCACGCAGCACAGACACATGCAGTTGCCTGCAGCAAGGTAATGACGTACATAACACAAACCACACAAAGATGTAAATGGCATAAGTCACACTGCATGCAGGCCCCAACAAATATGCATGTCACGTACCATACGTCTGCCCCAACATGAGTGACCCCGACATATGCTTGCATTACCCACCCATGTAGCAAGCAACGTGATCATCCAAACTCAAATGCCTATTACCCTCAATTGCGTAGATGAGCAATTATACAAATGTATGCATGTTTTCTATCAAACCATCACTCATGCCGTCCCTCTCTTCCACCTCCACAGGCTCAGACCATAATAGCGAGGCACAAGAGTCACCCCCACAGCCAACAACACCCCGGAAGAGGGCCCGGGATGGGGCCAACAGGCCTTCGACCTCAAAGGCCCTACACAAGGCCCGCCATGAACCACCAAGGAAACCACCTAAAGATGCCATGGCACTGGTGCAGCCAAGGGCCGTCGAGACAGAAGCAGCAACCCCTGTCACACTGCCGCAGGACACAGCTGATGCTCCACACTCAGCAGAGTCCAGTTCAGTCGGGGAGGAGGCAGCCACAGCACCCCTGGTTGAGGAAGAGGCGCAGGAAGAGGTGTGGGTGCCCGTTGAGGACAAATCCTCTGAACCGCCCTGCACACCAAGTCCAGCACCATCCCCCCAGATCACATCTTTTGAGTCTGACCACGCCACCACCCCGGAGCAGACTGGGGGGGGGAGTATAATCAAGGGACCATGAGTCCCATAGTGGAGCCCATTGAAGCCAAACATGACACCCAAGCACCCTCCACCTCCACAGGTGCAACGGCGGGGCCACAGCAGCACGAGGAGCTGATTGGCCTTGTGTGTCAATTTGTGGATGACAATGCCCAATCAAGGCTTGAGTGGTGTGAAACACCGCCTCTCTGGGCAAGATAATTGCCGACAACACCGCCTCCCTGGGCAAGATCTTTACAGACAATACAAGTAGGCTGTGCAAGGAGGTATCCACCTTGCGGCAGGTCCTCAGCCGCATCGCTGATGCTATGGAGGCTGAACGTCCAGCACCCCAGATGGAGCAGGCGGCCACTCCATCCTCCTCCAGCTCAAGCTCGCACCCTGCGCCGCCCGACATGCCACCACCAGGTGCAGGGAGTGGCAGGAAGTAGACTGCAAGCCTGATGTTGGCAATGGATACTTGTTTGGACATTTGTTGGGGAGTTTTGGGTGGAGGTGGAGGGGTGTGAGGGTGTGTTGGGGGTTTTGGGGGAGGGGGAGGGGGTGAGGGTGTGTTCGGGAGTTTTGGGGGAGGGGGAGGGGCTTGAGGGTGGTGGGGGGTTGGTCCACTTTCTTCTTCATTGTAAATATCAATACACCCATTATGTGAAAAAAAAACATCTTGAGTGGACATTCATCATTGCGCATGTGTCATTTATTCATATACAGTGCATAGTGTACATGTACTCCCACACTCAGTGACCTCTGTCAAACTATCATGTCACCCTCTGCAGCCATGTGTGTCAGAAATATTGTGCTATCACTGACTGACGCACATAATGTCCCTCCTGTGCATCCGCACCGTGTTGATGTGTAGCCACATTATCTTTATCCCCTTCATCATCAGCAGGTGGTAACAGTTCAATGTCAGGGGTCTTGGCCACCTTCTCATGCCTGTAGAGGAGTGCCCCACCCAACCGCTGAGGCAGCTGAATAGTCCCTTCAACAGGCCAAAGGTCTGCTCAATGACCTTACGGGTATGGGTGTGGGAACGATTGTAGTCCTCCTCGTGCCTGTTCTGTGGATTATGGACAGGGGTGAGGAGCCACAGCTTCAAGGGATAGCCACTGCCACCTGCATGGGAGGCAAAAAAAGTACATGTCAGTCGAATCATGATGGAAAGCTGTACTAGTCACACATGCCTGCAGGTTATCGTTGGTCACATGCACATGTCCCTGGTGTATGCACGCTATTTTCAGGCCCTCATTGTGTCCTCTGCCATGGACTAAAGGTGTGGGTTGCATCTTCAAGATGATACACGATGTGCACTGCTGTCTTGTTGCACATGCATCGTGTATGCATACAGCTGTTTTCATGTCAAGAATTGTGATGTGTTGCCTTCTGTAGGAATTGCTGACTTGGAGCGTTGGCAGTAGGCTCTGCAATGTTAGGCATTCAGCGCTGATTTTTGCCATAGTGACATGCTGCATTCCTGTGGTTGGGGCGGCCTTGTGACAGACGGTGGATTCCCTTGGTGGTTTGGTTCAATGCACTCCCATGGATGCTTGTCCTTTGTGGTGATTTGATGGAGACAGCAACTTAGTGCATATTCACTGCATGTTGCTGGATGGTGTTAAGGAAGGTGAAGTCTGCTGATGAGTGGTGCATGTTTAGTGGGATATGGGGGGTTTACTGTTTGTCATATTGTGATAGGTGTCGACCTTACTACTGTCCTATGGGATTTGGATATCATGTTCTG
Organism: Ambystoma mexicanum; assembly: GCF_040938575.1. Taxonomy (NCBI): domain Eukaryota; kingdom Metazoa; phylum Chordata; class Amphibia; order Caudata; family Ambystomatidae; genus Ambystoma; species Ambystoma mexicanum. Next base: position 550,884,685 of record NC_090929.1, read on the forward strand.
TTTGGGATGCTTTGGGGCACAGTGTTTAGTGATGTGCACATCATGCTGTGACATCAACATCGACATCATGGTGGTGTGTGCATCTCTCCCCCCGAATCAGTGCCATATGCCTGTCATGCAACTTACGAAGCAGCCAGGCACGTCGTCCAGCATGTCACTCCATGTAGCGTGGTAGCATGGAGTTTCGCAGGACCTTACAGTCATGAGTTGATCCAGGAAATCGGGCACAACAATGTTTTATGATCTTGCTTGGGTCACATACCATCTGCACATTGATGGAGTGGTATTGCTTGCGGTTGCGGTACACCACCTCCATGGCATGCGGGACCACCAACTCCACGTGGGTGCATAAGGGACAGCTATACAAGCTGCCAGTGCATGGAAGCCAAATTTGGTGTAAAGAATCTCCTGGGGAGTATGTGGATATGTAGTCTCTTGTGTGCTTGAGGAGGGCATCCAGAACTTGGTTCAGAATGCGAGAAAATAAAGGTTGTGATATGCCATGCATGTGCCCCACTGTGTGCTTGTAGGTGCCTGTGGCAAGGAAGTGGAGCACCGACACCACCTTCAGTAGAAGGGGGATGGCGGTGCGTATTTCAATGAGGCTGACAATGTAGTCGTGTATCATGTCCACGATGGTGGTGATGGTGTCCCTCCCGGGCCAGACGGTACAGGGTGTGGATCTGCTCCGGGGTTAGGTTGAAAAGACTGGCTCTGATGCGAGGGATTGGGGGATGCCTGCGTGGTGCCGCTGGCTGCACTGGTGTGGCATGCTGGGCCTGTCTCACCCTCCTTCTCCTCCTGCGTCTCCTTTGTGGTGCCTGCTGTTGCTGTTGTTGTTATTGCTGGTGTTGCAATGCAAGCATGTCCTCCAGCTCCAGTATTGCTACTGCTATTGGTATCATCTTGCTGTGGGAAAGGGTGTGGGTGTGCTCCTTTTGTACTGGCCCAGACTCCATTGCCTCCACCTGTGCTGATTGTGTGCATCTGTGGCAGTTGGGAGCACTGCACATAGCATTTTACGGTTAGTTCAAGATGCATGTATTACTGGCATGCCGGTATTGCCTCTATTAGCGCCTTCATGATGCCGGTATTTGCTTGTCCGCCTGTTGAGAACATCTCTCAACTATTACCAGCCAGGACTCGAAATACCCTCTAGCCAATCATTGGCAAAACTGTCATCAAATGGACAATAAATCAGATATTAGGTTTGATGGACTGGTTAAGGCAACGTTAACGCCACAAGGTGGTAACCTGACCAAGAAATTGCACGGATTGGAAGCCAGACTCATCTGCAAAAATCATACAGTGTATTCTGGCCTTAACTCAGATCACAAATTTGCGGTTTATTTATGATTAACTTAATGAAAGGGCATATACATACACGGGACTTACTCAAAGACTCTTCAAGCACAGTTTGTACATGAACTATGTGATTGGTCCATATATAATGGTTTAATGATGCATTTGATATGAGGTTTCTGTATTATACCAATGGTATATAAGTAATTGTTCAGGATGTTTTAGATATCAGGTATCCAATACATGACTAAAGTGATGACCACATGCACGACCAGGAAACCGTTGCGATTAGGCACTCATGAACACCCAACAACAATATATCGTGTTTAGCTAATTAATGCATGTAATTACATTTGCATACTAATGCATGCACTATGGCTTTTTACTAGCGCACACTTATGTGCCTTCTAAATCCTGGAGTACTTTTTGGAACACAGTGCAAATCAGCATCCTAAAATATCAGATAAATACCACATAATAGAGTATGTATGCGCTCTATTATCATGTTACTAGCTTACTGCAAAGTATAAACTTAACATTATGAGTCATTATTAATGTTATTACATGAAAATCCATTCGGCAAGAGCGCTTGCTACATTTTTAATGAGTTTCAATACACCCAAGATGGCGGAAGCTGCTTACCAGCATTCACATTCGGATGTAACAGTCAAGATGTTTCTGGTATATATGTGCTTGTACGCCTGCGCGGCGTTTAGTTCCTGAATTCAGAACCGTGAAAAGCATTATGAAGGTAAGAGACTTCGGGCACAGTCCCTTGGTTGTGAGCGCTATTTAAACAAGCAATTAGGCACTATTAATGCTACGAGTCAGCAAATCAATTGAGCTAATTGAGAATTGTGTGTGTTTCACTTTTCTCCTCGCATTGGCTATTGAAATTATGATTTCACTACATTGAATCCATTTCGGTTGTGATGGAAATTTTTGTGATGAATGAACAGTTACTGACCGCAACTGCGAGGGATTGGAGGTATGTCCAAGATATCTTTTATGTAATTATGACACATATTAGTTGCGAAGTAAGAGTTAGCGTGATATTATATACATTTTTTCTTGTATCTTATTTCAGTTCATCACTTACCCTATGAGACACTAGCTGGTAAACTCTGCCAGATTGGACTTATTTTTCAGATGGAATACTAACTATTTGTTTCAAGGTACTTTCATCTATTTCGAGTATCTGTGAGCGTTGCGCGCGCTGGCACCTTGTTGTGCATTGGCTCTTTGATTATATGCATACACAATGTTGAGCTTGAATTATGCAAATACCAGAAATTCACTAATATTTTGCTTCACAATGTTTTCTCTCCCCTCACCCTTATCTTGTGCTATCAATTTCTATTCACCAATTGGATTGGGCATGTACTATATGTCTAATATCTTTGATTTCGCATTGCTATGATGATGTTTATACAGATCTTTGTTTTCATTATTTCTCAATTGGTTTATGTGTAATGATTTAAACCATGGGTGCTTACACATTATTTTTATTGTGACACAGTATCTATGTGATCTGTGACTTTGTCCTCTTGGTTGGTCTTTAGGTTGCAAACCAAATCATTTTGTACAAAATTATATTTTGCATCAAAAATTACCTTATTTTAATCTGTAAACAGCTTCTGATGAAGAGCAAAGTCATGATCGAAACACGTGTTAGGCTGTATTGATTGCACTATCTGCCAATAAATTAATTTGTGCCTCTAAAGCACAAGTTGATATTTCACATTTGGCGCTGTGTGACTGTCTTCGCATTAATCATATTTACAACCTGCATCATTCTCTGTATGGTGACCCTGGAATATGGAGGGGAAATTAATCATGGGCAAGTTATTGAATGCCAAACCTATCCAGGAGCGAACTCCTCATTTAGTTAGGCCCTATTGGTCCACCTTGATATGTTGTGTGCTGAATGGAGACGAATGAATCAGTGTTGGTACGCACATGCTGCACAGTTATTCATCATTTATGGACGTGGTAGAAAGATATGTTAATTTTTCTAGCAATAAGATTAATTGGAGCACGACTACAGTCTTACTAATTTCAAGGGCCTGTTTTGGGACCACTTTGCTGACTGGGAAATGAAATGAGCATCATCATTTGGGGATTTCCTTTCAAAGTCGTTTCAACACCAGCCCCCTAATATAAGTTATTCCTGGGCAATGTTCTGTCACTGTGCCTACACTAAGGCATTTTTTTTTAAAAAAATGTTGTTATTATTATTTGGTTAGTTCAATTCATTGAACCTTTCAAATATTACAGTAAAATCACATAATCATCATCACATTATACATATTCTTAAACATCTTAAAATTGATATATCTATACAATATAGTAAATTAGTTAATTATATTATCTTAATTCATTTTAGCATTTCCTTAACGGAAACAAATATCTAATATATACTTGCCACACCATATATACACCATATATGCAGTAACTTTTTTGTTCAATATCATTGTCTATTTTTCATAATATTATTCAATCATCTTCAGATTTAAACAATTCATTCAGAAATTGAATAGTAGCAATTTGTACCGATAGTTTAGTGGTCGAGAATAACCATTTCCAAGCTTCAGACTTATTCAAAGGGAGTAATCCAGAAGTGATTCTGGAGAAATATTTCTGTCGCAAGTCACTAAGATTTGGTCATTCTATTATATAATGCTTCAAGGTTTCTTTTTGGGCTTGTACTCTACACCATCTACAATAGTTTTCATTCTCTGGTATTAGTTTTCTTATTGCCAAGACTGATCTTGTATGCCAAAGGTTACATCTAAAGCGTAAATATTGATTGCGCGTATGCAGCGATGGATATTTTTGTAAATAACTAGCCATGATTCCCAATTTTTTATGACCAAATAAGGTTATATCAAAATCTTTCATTCTGGAGCATTCCCCAATCGTTACAATCCAATCCATTTAGAATAGCTTCAATTTTGCTCTAACAGGATTATCAAGCAAAATATCTAGAGAAATATCGGAATCTGCAAGAATATTTAAAATATTCTGCATCCATGTCTTGGAAAGGGAATCATTTGTGGTTGCCAGATAAGAAGCTAATATTCCAACTACATTAGTCGAGCCAATATTTAGCAGGCATTTTCTGAAAAGTGCACATCTTTTCCATTGATCTTGTGAAAACATAGATGTCAAACCCAATTCAAACCGTAGTATTGCTTTCGACATAGACATAGGAAGACTCAGGATTTTTTTCCAGAACTTAGATTCTAGCCCATCCCAAAATGTACGCTGTTTTGGTAATGTAGTTTCGGTCCCATATGTGAGAATGGGAATCACTTTCTGTTTGTAATATAACAGTATATGGGAGAAGGAGAACTTCGCATATTTATGCATCAAAGACCTCGCCTGAGAGATCAGAGGGATACATTTCTGAGTGATTCCAATCCCATTATCATTTTTTTTTAGAGAGTTGGAGATCATAACACCCAGGTATTTATACATGTTGACTATTTCAAGTTGTTCGCTTGCCAAATACTATTGATAAGAGTTGACCTTCAGCAGCGTCTTAGGTTTACAGACTAGTACTTGCGTCTTAGCCGTATTAATCACCAAGTTGTTTTTTGATGCATACAAATTTAGTGCGTTCAACATATTTTGTAATCCACTGGGTGTTTTGGATAAGAGAATGAGATCATCTGCATAAAGCAGATAATTGAGCAGATGGGTACCCAATTTGGGAGCGTCACACATTATATGTAAAAAGACAAGACTAATGTCTAAGATAAAAAGATTGAACAGTGTTGACGCTAGAATGCATCCCTGTTTTAATCCTCTCTGTGTACGAATATAGGCAGATAGTATGCCATTTAGAGTCAATCTCACTTGCATATAAGTATTTGAGTGGAGCAACCCAATTAGAGCTAGTAGGGTATCCGGGCAATTATAATGCCTTAGTTTCTGATAAAGAAGTAATCGATCCACAGAATCAAATGCTATTCTGAAGTCAACAAATGCGAGATAAATCGGTTGGCTAAGTTTTGCATACTTATCCTTGATCATATTCAGGATCATTATATTAGGTATGGTACCAACCCCAGTAACAAAACCTGCTTGAAAGGATCCAACAAATGTTTGTTCCGGGTCCAAGTTTAAGTTTTTTTAAGATTAGGCGCGTAAAGATCTTCCCCGGTGCATCTAGTAATGCTATGGGGCGATAGCTATTAGGAGCTTGACCGTTACCCTTTTTGTAAATCGGGACTGTTATCGATTGTCTCCACGATTGGGGAATTGATTGAGATTCATTCACCAGAGTAAAGATATTAAAAAGTATTTGGGCCCATATTTTAGGACTCTGTCTTGACGTATGATTGGATAGTCCATCGGGACTACACGGCCTCGATCGACTTATAGATTGAATGCATATTTGGATATCCAAAAGATCGAATTCCAAGTTGAATTTAGTAGGAAAATTTAATGTATCCAAACTTGCATTATTTGTTGATTGAGCGTACAGATTAGAGAAATAAGATATCCAATCCGACTCCATAACGCTATTAGCCTGGACAAACCCTTGTGGTCCACTCATAACACCATTCATGATTGCCCACATTCTTGAGAGATTATTAGATTGTATTAATCTGAGCATATTTTCACCGTCCATCTGATATAAATTTGCCCGTCTCGCTCTTAACCAATTTTTATATCGGGTCTTAATCCTAATCAGTGTGGGCCCTCTTAATACCATAGGTAATTTTACAGCATTTCCTTTTCATTCCTAAACATAGTTTTTTGCTTTTTCAATTCATCATTGTAAGTATGCAAAAACGTTTTCATTGGTATCGATTTTCTTCCCTTATCCTCAAGAAAGTAAGGCATCATTGTATTATAGTAATCGCACGACAGCTCACCCTGTTTGGTCAACCCCACACAATTCTGTATATAATCATGGAATTCATACAGCTCTTTATCTGAACATCATTGTCTGGTGCTCCTCGCATTTGTAATAAGATTGGTTAGGGAATGCCGCATATCTATTGGCCTTGATGGTATGCCAGAAGTCCATTTTGTGGTCAATTTATCATGATCGCTAAAGCTGGATTGCACAATACAAAAATCAACAATGCAGAGGAATAGCGAGACGCTCACATAAATATAATCAATCAGAGCTGCTGTTTTCTCTCGCCTCCATGTAGGTTGGGCTGGCATGTCAGAGACACACGAACCATTGAGCATCACAAGGTTATGGCATTTTATGAATTGACTCCAAGCTTTAAGTCTCGGGTGAGTCTTCAAAGATTTAACACCCAAGCAATTCAAATTCAAATCCCCTCCCATGATGATATGCCATATTGATTTATCTTGGGAGATCATTAGCATTAAAGCGGTTAGATCCTCAATGAAACATGTTTCTGTTATGCCAGCCGGATTCCAATAAAAGTTGACAACCTCAAATGAATACTCTGGTGTTGTAACCTTGACCGTTTGTATAAACCTATTTGGATTGGTCCAAGGGTCTATAATAGTGCCTGGGACAGTTTTAATTGCAATTAGAAGACCTGATGTGGGGCGACCATTTTCAGATTTGTGTGCTGAGTTTAAACATACATCGTATCCATCTGTCGTTGGTAAGACTTGTAACCAAGTTTCTTGGAGCATAATGATATCATACTTAACAAGATCACTAAAGCTTTGAATCAAATGCTTAAAACCTCTTGTGTTCCAACTAAGTAAGGCAAATGTGTCGGATGAATTCTCAGGGGCTAGTTAGTTCTGTGTATGAGAAGACATGTACTGATTATTACTTGGCTTCTCTTCGGACACTGTTTGCTCTTGGCTAAAGGCCTTGTATGGTCTGTTACTACGCATAGCGTGTTTTATACTTGGGATGGGTTACTGTAGATCCTCTGTTGTAATCTCAAAACCCAGATTGTAAAGTGCCTCTTTCGCCAACCATATTGTGTTTTGCACTACTCTCGATTCCATCCAGAGTTTCACTGTAGTGGATAGTTTGTTTTTGGCAAATTCAACTAGTGCAATGTCGGTGGACAATATATCCTCTAATTGAGGAACTTCAGAAAATATTGCTAAAACAGTATGTCTGTTGATATCATACTGTGGAAATGGTGCTTGATGGCACAATAGAATCAGTGCATATGCCGCTGGTCGCTTTACGCCAGTTGGAAATAATTTGGCTTGAGATGATACTGGTTTCTCAACATTAGATTTAGGTTGAGACTCTTCGGCTTCTATTGGTAGAAGACCTGCAAGCGCTGTCTGTAGGAGTTGTATTGCTTGCATTGAACTCATCGGTGCATGAGCAATCATGTCACCATTCTGCGGACAAAGATTAAGTTCAAGCTCAGTTTGCTTTTTTGGTAATTTGCTTATACTTGTTTTTTGCACTGTGGTAGATCTACAAGTATCTGAATTGCACGGTAGCAACTCATTTTTGCCCTGCTGTGTAGGAATTAGTTTGGTGCGATCACCACACATTTGAGTTATCGCAGTATTTGGAGTATCCAGAGAGTGACTACTAGAAGGGGTTTTGTTGGATAATTGTTCCGCTATATAAGAGTCCACCGCTTCTCGAATCTCTCTTCGTTTTAGAGCTGTATTATCAACAGACTGCATTGAGCAATTTGTTTATTTTGTTTATTTTGGTTCTCTGCCATTTCAACCAAATTGTCTAATGGGACATAGGAAGTGATAACTCTGCCCACGTCGTGTTCACAAGGAGGCACTGATTTTTTTGTCTTATCCAGTTTTTGATATTTTTTTGAGATGGCTTTAGAGAGCAAAATAGTATTCTTTACTGGTTTCGGCATAGATAATGCTTTCAGAAATTGTTTGGAGTTGGAGCCATTATTCTTTCGAGTTGCTTTTTGATTTTTTGGTAATTTACTTTGATTCGTTAAACTCGTAGTTACAGCTTTAGTTTTCGAAAAAATGGTATATGCTGATTTTTTTTTGTTATCTTTGTTATTAGATGGAATCAATGAATCTGATTCTAACTCTATAACGGCACAACTAAGTTTCAATTCCAATTGATGTGTCAGTGTTTCCTGGGCCTTCAATGAATTAGGGTGTTGAGGTTTCTCAAGCACTTCATGGATTCGTCTAGGTGAATTGACAACTGTGCAATGAAATGCAATTAAAAATGGTACCTCAGTCTATCTGAGGGTGCATGGACTTAGCTTAGGGTTTGATGGCATCCCCAGCACCACTGTCAACCAACATGGACTTCCCGTTAAGACACAATGGGCCCAATTCATAGAATTTTATGTGCTCTGAAAAGTGACTTTGCACCCAGTTACCTTCAGTTACCTTCGGGTTTGGTGCACTTTACAAATGAATAAACAAACAAACAAACAAATAACTTATCATCATGCAAAACTCCTTTCAGCTATTCATGGAACAGACTATGAGTGCATTTCCGTGGATTTGCACTGACCCGTCATGTCTTTGTGTGCAGTCGAGCGATGTGCGTGACACTCCACACAAAGTGTGGGACT